>NC_059181.1:54121569-54469694 GCF_019923935.1 Bubalus bubalis
TTCTTTGCAATCTTTGATTCTAGGAAAGCACTAGAATAAAGAAGGTCTCCTAAACTAGCTCTGCTCTGAGTTCTGCTACACCCTTGAGAACCAAGCCTGAGGGCCTGGCGACTTTATTTGTGTGTCTGGGGGTGGGGTGGGGAGTGTGGGGGTTATTAGGGAGAAAAACTTGTTACTTTTTAAAAGGCAAGGCTGGCATAAAAATAGTGAAATAAATGCCATTTGCAGCAAGATTATCATACTAAGTGAAGTTAGTCAGAAAAAGAAAAATACCATATGATATCACTTATGTGTGGAATCTTAAAAAATGATACAAATGAATTTATTTACAAAACAGAAACTGACTCAGACTTTGAACACAAATTTATGGTTATCAAAGAGGAAAGTGGGGGAGGGATAAATTAGGAGGTTAGGATTAACATATACAGTCCCTTGGACTGCAAGGAGATCCAACCAGTCCATCCTAAAGGAGATCAGTCCTGGGTGTTCATTGGAAGGACTGATGTTGAAGCTGAAACTCCAATACTTTGGCCACCTGATGTGAAGAGCTGACTCATTTGAAAAGACCCTAATGCTGGGAAGGATTGAGGGCAGAAGGAGAAGGGGACGACAGAGGATGAGATGGTTGGATGGCATCACTGACTGAATGGACATGGGTTTGGGTGGACTCCGGGAGTTGGTGATGGACAGGGAGGCCTGGTGTGCGGTTCATGGGGTCGCAAAGAGTGGACACGACTGAATGACTGAACTGAACTGAACTGAACTACTATGTATAAAATAGATAAATAACAAAGACCTGTATAGCACAGGGAACTATACTCAACATCTTATAATAACCTATAATGAAAAAGAATCTGAAGAAGGGTATGTGTGTGTGTGTGTGTGTGTGTGTGTGTATGAACTTCCCAGGTGGTGCTAGTGGAAAAGAACCTGCCTGCCAGTGCAGGCGAAAGAGATGTGGGTTTGATCCCTGGGTCCAGAAGATCCCCTGGAGGAAGTCATGGTAACCCACTCCAGTATTCGTGCCTGGAGAATCCCATGAACAGAGGAGCCTGGCAGACTACAGTCCATAGGGTCGCAAAGAGACATGACTGAAGCAATATATATATATATATATATATATATATATATATAATTATGTATGTATAATAATTACATATATTATATACATATATATCACTTTGCTGTACAACTGAAACTAGTGCAACATTGTAAATTAACTATACTTCAATTTAAATATGATTTAATAAAAAGGCAAGGCTGATTTGGTCAGTGCCTAGCTTAAGGATCTCTTGGTCATACCTTCATTGGAGAGACTCAGCTTTCCAGCCAGCCTGACATTCCACAGAGCTCAGACAAACCTAGATATACTAACTCACCCAACCACTCCTGGCTCCCTGTTTTTCTAGCAGCCAGAGTGCCTCTTGAGTGTAACTTTATTATAAGAATTGTTGAGTAGGGGAAGTGTGTGTTGAGAAGTCTTGAATCTGGATCTCCTCATCTAAAAGCCTGAATTCTCTCTGACTTCAAAGGCTGGGCATTCATCCAGGAATGATGCTCTTGGCCTCTGCAAGAGGGTGGGGCCAGGTGTGAGAATACAAACAGACTGTGGGGGCCTGTACGAGGATAAAAGGCAGCAAGAGAATATGTGACCATGGTGGGGAGCAGACGCCTGTGTACTTGTCTAGCCTGTACCTTATAAAGAGTGCTTCTTGAAGGAATGTTTTCAATGATGCCTGTCAGAGATCTTGGGCTCTTTGAACCTCGAAATCTGAATTGGGTGATGTTTGCCATAAGCAATAATGAGCATGGAAATGATTTATTCTGGGACCTTGACTATATTACTATGAAATCACTGGGGCCTATTGATCCTCAACTGTTTCCTGAGTTCTTGCTACAAATCCATTCTCTCCAATTCCACCAAATCAGTTGTCACTACTGCCTCTGTGTGTGCTGCTTTCTCAAAAAGCAGTACTCTGTGGGTATTTTGAACTTACTCTTTTTCCTTTCTACCCAGGTCTCCAGCTCACTGAGCTGTGAACTTTCACCACCCCTCCCCAATCTGTTTACTGTCTCTTCTGACTGTAAGCAAGCCTGTGTACATACCTTTTCATGTGTTCACATGCATTTCTGGGTATGCATGCTTGGCTCCCTGAGGTTATTTGTAAGTCTGTTTGGATATGGATAAGCCTTCTTGTCATTAAAGGGATCTCATCTGTGTGTATCTCATCAGGAACCCTGACTGTGTGTGCAGTACAGGCAAGATGTTATTGGCCCCTCTTTCGGACAAGCAGGCCTGAGTGAGTCCTTAATTGAATTACGAACAGGGACCTTATCTCGTAGTGTTGGGGACGAGATGGAAGATTACACTGGCTCTGTAAGAGAATATCTTTATTTTTTTCTAGAGCTTGCGGGGGTAGAGTCAATGACTAATGCAGGGTCTAGGGGGAGGAAGGGAGATGGAGGGAGAGGGAGAAGGGGAGAAATACTACAATTAAGTTAAAACAAAGATTCTTTGTTCTGTTCAGGAAAAATGTGGGGTTTGAGATGTGCAGGTGGGCTTAAGAAAAGTGAAGTTTTGAATGGCTCATGTGTGTCCCATCCCCTCTAGACAGCCCTTTGAAGGTTCAGTCTTCCTTATTTTTGCATTTCCTTTCTGGGTCTTGTACAACACAGACATTTAATAGTGAATGGATTATTAAGGCAGAAGGATAGACTCCTAGGCTTCTGAGACTGTCGATGGCCCTACAGAGTCCCACATAACTCCCCAGGAAGGAAGGCTTGAGCCAGGGAGGTCTTATTTCCAGAACTGCCCCTAGACAAGTGTCCCGTCCTCCCCACTTATGAAGTAATTGGCAGAATGGCTAGAACAAGTGAATGATTGTGCCATAATTAGTTTATAACCTGAGGGCATGCCAGTTTGTAGCCCTGCCAGTCTGCTAGCTGCCACCAGTACAGATATGCCTCATAAAAGTGCAAGCAACAAAGCTATGGTACTATTCCCTGAGCTTGCTAAGCCAAATGACTCAGGCCTATGAACTGAGGGTAACTGAGCTAGTACGTTAACATTCCTTGAACGCTGCTGCTGCTGCTGCTAAGTCACTCCAGTTGTGTCCGACTCTGTGCGACCCCATAGACGGAAGTCCACCAGGCTCTCCCGTCCCTGGGATTCTCCAGGCAAGAACACAGGAGTGGGTTGCCATTTCCTTCTTCAATGCATGAAAGTGGAAAGTGAAAGTGAAGTTGCTCAGTCGTGTCCGACTCTTATCGACCCATGAACTGCAGCCTACCAGGCTTCTCCGTCCATGGGATTTTCCAGGCAAGAGTACTGGAGTGGGGTGCCACTGCCTTCTCTGCCCTGAACACTGACCTTTTATATTTTCATTTTATACAAAAGTAACCTTTATTTCTTACACTTGTTAATCTTTGTTTTAACCTAGTTGTAATATTTCTCCCCCTCTCCATCTCCCTTCCTCCCCCTTCCCTCCTCTACTTTCCTTCCTCCTCCTTTATTTTGGAAGGAGGAGCACAATGAGGCTAGGGCAGGACAGAGCATCTGGCCTATACTGTGACAAGAATTGAAATAATTTCCTTCTGATATGCTTAAGAAATGGCTCAGTCAGTATCTCCTGTGGGTGTCTCACCCTCCTGGCCTGCTGCTGGTATGATTGTTGTCTAAATATTCTCTTCCAGTGTCCTAAGAGTTTAAGAAACCCAACTTTGGTCATGAGAAATCTATCAACTTGGCAATAGAAGTCATATAAATGTGTACCAGAGTATCACTGCCAGATGTCAGCAGATCTGGATTCTGAAAGTGGGTTTTAATTCTGCAGTTCCATAAACTCTTCAGTCTTTTCCTGACTGTCAACCTGCATTGTATTTTTATTTCAGAGGCTCAACATATGGGAATCTTTGGATCCATTAAAGTTGAATTAAGAGTGTTCAGTTCAGTTCAGTCTCTCAGTCGTGTCTGACTTTTTGCGACCCCATGAACCACAGCACGCCAGGCCTCCCTTTCCATCACCAACTCCCGGAGTTCACCCAAATCCATGTCCATTGAATCGGTGATGCCATCCAACCATCTCATCCTCCGTCGTCCCCTTCTCCTCCTGCCCTCAATCTTTCCCAGCATCAGGCTCTTTTCAAATGAGTCAGCTGTTCGCATCAGGTGGCCAAAGTATTAAGAGTGTACAAAGTATTTGTTTCTGGCCAAAGCATTAAGCAGCTCATGTTCATAGGTAGTGGAAAAGATGTACAGATTCACTAATACGGCTTTCCATGGGTTTCTTTGGTGTCTCAGTGGTAAAGAATCCACTTGCAATACCGGAGACCATCTACAATGTGGGAGATGCAGATTCGATCCCTGAGTCAGGAAGATCCCCTGGAAAAGGAAATGGTAGCCCACTCCAGTATTCTTGCTTGGGAGATCCCATGGACAGAGGAGCCTGGTGGGCTACAGTCCATGGAGGTCACAAATGTGAGACACGACTTGGCAACTAAACCACCACCACTGATACTACTTCCACATGTAAGAAATAAAGCAATTTGCAGAATGACCAAAATTAAGGAATGGCTCCCATTCAGGGATTATTTTCAGAACTATTAGGATGTTTTTTTTTTCTATCACACAAGCAGAATTAACACCCCTGGCTCCATCCAGGGAACAGACCCAAGGTGGGTAATTCTTCATTTTTTTTTTTTTTTTAATCTTCATGTCATCACAGCCAAGTTTTCATGCCTTCAGTTTCTTCTAAGTGTTTTGTTTAGTTGGTTGTCATGGTCAAAATGAAGATGACATTCTCTTTTAACATTGTCAGCAATCACCTTTTTCACCGAAAACGTTCTTATTTCTATTTATTTTGAATTGCCTTTAATGTGTCTATTCACTTCTTTCATAGGCCTGGTCTAGATCTTTCACAGAAAGGCTCTAATATGTTTATGTTAGGGCTTGTATTTGGTTCTTGCACTGATTTCAGATTTGAAGGCTAATCATATGTGGCCTTAAAACCTATGACTCACAGAGAACTGATATTTGTTTTAACAAATTAGTTTGAGATTGGGTCTTTGAGAAATGTTTGAAATTGGGTCTTTGATGATAAATATGACTGTAATTTTCATATGTTTGTGAAATTCAAGCACATTATTATTTGAAAGCAGTAGTAAGCTGTAATAAAACCAAAGAAACCAAAAGTTTAAATAAATGTATTTTAGTTAATAATAGGCATATGAGCATGACTCTTAATAAATGATTTTGCTATTACTTGTCCCCAAGTTTCTCTTTAATCATAACATGGCCACATGTATTCTCAAGACTTATAATTCATAGAGTTTAAGGCTATCTTTCCTGATCAGAGGTATTTCCATATGAAAATATTTGTAGTATGAACTGAAAGAGTTCTGTTCAAAAACATAGTGTTCATGAAATGCAAACAGTTTTACTGAAGGCTCTGTAATTAAGGCAAAACCATTTGCAATAATGCCTCACTTCTCCTGAAGCCCAGAACATAGCCTGGACCTCAGTAATAAGTTAAGGAAAGAAGGCAGCTTTGAGATCTTGAAACAGCTGTTACAAAGCCCATGGTACAGGGAAAGAGGCCCTCATGCCTTGACTTCAGAGAGACTCACTGATCCTTAATTTAGTGGGAACCTCTCATTCTCTCAGTTATAGCAGAACACAAGCAGTAAATTAGTATTGGGGGTAGCAGCTACATAGGTTTCTGGAGGCAGTTTACCCTAGAAATAGGCACAATGACAGTTGAGTGAGTACCTAACAACCGAGATAGAAAGATTACGTAAAGAAAGATCTGGCAATATGGAATAGGTAGATAGCCTTCCACACAAAAATATAAGATTGTGGTATTCTGTTGTATTGATATGCCAGATTTTGTTTAGCCATTCTATTATAATTGGGGATTAAACTTATTTAAAATTTTCACTCTTATAAAAAGTGGTACAATAAATGGTTTCTGTACAAATTGCATTTCTTCTGTTCAGAGTTATTGCTTTCTGATATGTTACTAAACATATAATAACCAGGTCAAAGGTATGAGTTATTTTATAGCTGTTGCCTGTTGCCAGACTGTACTCCCAAAAGATTAAACTGTATGTCTATTTTCTCACAGCCCTGCAGTCCTGAATGCTATCATTTTTAATATTTTTGCTAGTTTAATAGGTGTATATGTATACTCTCCGGAGAAGGGAATGGCAACCCACTCCAGTACTCTTGCCTGGAAAATCCCATGGACGGAGGGGCCTGGTGGGCTGCAGTCCATGGGGTCACTAGGAGTTGGACACGACTGAGCGACTTCACTTTATTTTTTCACTTCCATGCATTGGAGAAGGAAATGGCGACCCACTCCAGTGTTCTTGCCTGGAGAATCCCAGGGACGGGGGAGCCTGGTGGGCTGCCATCTATGGGGTTGCACAGAGTCGGACACGACTGAAGCAACTTAGCTTTATGTATACTCTCCATTTGTTTTAATTTTTGTTTATTTAATGAAGCTTTCCATTTCTTAATGTCGTAATTTGCCATCTCTTTCCTTATTCATTTTCTTTGAGCGTTGATCAAGAAAAATCTATTGACCTACATTTTTATCCATTCCTTATATTTTGGATAGTTCAACTTTATCAGTTATATTTGTCACATATTTTTCCAATTTTGTTGCTTTCATTTTTATGTGTGCTTTATTATATTTCACTATGCAAAAGTGTTCTTTTTCACATTTATGTATTCAGATCCATTCATCCTGTCTCTGATGTTCCTTTCATTTTTCAATATTCAGAAATTTACCACTCCTCCACAGCTGGGACAAATATGTGAATCTGTCCTCCCACTCCCCCAGGGTGTTTTTTCTTTTTTGTGTTTAATTCTTGGACCCATCTGGAATTTATTGAAGTGTATGGTATGAGGTATGGATCTAAAGTAAAATCTCCATACTGATATCCAAATGTTTTAGCAATTCAATTTGGCAAATATTTCTTGAACTCCTCCTATGTGCTAAACATTGTGCTAAGTACCACAGGAAAGTTTTTAAAAAATGAGGCAAAGCCCATGCTTTCAAAGTGTGTTATCTTTTGTCTGTGTCTGTCTCGTGCTCTTCCTGTTTCTCTGATGAATGGAAGGGTGGCAGTGGCAGTAATAAGGTAGATGTTTAAATATATTATAACAAAGCACAAGGAAGATGGATATAGGTATTATTAGAGATGTTAAAAGCCAGAAGCTGTGGGAATATAAAGATCTGAGAGATTCCACCTGAGACAAGGAAAGGGCTCAGAGTAGAGGTGACATTTAAGAAGGGCTCACATGGAAGGATTTTATTTATTAAAAAAACACATACTGAATATCTGTTCTGCTATGCCTCATGCTGGTGCTAGGGCTAGAGTTGAGATGACCTAATCCCTGACCTCAAGAAGCTCTCATACTAGCAAGACATGGTGTGGATAAAGGAAACATACTAGGAGGAGGTAGTAGAAAGGGAAACTAATATGGTTGGAGAAAATTATAAGTTGGGGAATAGTGGAGATTGAGACTGGAAAGTTAAGGTTGGGGCCTCAAATCTCAAGAAGAGGCATTGATTCTTCCTTTGTTGGGCATGGAAAAAGGTTTAGAGGTATGAAGGTGCCATGGTCAGAGTGAATTTCTGGGCCAGTCAATTTCATTGGGAAGGCTGTTATTTCTTTGAACTGTTCTCTGAAATATGAGTGAGGTAAACGTGTGCACCACTTTGATATTTGGACTCCCTGGCAGTATCACGTCTACCCTTTACAGTGTCTATCAATATGTGTGGTACCGTTATACAATTGACAGTTCGTGATAGCATTCTGATATATTGCAGGTGGTTCCTTTTTAGTAATCCTTTATTCTGTCTTTCAAGTAGTTAGGATCACCTGCTTCTTAAGTTATTTAGGACACATTTTAGAGTGAGTCCCTTATGATGGCTATAATGAAGTGTCTGGTGCTTGAAGGAATAAAGTTCAGATATCAGAAAGATTTGGTTATGGGAAAACAGCTCCTTCCCAACTTCTGCTGGAAAAGCAAGGGGCTATGAAACACAAAATTAACTTAAATGTGACTGCTCACATGAACATATACCTAATTAATTTGAGAAATGTTTTATTTCTTGTTGTGGGCATGAAGACTACAGTGTTGAAATTAAACTATTGATAAGTTGATCCAACCCATCTACAAATTTAAAAATGGATTGTTTTCCAGAGGCTAAGAAAAATCTTAATCAGAGGCTTGAAAATTAATGGTTTGGAAGTAGAACTTCCAGAGAGGCTGTGAGGAGCTTAACGGATCTTCTTCCCAGTGAAAAACCACTTAATTGATGAAAATGATCAAAACCAACCATTTAAGTTCTCTGGAAGTTGACCTAGAGGAATTCAAAATATTGAGAAGCATTTATTGAAGGAAATCTAAATTTCACTAAGAACAATGGGAGCCTAGTTGTCACATCTCTCCCACCCAGCTCCATGCTATGGATGCTTTACTCTGGACAATTGTAAGCAAAATATGGGGCTACCTTTACTCTTCACTCCCAGTCACAGGGCAGTGGTTTCATCTCAGTGGGGACAGGCTGCCAACATCTCTTTTCCCACACAGTTTCAAGTTGTGGAAGCTCTGTTTTGGGCTGACATGGGCAAGGAGCCTGGGGTCTCCCACCCTAGTTCCCATGTATAGGGCAGAGGTTCCATGATAGAAGATGCAACCATAGAAGACCATAGGCGATCAGCCTCCCCCAGGTCCTGCTTGGAGGGTGGAGGTTGTTCCATAAAAGGAAGGGCATACCAAGAAGATGGGGGCTCCCACCTCTACCTTCCAGCTCTTGCTGGATATCACCCAGGGAAAATTGGGTTGTCACTACACCTTCACCCCAGGGAAACAGTATAGAAATTATGCACAGGGGTTTAGGCAAGACTGGAGGGTCAGCACCCCAGCTCTGTTAAGGGGTCTGGTTTTATTTGGAACAGAGCGTAGAGGCACACCATCCTGAAAGTGTTGTCAAAAATAATAGAGATCTTTGTGTTGAACAACTAGTAGAAGGCTAATCTTTCCATGAAAGTAGGAGCAACAGATGAGATGGCAGACCAGCCAAAAGTTTAATTGAACCAGAGAGAGAGAGAGCTAAAAAGAGCCCTGCTAAAGTCATACTTATCCCTGGGGGTTGGAGTGAAGGCTGAGTACGTATGCTACATTGCATTCCTTCAGAAGCAACCGGAGTGGGCACTTGAGAGCTACTAGACACTTCCTGAATGTGGAGCTGACTTAAAAGCATTTCCCAAGCAACACAGAGATCCATCAGCAAGTTCTGAAGCCTTAAGGTCTCAAGGGACAAAAGCATGACCTCTGATCAATCAATAGCTAAACACTGAACTCCTTGACCTGGGAGCAAGTCTGAGGTAGTGAAAAACAAGCAAACAAACAAAGAGGAAAAATTGAGCAGTAAGATCAGAGGTTACATAATGCAAAGGAGTTAGACTTTACAAACTTAATTCAGGCAAGCCATCGGACAACAAGGCCTGTGGTGGTAGTGAAGGTGGTGAGACTAGTCAGAATCTAGAATTGATACACAATATTATTTAAAATGCTCAGTTTTCAACAAAAATTACAACAGATGAAAAGAAACAGTGTGACCATGTATGGGGGGAAAGCAGGCAATAGAGATTACCTTTTTGGGGGTGGAACACTTAACAGACAAACACAAACACTTCAAAATAGCTATTATAAATATTTTTGAAGAACTAAAGGAGTCAATTTAAAAAATGATGAAAGGAAGATATAACAATGAGTCATCAAAGAAAGAATATTAGTAAAGGGATATAAATTATATTTTAAAAAGCAATGACATGAAAATTCTGGAGTTGAAAAGTACAATAAGAGAAATGAAAAACTTGTCAGAAAGGGTCAGCACTAATATTAGGCTGGAAGAAGATAGAATTAGTGAACTTGAAGTTAAATCATTAGAGATTATACAATTTGAAGAACAGAAAAGAAACATGAAAGAAAATGAACAGAGCCTGAGAAATCCATGGGACATTATTAAGTACACCAACATACTCATCAGGGGAATACCAGAAGGAGAGGAGGGCGAATGGAGTAGGAAAAAATTGAAGATACAGGGGGTGAAAACTTGCAAAAATGTGAAAAACATTAGTCTGCACCTGTAAAAACAAGCAAGGTCTACACCTAGGCATATCATAGTTAAAATGTTGAAAGCCAAAGGGAAAATCGTGGGAAAAGAAAGAGAAAAAAATGACTCATCATGTATAAGTGAACCTCAATAAAATCAGTAGCTGACTTTTCAGAAATGAAGACTAGAGGCAGAGGGATGACATATTCAAAGTGCTTTGTTCAGTCACTCAGTCTTGTGTGACTCTTTGCAACTCCATGGACTGCAGCATACCAGGCTGCCCTGTCCTTCAGCATCTCCCAGAGTTTGCTCAAACTCATATCCATTGAGTTGGTGATGCCATCCAACCATGTCATCCTCTGTCATCCCCTTCTCCTCCTGCCTTCAATCTTTCCCAGCATCAGGGTCTTTTCCAATGAGTTGGCTCTTCACATTAGGTAGCCAAGGTATTGGAGCTTCAGCTTCTGCATCATTCCTTCCAATGAGTATTCAGGGTTGATTTTCTTTAGGATTGACTGGTTGATCTCAAAGTGCTTAAAGGGGGAAAAAGAAAACGAGTCCTATGTGCAGCAAAACTTCCAGAAATGTAGGCAAAATTAAGACATTACCTGATAAGCAGGAATGGAGAGAATTCATTGATAACAGACTGGCCTTACAAGAAATATTAAAGGAAGTTCTTTAGGCAGAAAGGAAGCAACATCACACAGTAATTCAAATCCACATGAAAAACAGAGTGCTGGTAAAGGTAATTGTGTAGTAACATAAAAACAGTATAACTGCATATTTCTTCTCATCTTTCCTTAATTCATTTAAAAAACAGTAGCATTCAAGAATCTGTATAATTGAATTTTGGGGCCTGTAGTATATGGAAATATACTTAACAATGACAGCACAAAGTAGCAGGGAGAAGTGATAGTAGAGCAAGAAGTAGTACCAGAGAGTACCTCAAATCCATAGGAAGAAACAAAGAGTATCAGTTCAGTTCAGTTCAGTTGCTCAGTTGTGTCCGACTGTTTGCGACCCCATGAACCGCAGCACACCAGGCTTCCCTGTCCATCACCAACTCCCAGAGTCCACCCAAACCCATGTCCATCAAGTCGGTGATGCCATCCAACCATCTCATCCTCTGTCGTCCCCTTCTCCTGCCCTCAGTCTTCTCCAGCATCAGGGTCTTTTCAAATGAGTCAGCTCTTCTCATCAGGTAGCCAAAGTATTGGAGTTTCAGCTTCAGCATCAGTCCCTCCAATGAACACCCAGGACTGATCTCCTTTAGGATGGACTGGTTGGATCTCCTTGCAGTCCAAGGGACTCTCAAGAGTCTTCTCCAACACCACAGTTCAAAAGCATCAATTCTTCTGCACTCAGCTTTCTTTATAGTCCAACTCTCACATCCATACATGACTACTGGAAACATCATAGCCTTGACTAGACAGACCTTTGTTGACACAGTAATGTCTCTGCTTTTCAATATTCTGTCTAGGTTGGTCATAACTAAAGTTCAATTAAAAAAAACTTTATATAGTTTTCCCTAGTTCATTCAAATGGAGAAGGCAATGGCATCCTACTCCAGTACTCTTGCCTGGAAAATCCCATGGACGGAGGAGCCTGGAAGGCTGCAGTCAATGGGGTCGCTGAGGGTTGGACACGACTGAGCGACTTCACTTTATTTTTTCACTTTCATGCATTGAAGAAGGAAATGCCAACACTCCAGTGTTCTTTCCTGGAGAATCCCAGGGATGGGGGAGCCTGGTGGGCTGCTGTCTATGGGGTCACACAGAGTTGGACACTACTGAAGCGACTTAGCAGTTCATTCAAATAGCATGATTATTTAAAGAAACAATTATAACACTGATATTGGCTTGTAAAGTGTATAATCATATATGGCATTAACAATACAAAGGAGGAGATAGGGGATAGAGCTACAGTGAAGCAATTTGTTAATATTTTATTGGAATTAAGTTAATATAAAACCTGAGTATGATAAGTTATGGTGTATATTGTAATCCCTAGAGCAACAAATAACATAAATTTAAGAAATAAAGTGAAAAAGTAATTTAGAAGATAAATTAGGAAATATCCATTTTCCAGTGGTGGCATAAATGAAAGAAATTATTATCTCACATTCTGGGGACCAGAAGTTGAAGATTAAGGTGTCAACAGGTCAGGTTTCTCCTGAGGCTTCTCTCTTTGGATTTTAGATGGCCCTGTTTTTATTGTTCTCACATGGTCTTTCCTCTGTACACATGCATGCCTTTGTTGTCTCTGTGTACAGATTTCCTACTCTTATTTATTTTAATTGGAGGCTAATTACTTTACAATATTGTAGTGGTTTTCGCTATACATTGACATGAATCTTTCACGGGTGTACATGTGTTCCCCATCCTGAAACCCCCACCCACCTCCCACCCCATCCCATCCCTCAGGGTCATTCCAGTCTACCAGCCCTGAGCACCCTGCCTCATGCATCAAACCTGGACTGGCAATCTATTTCACATGATAATATACATGTTTCAATGCTATTCTCTCAAATCATCTCACCCTCACCTTCTCCCACAGAGTCCAAAAGTCTGTTCTTTACATCTGTGTCTCTTTTGCTGTCTCACATATAGGGTCATCATTTACACTGAATTAGGCCCCAACCCAATGGCATCATTTTAACCTAATTACCTCTTTTAAAGGCCTTACATCCAAATTCAGTCATATTCTGAGATACTGGGAGTTAGGCCTTCAATGTATGAATTTTGGGTTGACACAGTTCATCCCATAAAAATTGACAAACCTTTAAGTATGTTGATTGAGAAAAAGAAGAATGAAATTACTGATATCAAGAATGATAAGGATATTAACACATATATATGGAATTTAAAAGACAGTAATGACGACCCTATATGCAAGACAGCAAAAGAGACACAGATGTAAAGAACAGACTTTTGGACTATGTGAGAGAAGGCGAGGGTGGGACGATATGAGAGAATAGCATTGAAACATGTATATTACCATATGTAAAACAGATGACCAGTGAAAGTTCGATGCATGAAGCAGGGTACCCAAAGCTGGTGCTCTGGGACAACCCAGAGGGATGGGGTGGGGAGGGAGGTGGGAGGGGGCTTCAGGATGGGGGGACACATGTACTCCCAAGGCTGATTCATGTCAATGTATGGCAAAAACCACCACGATATTGTAAAGTAATTAGCCTCCAATTAAAAGAAATAAATTAATTTAAATATAAAATGAAAAAAAAAATATTAATAGTACAAAGCATCCTGTGTACCCTTACCTAGCATGTGAGGTGACTAAATGGTGAAATCTTATATAACTGTATATAATATGAGTATAATATTGTAATTATATTTATATTATCTTTATAATATAAATATATATAATATTTATAAATACTATTATTATATAATTATATATTATTATATTACATAATTATATATAATAATATTATATAATTATATTATAATGTAAGATTTCACTAACTGGTGAAATCTTATATAACTGTAATATAATAGTAAAGCCAGGAAACTGATATTGGCTCATTGCTGTTAACCAGCCTACAGACCTTAATTTGTTTTCATTTTTCAGTTAATAAAGGTTAAATTTTTTAACTAAAAAAAAAAAAAGAATGATGAGGGAGCATCACTATTGAACTTACAAAAAAATGAATAAAGATGATAAGAGAAAACTATGAAGAGCTGTGTGCTGAGATATTTGGTAACCTAGATGAAATGGAAAAATTTTTAGAAAAATTAAAATTGTCACAGTTACACAAGAAGAAATAGAAAATCTGAATAGTCTTATAACAACTGAAGAGATTGGATTAGTATTCTAAAATCTTCCCAAAAATAAAAACCCAGGCCTACATAGCTTCACTGGTAAAGTCTACCAAATATTTAAAAAAGAGTTAATACCAACCCTTCACAAACTCTTCCAGAAAATAGAAGGAACAAATCCAATGCATTCTACAAGTATTGCCTTCATTCCAAAGCCAAAGAAATCACAAGAAAAGCAAACTAGAGACCAATATTCCTTATGTAAAAGTCCAGGAAAAAATACTTGCAAACTGAATCCAACAGCATACAAAAAGGATTATACATCATGACCAAGTGAGATTTATCCTAAGAATGCAAGGGTGGTTTAGCATCCAAAAATGAGTTGATGTAAACATTGCATTCATAGAATAAAGTAGAAAAAGAACATGATCAATTTAATAGATGCAGAAAAAGCATTTGATGAAAATCAACACCCATTTGTGATAAAAACTCTCAACAAATTAGGAAGAGAAAGGAACTCAAGGTGATAAAGGGCTCAGTCATGTCCGACTCTTAGTGACCCCATGGACTGCAGCCTACCAGGCTCCTCCATCCATAGGATTTTCCAGGCAAGAGTACTGGAGTGGGTTGCCATTGCCTTCTCTGAGAAAACCCTACAAGTAACATCATATTTGATAGAGAAAGACTAAGTGTTTTCCTTTTAAGATGAGAAGAAGATGAGGATGTCTGCTCTCACCAGTTATATTTGGCTTATTACTGGAGCTTCTAGTCAGGGCAACCAGAGAATAAAAGGTAAATCTGTCTTCATTTGTAGATAACATGAACTTATATATAGATAACTCCAAGGAATATGCTAAAAAAACTACTAGAAGTAATAAACAAATTCATTATGTTTGCAGAATACAACATCATTAAAAGATACTTGTATTTCTGTACAGTAACAATGGACAATCTGAAAATGAAATTTTGAAAAACTTCCATTTACAGTAGCACCAAAAAATAAAATAATTAGGAATATATTTGACAAAATACAAGACTTAGACACTGAAAACTATGAAATATTAGTGAAAGCAATGAAATAAGACCTAAATAAATAGGAAGATATCCCATGTTCATGAATTAGAAGACAGTATTGTTAAGATGTCAGTACTCACAAAATGGGTCTACTGATTCAACAAAATCTCAGATGACTTTTTTTTCTCTCTCTTTCTCTCTCTCTTTTTTTTATTTTTGCAGAAAATGGCAAGCTGATCTTAAAATACACGTAAAAATACAAAAGACCCAGAATAGCCAGAATAATTTTGAAAAGATTGAATTTGGAGGGCCTATAATTACTCATTGCAAAACTTACTACAAAGCCATGGTAGTCAAGTCAGTATGGTACTGGCATAAGGACAGATATATAGATTAACGGAGATTGGTGGAGATCCCAGAAATAAGCCCTTATTACATTTTTTACCAATTGATTCTTGACAAAATTTCCAAGAAAGTTCAAAGGGAAGAAATGATGCTTAGCTAATAGAATTTAGCCAATAGGATTGATTAAAATTGGTATTTAGCCAGTAGGCTGTCTGCATGCAAAATAATGAATTTGGTCCTAGACCTCACACCATACACTCAAAATGTATAATAGGCTTAAGTATAAGACCTTAAACTATAAAACTCTTTGAAGAAAACATTGAAGTAAATCTTCATGATCTTGAGTTCCACAAAGATTTTTAGATGTGATATAAAAGCAGAAGTGATAGAAGAAAAAAATGATAAATTAGGCTTAATCAAAATTAAGCTTTTTTCATTTTAAAAGATGCCATCATGAAATTGAAATGTCACCCCAAAGTCTGGGAGAATATGCTCTAAATGGTATATTTATAAAGTATTTGGATTCAAACTATATAAAGGCCTCTTACAACTTAGTACTAAAAAGACAAGTTACCCATTAAAAATTAGGATAAGGATTTGAATACCTTTTTTTCCAAAGAAAATGTATGTATTTTCCAAAGGGGCCAGTAGAATGCAAATAGATACTCAGCATCCCATGTCTAGGGAAATGAAAATCAGAACCTCAATGAGATAGTATTTCTTGCTCTTAGAATGACTATAATAATTGTTTAAAAAGACAATAACAACTGTTGGTAAGGATGTGGAGAAATCAGAACTCTCTCATACATTGTTATTGAGAATGCAAAATGATACAGTTCTTAGGAAAATAGTTTAGCAGTTTTGCAAAATGTTAAAACATGGAATTTCCATATGAATCAATAGTTTTATTCCTAGATACCTATTTTTTGTTGTTATTCAGTTGCTAAGCTGTGTCTGACTTTGTGACCCTATGAGAAATGAAAATCTGTTTACAACAAGACTTGTATGTGAATGTTCATAATATCATTATTCACACTGTCCCAAACACCCTAAATGTCCATCCAATGATGAATAGATAAATAAGATATGGTATATCCATACAATGGAATATTGTGCAGCAATGAAAAGAAATGAAGCACTATTATATGTCACTATATGAATAACCAAAATATGATACTTAATGGAAGAAGTCAGACACATAAGGCTAAATTGTATGATTCTATTTATATGGAGTGTTTTTTAATTACTTAATTTAAATTGGAGGCTAATTATTTTATAATATTGTAGTGGTTTTTGCCATACATTGACATGAATCAGCCATGAGTGTACATGTGTTCCCTATCCTGACCCCTCTCCCACCTCCCTCCCCATCCCATCCCTCTGGGTCATCCCATTGCACAGCCCTGAGCGTCCTGTCTCATGCATCGAACCTGGACTGGTGATCTATTTCATATATAGTAATATACATGTTTCAATGCTATTCTCTCAAATCATCCCACCCTCGCCTTCTCCCACAGAGTCCAAAAGTCTGTTCTTTACATCTGTGTCTCTTTTGCTGTCTCGCATATAGCATCATCGTTACCATCTTTCTAAATTCCTACATGGAGTGTTTTTTCTTAAGCAAATCTATAAAGACAGAGTTAATTGGTGGTTGCCTAGGGTGGGAATGGGGACTGACTGACTGACTAAATGGCTCAAGGGTTTTTAGGATGATGGACATTCTAAAGTTACATTGAGGTGATAGTTGCACAACTCTGTAAATATGCTAAAATTCATTAAATTGTATATTTAAATGGGTGAGTTTTGTCATATGTAAGTTATATATCAACAAAGCTGTTAAAATGCAATGATGAGAAAATAATAATAAATGTGATGATTTTTATAAAGGATAAGTTCATGAAAACAAATTATAAAATATATTCCCAGATAAAAATATAACTCCCCAATTTTTATTCCTATTACCTTTTCAGGACCTTGTTCCATTTGTCAGTTTCCTCCATGTGCCCCTTCTGTACCTTTCCATGGATCTCTTTGGATTCTGTATCCCACTTTTTCACTTGCCTTGAGCCTATTTACCCTTCCAAAACTTCTTTCTCTCCGAGCATTATGGTTTGTGCTCTCATCTGTCTCCTACATCTCTCATCTTCATCTTTTCTCTGAGGCTTTATTTCATTTCCAAATTGTGAGTATTTTTCTCAGACTGCTGGTTCTATTTCTTTGATGAAAAGTGGCAGATAATATCTCCTGGGATTATGCATTTGACAGATGTTTTCTAAGCACCTGCTGTGTACTTGACCCTGTGATGATACTGGTGGTGGCTTATGTTGCTGATCTTTATACTTGGGGAACAATAAGAATTTTTAATATGGCACATAAAATATTCTGTGTAGAATTTCTAAAGAGATATATTTATGGCAGTATTTGTTCAACCTACTGAAAGGTCTCTGTTTCAAAATTTGAAGTGTGTAATTGCCTTCTCTTAGTCCCTGAGCTGTCCCTGTGTCTTGGGTTTAAGCCGGTGGTGTGCTGGTAAACAGGATCTCCAGGGACATTAAATAAATAAAACGTGATTTGTATAAATTGTGATTTCCATACTGGGTATACAGCCACCATGGTTAGTTTCAAGTTATTAACATGATATTGAATGCAGAGTTGGGAAGCTAGCCAGTCTGAGCCTTCTGGGAGGCAATTGCTTAATCCTAATCCCAAGAACAGCTTTCACGCTATCCCTGAAATACTGCTCAACTTAGTTGGAAGGACTTTGGGAAGAAGAGAATTAATGGTTCTGGAATACCAATTCTGTGCCCTTTATATACTCCTCATAACCCTGTGAGGGAGATACCCCTTTCATAGGTGAGTAGATAGAGACTCAGAGAGTTAAAATGGTCTTCCCAAAGCCTCACACAATACTGCAAAGCTAGAATTTGAATCCTGATTATTTTGATGACAAATCCCATGCTAATTTCATCATACCATGGTACCTCCTATGGCAAAACTACCACTGTTAAGGGGAGAGAATGAGACAATGTATTTTTCTAGTGGTAGTGCCACTAGAAACTAGATAATGTTCACCTTCTGAGGACTGGACATAAGCATATCTCCTGAAGTGCATTTTGCTTGCTAGAGGATGTTAGGATAATCTCTCTGTGGGCAGCAGGGAAAGTGGTGAAGACCTTGGTGTGGGACAACTTCTTATCCCTTTGACTTATTTGAACTAAGGAGGGACTGAATTGAATAGCCAGGAGTTCTTGACTTCCAGGGGAGTGGTACAGAGATGCTGAAGCAGCACACAATTCTTTTGAGCATCAGGTGAGACCTAGAACTGTCCATTTGAGAGGTCACTGCCTTCTCTGGGGAGAAGGCAATGGCATCCCATCCAGTACTCTTGCCTGGAAAATCCTGTGGACGGAGGAGCCTGGAAGGCTGCAGTCCATGGGGTCGCTGAGGGTCAGACACGACTGAACGACTTCACTTTCACTTTTTACTTTCATGCATTAGAGAAGGAAATGGCAACCCTCTCCAGTGTTCTTGCCTGGAGAATCCCAGGGATGGCAGAGCCTGGTGGGCTGCTGTCTGTGGGGTTGCACAGAATCGGACATGACTGAAGCGACAGCAGCAGCAGCAGCAGCCATCCCTGGAGGTAGTGGTTTTCAAATCAAATCGGAATATAAATGATTGAATTAATTTTCTGAAAACAAATCTATGCCTAATTTTTTATTAGAAATAAAACTCCATAACAGCAGGGATATTTGTCTGTTTCGTATATTGTTAGATCCCTGTTATCTAGAACAGTGCTTGACACTCAATATGTTGGGTGGATAAATGGATGATTTGCCCCCAGGCCTTCAGCTCTTTTCCAGACCTGGCTACTGCTTGAAAGTAAGTTTTTCTTCCTCAGAGATTTCTAAGAGATCAACACTGGGGCTCCTCACATTTTTCCCAGCTAAAGATCTCATTAGTTATTATGTAAAGACAAATGATGTCATATGGTGATGAGATGCTTTAGGAAGTCCTCTTCACCGTCTTTGGGTGGAATAGCTACCAATCATTGAGTGTTTATTGGTATGTTCCCACCAGGGTTCCCTGGTGGCTCAGATGGTAAAGAATCTGCCTGCAATGCAGGATTCAACCCCTGGGTTGGGAAGATCCCTTGGAGAAGAACATGGCTACCCACTCCAGTATTCTTGCCTGGAGAATCCCATGGACAGAGGAGCCTGGCAGGCTACAGTCCATGGGGTCACAAAGAGTGACTGGGACACGAACAAACATAAGTTTGTTTTTTATGACTAACAAACATAAAAATGGTATGCTATGTAGAGAGATAAATGTTTTACATGCGTTAACACATTAAATCCTCATAATGACCTTGTGAAAGAGACACTTAATTAAGTCCACTTTATGAATGAGGAAATGAAGGCCTGGAGAGTTTACATAGATTGCACCACAAGGCTATACCGTTAGTATGAGGAAGAGCCAGTAGTCAACCCCAATTTTCAACAACAATTAATCCTATACTTGCTCTAATATACTACAATGCCTCTTTTTCTGTGTTACTAATCATTCATTGATTCAAGGAACGTTTATTAAGTCCCATGCTCTGTTGTATGCCAGACACTTAGACCTTCTGAAGGGAAAGGGAATCTTCCTCTGCTGAAATGTCATTAGAACACTTACATTTTCTAACACCATTTTCCCCTATTTTCCATAACTATGATCCCTAGTAATTTGGAGCTAACGAGAGACATCAAGTAACTTTACCTTTCCTCTTCCCAAATGCTTCAGGAAGTTCCCTTGGTTAAGAGTATCTTATTTAGCCCCAAAAGATGAATAGAATCTCAAACTGTGGTTTTAAAAACTCTTATCATAGCCAACTCCCAAAGATTTTCTTTTGGCTTTCGATACTTGAGATGCTCCCCCTAAAATGTTTACCTTATATCAAATGAGTTAGGGCCATATAAATACAGCCTTTCATTTTAAGACTGTTCTTTCAAAAATGCTAAATCTATTTAATGCTAGTTAAAGGGGCCAAAGGGGCTTTAAAGGGTCACGTGAGGGGTCCCAGCAATGCAAGTTCTGCCTCTTAGGATTGGAGACTCAGAAGGAGATTGAAAGGGATTGGATTAAACCCAGGGTTGAACCAACCATTTCTTGATACTTCTAGGCTAGCGCTGTCCAATATAAATATAATGAGAGCTGTGTATATGCCACTGTAAGTGTTCAAGTCACATTAAAAAAGTAAAAAGAAATAGGTGACAGAATTCCCTGGTTTCCCAGTGGTTAGAACTCTGTGCTTTCACTGCCAGGGCCCAAGTTCAATCCCTAGTAAGGTAGCTAAGATTCCACAAACTGTGCAGTATAGCCCCCCCACCAAAAAAAATAGGCAAGATAAATGTTAATAATAATATGGACCTAGAGGTTATCATACTAAGTGAAGTAAGTCAGACAAAGAAAAAAACATGATATCACTTATTTGTGGAATCTAAAAAAAGATACAAATGAACTTATTTACTGAACAAAACAGACGCACAGACATAGAAAATAAACTTACAGTTACCAAAGAGTAAAGAGGGGGAGGGATAAATTAGGATTTTGGAATTAACATATACATATTACTATATATATAAAATAAACAACATGGACCTATTGTATAGCACAGGGAACTGTAATCAATATCTTCTAATAATCTATAATGGGAAAGAATATGAAAAAGATTGTCTATATTCTTTTTCACTAAATCACTTTGCTGTACACCTGAAACATTGTAAATCAACTATACTTCAATTTAAAAATTGGGAAAAATTTAATCACTGTTTAACCCAGTATATCCAAAATGTTTGCATTTCAACATGTAATCAATATAAAATGCTATTAATGATATGTATGGCAATCTTGTTTGCTTATTAAGATTTTGAAGTCTGGTGTGTGTATTATACTTACAAACACAGTTCAGACTAGTCATGTTTAAGTGCTCGATAGTCATGTCTGACTAGTGGGTAGTTGGTGGACAGGACAGATCAGTGTTAGGCCTTGCTGTCAGGAAAACTGGAATGTATTAGATACCTTTCTGCGAGGTGTTGAGGAAATGCACATCAGTGGGAATGAGCGTGATAATTTGTTCAGCAGAAAGCTATTCTTTCAATTATTACCTACATGGAATGCAAATCACGAGGTTAGAACCTTATGTATATATTTAACATTAACAGTTCTTTAAATTCCTTCTACATCTCCTCCACTACTTCTGGGAGAGTAACTCTCTTAAAGCACAACATCTTTTGATTCTGCAAACATTCTTCAAGGTAGGGAGGTCCCAGACCTCTGGAGAGTGGCCATGAATTTAGGCAGAAAGTGATTTAAGGTGGGAATTTCAGAGTCATCAAAGAAGAAGCCTCTGGTATTCAAGACCTTCAAGTGAGCCAGGGAAAGTACCAGCAAAGAACTACCTACTAGCCTGGGAATTCTCTCTCTTTTCTCTGTACTCTACCTTCCCCCATTACTCAGTTTCTTCTCCCAGGACAGTCCATCTCTCAGGGGCTCCCTGTCTGTCCTCTGTTCTCTGGAGTATGTATAACTGTTTGTGTGAGAGTGTGCAGTCATGTGTGTGGCTGTGTGTGGGAATGTGTCTGTGCTGTTATGATTCAGCTGTGAAAGGGATGGATGGGTGAGTTTACGGCCCCAGTAGTGTATCTAGGAATAATCAAGTAAAAAGAATCTTCCTAGATTTTGTCCTCTCAGAAGGAGACACAAATTAATGGAGCTTCTGAATTAGGCGCTGAGCTCACCTGACAGTTTGTAGCGACAGACTCTCCCTGTCGTTGCAGAGGCTATCTGGCACAAAGGAGGATTCAAAACTGGAACTGGGTTTTTCTCCTTTGGAAAACAGTATTTTTAATCTGTTTTCTCACATAAAGGGCTTTCGGAGTTATCTTAGCTTTTAGATAATCTTCCTTGATTGGTGACTTAGAAATGTGTTTTTAAAGCCCTTGGAGAAGGCAGGTTTCTTTTTTTTTTTTTAACCTTTCAGGGTGGAAAGAAAAGAAGGGGTGAGAGGGTAGTACTTTTCAGGAGGAGCCGTTGCAGCAGGCCTTAAGCCACATCAGGGGTTCCCTTAGACTGCTTGTAAAGGCAATCAAGCTAATGGGGTTAATCATCTGAAAAGTAAGACAGGTGGCCATCTCCTGTTCTGAAATAGAACAGTCACAGATTAGCTGTTGTCTGCTTTCCCCAGGGAGAAGATGTGGCTCTAAGCCAGTGTATCAAAAGAGAAGAAAAAAGGCATATTCCTTAGGATTGAGCTGTGGGTCAGATTTACCCTGTCTGCTCAGAATAGGAAGTGCTTGAGGGACCATATTTCCCAGAGGGCTTAGTCTGCTATTGAAGAACCATGTGCAGCCAGGAGTGACTAAACCTGGGTTTAAAGCTAGATGGTGATCAGAACAAGGAATCTTTGTAAATATTGGGCACAAAAAGTATGGAATAAAATGTTTATCCTCTCTTTTTAGTCAAGATTTACTCAATACCTTATCAGAACACCCTGTATAATCTTTATCTTCCCAGATATAGGAATAGTATAGATTAAAGGGGAAAGTAACTTTTACTTAAAGAAATGTGCCAAGCACTTTACATATTATTAAGGCCATCCTATGGGGTAGATAGCATCTTCCCTACTTTATCAATGAGGGGACTAATACCTCTAAGACTTATGTGGCTTATAGCCAGTGAGGGGGAATTCAGACTTGGATATGGCTTATTTCACAGCTTATTCTTCCCACTGCCCTACACTGCTGTCTTAAACCTTACTGTTTAGCCAAGGAGACATGACATCTATTCTCAAAAAACAATCAGAGAAAAGAAAGTTCCATGGTAATGATAAGCAGTAATAATTTAAAGTAGAGACAGCATATCTTTAACATGATCAGGAACAGTTCTAAGGTCAGAACAGACTTTGTACTTCCCTAATGGTATTGCTTAGTTTCATGTTGGGTAGTAGGAAAAGTGAACAAAGAGTTGTCAACAATTCAGCCCAATGTTACTAAAGAAAATGACTATGGTCACCCTCCTCCAAACCACCTCAAAAACAAACTGATCCAAAATTTAACAATGAACCCCAGCTCTGCTTGGTATACAGAATATCATTGGCTCCTTAGCTAACATTATTTTACCATAGTGATAGAGAAACATCCTTTTTGGTAGGGCTGGGTCTGAGTTACCCCAGTGAGTGAAGAAATGCTAGTTCTCTATTGTTCCCCCAGGAGGTATAGCTGAGCATTCAATGCCTGATATTCTTGAAGATAAAAAGTTGTATTATTTTATTCTGTTATCATATCACTCCACATAACTTCACAGTTGATCAAAGCAGTAGTACCACATAAGTCCATCTATATTCTGAATTATGTTGGTTTTGTTAAAAGCCCATAATCATAGAGTCCATGATTTCAGTTAGAGTGATAGAATTCTCTCATTGCCTCATAAGTGTTAACAAAACCAGCTGTCTTGTTACAAATGAATAAAGAAAGAAGAGTTGAAATAACAGTGCTTCCAAAAATACATTCTTCTATATGTGTCTTTATGAAACCTTGGGTGAAGATAATGAAGGCAAGTTTTAAATTTCATCTCCTTTTTGTTGAGCAAGAAAGACTCTTACTGTTGTATATGGGTGGTATATTAAATGGCGTCTTAATGGCTTGACAAATCTAATGGCCAATCTCTTCTAGTAACCCATTTCAGAACAGTCTTAACCAAGCTGTGGTTAGAGAGCTTTTATTAAATGCCCAGGACTTTACTACTACTGTCTACCATTTTCCAACCTGATCATTTGCTTGAGGGTGATGAGGGATGATGATGAACATTATAAGGTTTCTTCCCTTATAGTCCTTAAAATCAACTGAGGTCAGTGCAGTTAGAAATAATTCAGAGACTTGACTGCTTCAGAAGAGGTATAATCATAAAAACAGGAGCTCTTTGAACCACATTAAGAAGGAAGCTACTGACAAATTCAGAAATTCATCCCTTTAGGAAGGGCAATGAGGATTCCTGACTGAAACCCTTTGTACACTTTCCCCTAGAGAAGCATTGGCCTTTAGTAGCTGATGTTGGCCAGGCGAGCTGGCACATGTGGCACTCCTTTCTGATCTCTCAGTATTAGAGTCTCATTGCAGATAGATCAGGGCGTAGGCCTTCCCTTCCTGGAAGTGTTGCCTAGAAGAGGCCAAAATAATGAGGTGGCTTCCTGCTTTTCTTGGTGGCTTATGACCAGCTTGAAGTCCCCAAGAAATGTCTTTGTTGTCCAAGACCAGTTCACTATGGCTTTGATAATCCTCGAGAGATAGATGATGGAGGTCTTCTAAAACAAGATTTCTAGTGGTAGGGGCATAGCCGAGTCTGGAGTTAGCAATAGAAGGCAGTTCAGGATATCAACAATTGTAAGCTTGCTGAAAGTCTACTTTTATTTTTTTATTTAGTTTTTATTTTATATTGGGATATAGTTGATTTACAATGTTGTGTTAGTTTCAGGTGGACAGCAAAGTGATTATATCTATTCTTTTTCAGATTCTTTTCCCATCTAGGTTATTATAGAATATTGAATAGAGTTCCCTGTGCCATATAATAGGTCCTTGTTGATTATCTATTTTACATATAGTAGTGAGTACATGTTAATCCCCAAAAGTCTAGTTTTAGAGAGAATCTCCCTGTAGCAAGAATATGAAGAATAATGTTCCCCACACTTTCTATGCCCTAACTAATCCATATCTGACAATATTCTTCAAGTATACCAATATCTTTTCTACCACGTTGTCTTTGCACATGTTGTACCCTTCTTAGAATATCCCCATCTTCTTTTCATGTAGTAAACTCTCAACCATTCTTCAAGGTCCAGCACAAATGATATATTCTCTGTATATCTTTCCCTTATTCTGACCTTACCAGTTCTGTGGTCCCAGAGCCTTTTGTATAGATCTCTATTCTAGTACTGCTCATACCAGGGAGTAAATCATCTATGAGATCTCTGATCTTTTCAAAGGTGAGAATTGTATCTTACTATCTGTTAATCTCCATTAGCCAGAACAGAGACTGGCATACAGCAGGCTGAACCAGGTAAATGCTGATTAAGTAACTGAATTATTTATCCAGATGTGGCTGGGGTTGCATATTTCTGAATACCATTGTCAGTAGGCTTTATTTGATATCATACTCTGTGTATGTATATTTCAGGGACTTCTTATTTAAATAAATTATTAAACTTTTTGACCCTTTTTGTTTTTTCTTTGAGGGAAAGGTACATTTGTAGCCTTCAAGTGAATTGGTCCAATGCCCAGATTCCAGTGGAACACCACGGGCTCCCTCTTGTGAGCCAGTCTCAGAATTTCTCCTCTAATTAATTTTTTAGGAGGTCAGTGGACAAGTACCTCTTAGTAGAGTTGTTCTAATAGTTGGAATGCTTTGGCTTCTAAGTGTTGTGTACTTAGAAACATTAAGATCTTCACTTGACAAGGGTAAAGAGGCCATTCTAGGAATCTTTGCTGTTGTTTTTGTTCAGTCTCTGAGTCGAGTCTGATTCTTTGTGACCCCATGGACTGCAGCATGCCAGGCTTCCTGTCCATCACCAACTCCTGGAGCTTGTTCAAACTCATGTCCATTGAATCCATGATGCCATCCAACCATCTCATCCTCTGTTGTCCCCTTCTCCTGCCTTCAATCTTTCCCAGCATCAGGGTCTTTTCCAATGAGTCAGTTCTTCCATCAGATGGCTAAAGTATTGAAGTTTCAGCTTCAGCATAAGTCCTTTCAATGAGTATTCAGGACTGATTTCCTTTAGGATTGATTGGTTTGTTCTTCTTGCTGTCCAAGGACTCTCAAGAGTCTTCTCCAACACCACGGTTCAAAAGCATCAATTCTTTAGCACTCAGTCTTCTTTATGGTGCAGCCCTCATCACATCCATACATGACTACTGGAAAAACCATAGCTTTGACTATATGGACCTTTGTTGGCAGAGTGATGTCTCTGCTTTTTAATATGCTGTCTAGTTTTGTCATTTTTGAATCTTTACCAGCTCAAAAATCTGAGCACCCTGGAGTTACAAGGCTTCCTGGAGGTCATCTTTGTAACCTAATCTCACAAATCAGCTAGTGACAGTTTTGAGTTGCTCACCCTTCTGGAGGTTTCTCTGTCTTTTATAAGATTATTCCTCTTAAGGAACTAAAATATCCCTCCAACTGGTCCATACAAAATAGTCTGTACCTTCTCAATAACTAACTGCCTTTTGGGCAGTTAATGACAATGTTGGATTCCTCATGACATATTTTATATATTCAGTATTTTTCAACATTTTTGAGCACCTTCCTAGTGCTGGGCACCCTGGTCTAATCTTCTCTGGGTCTCTCAACTGTTTGCCATATGTCAAGTTCCTCTGAACTACTTCTATAGATAATTTCCACCTTGTCACGGGCTCAGAAGTTTGTATCTTGTTACATATTATTCTTGTTAAATGCTTTCCATTGTTCCACCAAGTCCAGATCTTTAAAATCCCATCATATGTGAGACCTACCATGTTCTAGGTGAGTCTGCTATTTTAGATTATCAGTATAAGTTCCTAGTTACTGGACTTTGAAATAGTACCTCTCTTGAAACAGTATGATGTAGTTAAATTGGAGGGCATCAGGTATTCAATTTATTTAACCTGAGACTATTGGAGTGCCAGGTCTCCTTCCTTCATAGGGTTATTGTCAGGGTTCATGATACTATCTCTTAAGCAAGCATTAAGCCCTGTGTCTGAACACTTAGTGGGTACACAATGGAAGTTAATGTCCCTCTCTTCCTTCCAGCCTTGTCCTGCCTACTACTGCCCTCTACTGAGGAGAGTTAGTAACTGCTTTGAACTTGAATTTCTGGTTTGAGCCAAGTAGCTCTGTTCCATTCCATCTCTTTTTAGCCCTGTAAAGAATAGGCAGTTTATATGAGATATAACACAAACTGGTGAACCAGATTCAATTTTTTGAATTAGTCCTTGTAAAAATATTGCAGTAGGTATCTTTGCCAATTTCTGACATAGCAAAACTGAATTAGAGTTTTATATTGCATGGATAGCTAACCATTGGTGAGATTTTTTTAAGTATTACAAGATCCAAAGGTACTAATCATGGACGTTTGGAATATATAATCCAATTTGTGTTGTTCATTGTCATGGAAATAGTTAAAGTCACAGCCTGAATCAATTTCATTCACAGTTTTTCTGGATAGTATGATTTCCATGTTCTTTTTGAAGGAGGAGCATTTATATGAATTGGTACTTTTAATTCCCGACAGGATGATGTAGGTTTATGTAAGAACAATAAAAATACAGGACCCAAGAGGTTCTTAGTACCACACTGGTGAAAGGCCATATCATTAGATTTCTCTTCCATGAGAGAATTTTGGGGTGTGGAAGGAGATCCTTATGCCTGGCAATCGGACATTATAGTAAAAGGTAGTGAACAAAGGGCACTCTTGGTGTCAGATCTGAGTTTCAATTTCACCTCTGCGCCATTCACTAGTTATATGATCTAGACAAGTCTGTTGACCTCACCTTACCTCAGCTTTATCTTGTGTAAAATGGGGAACAATTATATCAACCTTGAGGACTTATTGTGAGTATCATAAATGAGATAAACAGTTCTGTACCACTTAGCACAGTGCTTGGCATACAGAAGGCAAGCAACAAATCATTGCTCTTAGGATCGATTCCAGTTAATAGCGGTTAAGCACCTTGGAGTGCAGTATCATTTCCCTATTGGAGAGTGAAAGGAGCGATATCATGTACATGATACAATTTAGTTCTTCTTCACTTTCTCCCATCAGGGTGGTGTCATCTGCGTATCTGAGGTTATTGATATTTTTCCCGACAGTCTTTATTCCAGCTTGTGCTTCATCCAGCCCAGCATTTCACATGATATACTCTGCATATAAGTTAAATAAGCAGGGTGACAATATACAGTCTTGACGTACTCCTTTCCTAATTTGGAACCAACCTGTTATTCACTGTACGGTTCTAACTGTTACTTCCTGACCTGCATACAGATTTCTCAGGAGATAGGTAAGGTGGTCTGGTATTCCCATCTCTTTAAGAATTTTCCACAGTTTGTTGTGATCCACAACACAGTCAAAAGCTTTGGTGTACTCAATAAAGCAAAATTAGATGTTTTTTCTGGAATTCTCTTGCTTTTTCTATGATCCAACAAATGTTGACAATTTGATCTCTAGTTCATCTGCCTTTTCTAAATCAGCTTGAACATCTAGAAATTCACAGTTCATGTTCTATTGAAACCTGGCTTGGAGAATTTTGAGCATTACTTTGCTAGCATGTGAGACGAGGGCAATTGTGTGGTAGTTTGAACACACTATTCTTTGGGGTTGCCTTTCTTTGGGATTGGAATGAAAACAGACCTTTTCATAAAAGTCCATAAAAATTCATAAAATTCATAGCCCCAGTCTAATCACAAAGAAAATATCAGACAAATACCAGTGGAGGAACATTCTACAAAATACCTAACCAGCACTCCTCAAAAATGTC
The DNA here is from genome assembly GCF_019923935.1 of Bubalus bubalis. Classification (NCBI taxonomy): domain Eukaryota; kingdom Metazoa; phylum Chordata; class Mammalia; order Artiodactyla; family Bovidae; genus Bubalus; species Bubalus bubalis. The sequence continues at coordinate 54,150,379 of NC_059181.1, forward strand.
AAAGTTGTTAAATACAAGGGGAGTCTGAAAAACCATCAAGAAAAAGAATAGCCTAAAGAGATGTGCCAACTAAATGTAATGTTCTATGTAATGTAATGTTGACATCCTGGAACAAAAAAAAGGATATTAGGTAAACAATAACAAAATCTTGAATGTTATGGACTTAAGGTACCAATAATGGTATCTGTATTGATTAGGTATCAATATTGATTAATTTTAGTTATTACAAGTGTGCCATATTAATGATACATATTAATAATAGGGGACATTGTGTGGAGGACATTGTGTAGAGGGAATCTTGTGCTATCTTTGCAGTTTATATATCTAAACTACTCTAAAGTAAAAGTTTAAAAGGAAATAGCACTAACATCATACTTAATGATGATAAGCTTTCTCATTAAGATCAGAAACAGGGCAAAGATGTCCTCTTTCACCACTCCTTTTCAACATTGTACTAGAAGTCCTAGATAATGCAGTAAAACAATGATGCTGCTGCTGCTGCTAAGTCGCTTCAGTCGTGTCCGACTCTGTGCGACCCCATAGACGGCAGCCCACCAGGCTCCCCCGTCCCTGGGATTCTCCAGGCAAGAACACTGGAGTGGGTTGCCATTTCCTTCTCCAATGCATGAAAGTGAAAAGTGAAAGTGAAGTCGCTCAGTCGTGTCCGACCCTTAGCGACCCCATGGACTGCTGCCTACCAGGCTCCTCTGTCCATGGGAGTTTCCAGGCAAGAGAACTGGAGTGGGGTGCCATTGCCTTCTCCAAGTAAAACAATGAAAAGCATACATTTGGGGATGGAAGAAATAAAACTATTTGTCAGTGACATGATGTTCTATGTCAAAAACATGAAAGAAGGGACAAAACAACTTGAAGTGAATAAGCAATAATAGCAAGGTTGCAGGACACAAGGTTAATATAGAAAAGTACATCACTTTCCTATATACAAGCAATGAACAAGTGAAACTTGAAATTAAAAACATAATATCATTTATATTTGAAATACTTAGCTATAAGTCAAACAAAATATATGCACAAACTATATGAGGAAAACCACAAAAAGTCCAATGAGTGAAATTTAAGAACTGAATAAATGGATAGATATTCCATGTTTGTGGACAGAAAGATGCAATATTGTTGAGTCATTTCTTTTCAAATTGATATATAGATTTAATGCAATCTCAGTCAAAATCCCAGCAGATTTCTTAGTGGCTATCAGCAAATTAATTCTAAAGTTTATTTGGAGAGGCAATAGACCCAGGATAATCAGCACAATATTGAAGGAGAAGAACAAAGTTGGAGGACTGATACTACTTGACATTAAGATTTACTACAAAAGTAATCAAGAAGGTATGGTATTTGCAAAAGAATAGAAAAATAAAGCAATGGAACAGAATGAAGAGCACAGAAATAGGCCCATATAAATATAGCCCACTGTTTCTTGACAAAGGAGCAAAGGTAATACAATGGAGCAAAGGTGGTCCTTTCAACAAATGGTGTTGGAATGACTGCACATCCACAAGCAAAAAATAACAATAATAATCAAGACAAAGACCTTATACCCTCCACAAAGATTAACTCAAAATAGATCATAGACTTAATGGGGAATATAAAAATATAAAAGTCTTAGGAGATAACAGAGGAGAAAACCTAAAAGACTCTGGGTAAGCACCAAAGGCATGATCCATGAAAGAAATAGTTTATAAGCTGGACTTGATCAAAATTAAAAAATTCTGCACTGCAAAGACACTGAGAATGAGAAAACAAGCCACCAGGCTGGGAGAAAATATTTTCAGAAAACATCTTTATCCATTCATCTGTCAATGGATACTTAGGTTGCTTCCATATCTTGTAAATAATGTAAATAATGCTGCAGTGAACTTGGGGCAGAGGGTTCATATATCTTTTCAAATTAATATCTCCAGTTTCTTTGAATAAATACCCACAAGTGGAATGGCTGGATCATATGATAGATCTAGTTTTAGTATTCTAGGAAATGGCTGGATCATATGATAGATCTAGTTTTAATATTCTAGGAACCTCTATAGTGGCCAAACACATTTACATTTATGCCAACAGTGCACAAGGGTTCCCTTTTCTCCACATCTCCTCCAGCACTTGTTTCTTAGCTTTTTTAATAGTAGTGGGTTGCAAAGAATTGGACACTACTGAGTGACTATCACTTACTCACTCATTCTGATAGATATGAGATGATATCTCATGGTGGTTTTTATTTGCATTTTTATTTAATTGGTTACATTAAGCATCTTTTCATGTGCCTGCTGGCTGTATGCCATCCTTGGAAAAATGTTTCTGCAGATCCCCTACTCATTTTATAATCAGGTTTTTTTTTTTTTTTAATGAAATTGTGTGATTTCTTTATATATTTTGAATATTAAACACTCATGGGATATTTTATTTATAAATATCTCCTCCCATTCAGTAGACTGCCTATTTGTTTTGCTGGTAATTTCCTTCACTGTGCAAAGGCTTTTTAGTTTAATATAGTCCCATTTATTTATTTTTGCTTTGTTGCCTTTGGCCTGAAGAGACAGACTTTAAAAAAAAATTTCCAAGACTTATAACAAAGAGCATGGTCTATGATTTCTTTAGCATCTTTTATAGTTTCAGGTCTTAAATTTAAGTGTTTAATCCATTTTGAGTTTAGTTTTGAATTTTGTAAGAAAGTGCCCCTTTTTCATTATTTTGCATGTAGCTGTCCAGTTTCACAACACCATTTATTGAAGATACTGCCTTTTTCTTACTGTATATTCTTGCGTCCTTTGTTTTAAATTAACTGCCCATATAAGTGTGGGTTCATTTCTGGGCTCTCTTCAGGTCCATTGATCTGTCTCTCTGGTTTTGTGCCAGTACCATACTGTTTTGATTACTATGGTTCTGTAATATAGTTTGAAATCAGGAAGCATGATACCTCCTGTTTTATTATTCTTTCTTAAGATAGTTTTGGCTATTAGAGGTGTTTTGATTTTACATACAAAGTTTAGAATTACTTGTCTAATTCTGTGAGAAATGTCACTGGTATTTTGATAAGGAATGCATTAAATCTGTAGATTGCCTTAGGTAGTATGGTAATTTTAATAATATAAATTCTCCCAAGGCATGAACATGATATATCTTTCCAAGTATCTGTGTCATCTTAAATCACTTTAATCAGTGCTTTATCATTTTCTGAGTATAGGTCATTTACCTTCTTAGATTTATTCCCAGGTATTTAATTTTTTTATACAATTGTGAATAGGATTATTTTCTTAATTTTTATTTCTGCTAGTTTATTTTAGTGTATAGAAAAGCAGCAGGTTCCTGTATATTAATTTTGCACCCTACAACTTTACCAAATTTATTAATGAGTTCTAGTAGTTTTGGTGGTATCTTTATGATTTTCTATGTATAGTATCATGTCATCTGTAAACAGTGACAGTTCTTCATTTCCAGTTTGGATTCTTTTTATTACTTTTTCTTGTCTGATTGCTGTGACTATGACTTCCAATACTATATTGAATAAAAGAGGCAAGGGTGGGCATTCTTGTTCCTGATCTTAGAGGAAATGCTTTCAGTTTTTCACTATTGAGTATGATGTTAACTGTGGGACCTTTATTATGTTGAGATATGTTCCTTCTACGGGATTCTCTAGGGGTTCAGTGATAAAGAATCCACCTGTAGTGCAGGAGATACGGGTTCCATCCCTGGGTCGGGAAGATCCCCTGGAAAGAGAAATGACAACCCACTCCAGTATTCTGGCATAGGAAATCCCATGGACAGAGAAGCCTGGCGAGCAATGATCCATAGGGTTGTAAAAAGTTGGACACGACTTAGCAACTGAAAAACAACAAAGTTCCTTCTATACCTACTTCCTTGAGAGTTGTTATCATAAATTTTGAATTTTTTCAAAAGAATTTTCTGCATCTATTGAGATGATCATATGATTTTTACTCTTCAGTTTGTTAGTGTGGTATATCATATTGATTGACTTGTGGATATTACAGAAAAGGACTAGCTGAATATTCATTTCATTCATTCATATACATTTAATGTTAATTCTAAAATACATGTTGAATTGCATGTACTCTGTTTAGCCAAAATAATCTTGAAGAAGAAGAACAAAGTTGGAGGACTCACACCTCTTAAATACAAATTTAGTAATCAATTAGTATAATAAGACAATGTGGTACTGGCATAAGGAAAGACATATATAAATAAATAGACACTCTTAGATATCTGCCTAAAAGAAATGAAAACATTTATCTATGCAAAAACTTGCATGTTTTATATTCTTAGCAGCATCATTCCTAATAGTCAAAATTTAGAAAGGTTCCAAATGTCCATTAATGGTGACAGAATAAACAAAACATGATACATCCATAAAATGGCATCCTCTTTGGTAATAAGGCTTTCTTATCTCTTCTTGCTATTCTTTGGAACTCTGCATTCAGATGTTTATATCTTTCCTTTTCTCCTTTGCTTTTCGCTTCTCTTCTTTTCACAGCTATTTGTAAAGCCTCCCCAGACAGCCATTTTGCTTTTTTGCATTTCTTTTCCATGGGGATGGTCTTGATCCTGTCTGCTGTACAATGTCAGGAACCTCTGTCCATATTTCATCAGGCACTCTATCTATCAGATCTAGTTCCTTAAATTGATTTCTTACTTCCACTGTATAATCATAAGGGATTTGATTTAGGTCATACCTGAATGGTCTAGTGGTTTTCCCTACTTTCTTCAATTTAAGTCTGAATTTGGCAATAAGGAGTTCATGATCTGAGCTACAGTCAGCTCCTGGTCTTGTTTTTTGTTGCCTGTATAGAGCTTCTCCATCTTTGGCTGCAAAGAATATAATCAATCTGATTTCGGTGTGGACCATCTGGTGATGTCCATGTGTAGAGTCTTCTCTTGTGTTGTTGGAAGAGGGTGTTTGCTATGACCAGTGCATTTTCTTGGCAAAACTCTATTAGTCTTTGCCCTGCTTCATTCCATATTCCAAGGCCAAATTTGCCTGTTACTCCAGGTGTTTCTTGACTTCCTACTTTTGCATTCCAGTCCCGTATAATGAAAAGGACATCTTTTTTGGGTATTAGTTCTAAAAGGTCTTGTAGGTCTTTATAGAACAGTTCAACTTCAGCTTCTTCAGCGTTAGTGGCTGGGGCATAGACTTGGATTACTATGATATTGAATGGTTAGCCTTGGAAATGAACAGAGAGCATTCTGTCATTTTTGAGATTGCATCCAAGTACTGCATTTTGGACTTTTTTGTTGACCATGATGGCTACTCCATTTCTTCTAAGGGATTCCTGCCCCAGTGGTAGATATAATGGTCATCTGAGTTAAATTCACCCATTCCAGTCCATTTCAGTTTGCTGATTCCTAGAATGTCAATGTTCACTCTTGCCATCTTCTGTTTGACCACTTCCAATTTGCCTTGATTCATGGACCTGACATTCCAGGTTCCTATGCAATATTGCTCTTTACAGCATTGGACCTTTCTTCCATCACCAAAGAAAGGCAATGCCAAAGAATGCTCAAACTACTGCACAATTGCACTCATCTCACACGCTAGTAAAGTAATGCTCAAAATCTCCAAGCCAGGCTTCAGCAATACGTGAACCGTGAACATCCAGATGTCCAAGCTGGTTTCAGAAAAGGCAGAGGAACCAGAGATCAAATTGCCAACATCCGCTGGATCATCGAAAACGCAAGAGAGTTCCAGAAAAACATCTATTTCTGCTTTATTGACTATGCCAAAGCCTTTGACTGTGTGAATCACAATAAACTGTGGAAAATTCTGAAAGAGATGGGAATACCAGACCACCTGACCTGCCTCTTGAGAAATCTCTATGCAGGTCAGGAAGCAACAGTTAGAACTGGACATGGAACAACAGACTGGTTCCAAATAGGAAAAGGAGTACATCAAGGCTGTATATTATCACCCTGCTCATTTAACTTATATGCAGAGTACATCATGAGAAACGCTGGACTGGAAGAAACACAAGCTGGAATCAAGATTGCCGGGAGAAATATCAATAACCTCAGATATGCAGATGACACCACCCTTATGGCAGAAAGGGAAGAGGAACTCAAAAGCCTCTTGATGAAAGTGAAAGTGGAGAGTGAAAAAGTTGGCTTAAAGCTCAACCTTCAGAAAACGAAGATCATGGCATCCGGTCCCATCACTTCATGGGAAATAGATGGGGAAACAGTGGAAACAGTGTCAGACTTTATTTTTTGGGGCTCCAAAATCACCGTAGATGGTGACTGTAGCCATGAAATTAAAAGATGCTTACTCCTTGGAAGGAAACTCATGACCAACCTAGACAGTATATTCAAAAGCAGAGACATTACTTTGCCAACAAAGGTCCGTTTAGTCAAGGCTATGGTTTTTCCTGTGTTCATGTATGGATGTGAGAGTTGGACTGTGAAGAAGGCTGAGCATCGAAGAATTGATGCTTTTAAACTGTGGTGTTGGAGAAGACTCTTGAGAGTCCCTTGGACTGCGAGGAGATCCAACCAGTCCATTCTGAAGGAGATCAGCCCTGGGATTTCTTTGGAGGCAATGATGCTGAAGCTGAAACTCCAGTACTTTGGCCACCTCATGTGAAGAGTTGACTCATTGGAAAAGATTCTGATGTTGGGAAAGATTGAAGGTAGGAGGAGAAGGGGACGACAGAAGATGAGATGGTTGGATGGCATCACTGACTCAATGGACATGAGTATGAATAAGCTCTGGGAGTTGGTGATGGACAGGGAGGCCTGGCGTGCTGCGATTCATGGGGTTGCGAAGAGTCGGACACGACTGAGCGACTGAACTGAACTGACTTGGTAATAAAGAGTATTTAAGTACTGATAAATGCCACAACATGGATGAACCTTGAAAACATGCTAAGTTGAAGAAACCAGGCAGAAAAGACTGTATATTTTATGATTCTGCTTATAAGAAAGGCAAATCTAAAGAGACAAAAGTGATTAGTGGTTACCTAGGGTTGGGGGTAGGAACATGGACTGACTGAATATGAGCTCAAAGTTTCTAATTAGATGTGGTAATGGTTGCACAACTCTATAAATGTGCTAAAAACCTTTGCAGTATACTTAAAATGGATGGATTTTATGGTCTGATAATTTTGTGGCATATAAATTGTATTTCAACAAAGCTTTTCATTAAAAATTATAAATAGTTATTCCCCTAAATGCTACACATTGTCAGAAGACTTCGGATAAGACTTGTCATTATATGTCAAGGGAAATGATATTAATAGAAAGGGAGTGAGATGAAAAATAAAACCTGTTTTCCTGGTATTTTTTATTGAAATCTAGTTGATTTACAATGTTGTATTGTTTCAGGTGTACAACAAAATGGTTCAGATATATATATGAAAATATATATATATCTTTTTAAGATTCTTTTCCTTTATAGATCATTATGAAATATTGAGTATAGTTCTCAGTGCTGTACAGTAGGTCCTTGTTGGTTATCTATTTTCTCCTACTCTTTTTTATGCAATTGGAATTTCAAGAATGAAGTTGTCCATGAGCAGTAATCTACTGTTCTTAGACTGGGAGAGATGTACACATGACCCAGCTTCTTACCTAGGCTGTATTTCAGAATTGTACAGTTATATAGAGAGGGAAGCCTGGGAGGTTTTTGTAAGATTCTCCAGTTCTGCCTTTACCTATAAAGTGCTTTTGGTTCCTTTTAGTGATTTAATTTCCATTGTTAATAGGGAGAACCCACACCTTGTGGGTTGTGCTGGTGCTATAGCAGCTGCTGATGTATGACCAGAGCGAAATCAATCAGAGTGCTGATTGCAGAGGAGCCAAGGGTTGCATCTGGCTTGCATATTAGAGACCATATCCCTCATGTAGGCTTTTGCCTGACTTCTGTACATTTATCCTAGCTGAAACTCCACTGCCATCCCTCCACAGCCACATTCCCTGGCCTTCCCTGAACAGTGCTGTGGGCCCCCTCCCTCCTCTGGAATTTTAAAGAAAGATCTTTTCAGCATTGCTTTGAAATTTCATTTTCTCTCCCCCTCTGCTACTACTTAACTCAAGGACAGAGGAAATAGCTGCAGTCCAGAAACACACATAATAAAAAAAGAAGGCAAAGAAAGAAAGAGAAGAAGCCCCAAACCCGTCCCAAATCTTTAAGAAAACAATTCCCATAGGATATGGTTTTGAATTGCCGTGCAGTGTGGGGAATGTGAAACATGTGCTCATCAGGGCCCTTTCTGCTTGGAGCCTACCTGACTTCTCTCCTCCCTCCCCAGCTGGCTGGGCTAGGCTAACCCAGGGGAGCTACAAAGCTGCCAGCTCAGAAGATGGAGACAAATAGCAAGGCCCCAAAGGACAAAATAAGACTTGTTACTAGTTTTGAGGCAAAAGCAAGAGATGCAGTGTTCAAGGGCTGTGGGGGTAGATGCTGCAAAGCCTGGAATCCACACTTTGAAGTTAGACTGTGGCTGACTTGCAGTGAGTTTGCTGGAGGCAGCATTTTCTGATCGGGGCCTCCATTTGCTTTACCACCTGACTGTCACCTTGACTATTACCACGCTTTCCTGACTTGGTCTCCCTGCAGCCAGTCAGTGCCTCTTCTGAACTGTCTGCCTACATGGTTGCCTCACTGCTCAGAGATATGATCTCTACTCCCTTTCATCTAGTTTTTCTCATCTCCTCCAAGAGAAAAACACATTCTTTAACATGATAGATGAGATCCTTTATAAACTAACCTCAACTGCTCTAGCCTCGTGTTTCGTCATCCGTACTTATTCTCAAGTAACCCCACAAACTATTTACCTTTTTCCTGAAGGCATTTTTTTTTTCTTTCCTTCATCAGCCCCTTCACATCTGCTAGTCCTTCAGCCAGGAATGAATACCCTTTTCCTCTTTTTCTCCATTACATGATCTCTCACCTATCATTTGAGACCATGTGCTTACTGGGAGTGGTTTTCAGCTTTTTTCTTGTTGCCAGAGCACACTGAATATACCACAGGAAGGCAGTGTGATGCAACGGAAAGAACCCAGACTATTAAGTCAGCCAGACTGTGTGATAATGGGTAAACGACTTAATTTCTTCTGAACTTCAGTTTCCTCACCTGTAAAATGGGAATGTACAAAGTAGCTGATGTTTATAAGTGCCAAGCACAGTACCTGGTATGTGGTAGTACCAGGTACTTGGGCAATGTCGCATGTTATAAAAGAGATGATAGAAAAATCATTCCTTCATCCTCAGTTAGGATTCTATGGAGGCATTTCCCTCTTGGCAAAATAGTGGGTGGTGTTCTCTGGGACTAGCTTTACCTAGTTGACTTCTTGAGGTTTTCCTGTCTTTGGCCACTCTAATGTCTAAACCGTGTTTTTCAAGTATCCTGCTTTCTTGGGAGCAGCTATCAGCCGCCTTCCCATTCATGTCCCTTGGAAATCTAAACGGGCAGGTATGAGAGGGGAGGGGTGACATTTTAGTATCTCTTTCTTCTCTTCCTCATGTCCTAGTCTTGTCCTCAAGCCTCAAAGAGATTGTCAAGCAGTCACTCCATGTTGGCTTCATTCTTTCCTGCAACATTCTCCCTGGGCTTTTTCCCGCAATTGGGATTTCAGAAATTAAATTGTCCATGAATAGGAATCTACTGTTCTCCAATTGAGATGGACATACATATGAGCCCGTTTCTCATCTGGACTCTATTTCAGAAATGTATACAAGATGTCAAAAATATACCACTTGGAACGAGAGCAATATTTATTTTTTTAAAAAAATAGAGGGAAAAAAGTTGCCTTGCTTCAATTCCTACTGGAATGTAAAATAACTATGTGCTGATGCTGCACTTTGACAGCATTGATTTAGTTCTCCTCAGGGTCACTGGATGAGCAGTGCATGGACACACACACATTCAGAGTGTTTTGTTGTGAACTGGGAATTTCAGGCATTCTGATGCCAGAGCAGGGCTTTACTGGATCCAGTCATTCATTAACAATGCTTTATTAAGTGTTCCCTTGTGTGCCAAGCCTAGTGCTACGCAGGGAGAAGAAAAGAAGCCAGGGAACCAGAAGTTACAGATGGAGAAATCTTCTAGAACACAGTAGGAGAGAATAAAGGAAGCATTAAGGCAATAATACAAAGTAAATTTTAAAGGAGAACAGGTTGAGGTTACTGAACTGGAGTCCCAGGACAGATTTCCTGGAGGGGATGGCGAGACTTGAGCAGGGCCCTGGAGGATAGGGTTGGAGACTCTGAGTCGCTTGAAGTACTCTCTTAGCAATGCACATTAGAATTAGTATTTGTTTGCAGAACGTGGGAGCAAGAATGATCAGTAATTATTCTGAAGGAGGCTACATGGAAAGCTGAGAGGCAGAAGAACAGAACAGGAACAAGAGGCAGAAGGCATCTTAGTTCTAGTGGTACCACTGGGCAAGTCCTTTCTCTCTGAACCTCAGTTTCCCAATCTATACAATGGAACTAAATGATACTAGTCTTACCCACCTCCCAGGACAATTGTTAAGAAAGCAAATGAGATAATTGTGTGACTGTGCTTGGAAATGTAGAAAGGATAGTTGGTATTATGAAGGTAGATGTTTATAGTGCATTCATTCTCCTGTAGCTGGAACTAGGATGACCTCAGTATTTGAATGCATTTTTCTTGGCAGGCCTCTTACCTGTCACAATTATAGCCTGCCTGCCACTAGTTGAGTGTGTATACTTTAAACAGGGTCTTTCATACAAGTATATGTGTGTGTATGTATGTATTCATAAGCTTGCACTGGGCTAGGATATTCGGAGAAGGCAATGGCACCCCACTCCAGTACTCTTGCCTGGAAAATCCCATGGACGGGAGGAGCCTGGTAGGCTGCAGTCCATGGGTCGCTAAGAGTCAGACACGACTGAGCGACTTCACTTTCACTTTTCACTTTCTTGCATTGGAGAAGGAAATGGCAACCCACTCCGGTGTTCTTGCCTGGAGAATCCCAGGGACGGGGGATCCTGGTGAGCTGCCGTCTATGGGGTCGCACAGAGTTGGACATGACTGAAGTGACTTAGCAGCAGCAGTAGCAGCAGCAGGGCTAGGATATTAGAGCCAAGACAGCATAAAGACTGGAGAACACTTAGGAACAAAAGTGATATATAGAGATGGGGATTTGTGCAAACATCTTTTAGCCTGCTTAAAGAAATGCATGCCTGTTTTCCATGGGCATGACAGGGCATGTAAGCCCTGTCATCTATTTTCCTTGGTGTATTGCAAAGCCTTTCTCTTTGTCTCCCTGATTGCAGGCTGCCTCAATATAGTTCATCCTTCATACTGCTGCTAAAGTGCTCTTTCCACCCACCATGGAATTCATGGGGTCCTTGGTGCCCACAAGGTAACATACATGTTCATTCACATGACATTGAAGCAGGGCACTGAAATAGCCACAATTCAGTTCAGTTCAGTTCAGTCGCTCAGTTATGTCCGACTCTGCAACTGTATGAACTGCAGCACGCCAGGCTTCCCTGTCCATCACCAACTCCCGAAGTATACTCAAACTCATGTCCCTAGAGTCTGTGATGCCATCCAACCATCTCATTCTCTGTCATCCCCTTCTCTTCCTGCCCTCAATCTTTCCCAGCATCAGGGTCTTTTCAAGTGAGTCAGCTCTTCGCATCAGGTGGCTAAAGTATTGGAGTTTCAGCTTCAACATCAGTCCTTCCAATGAATATTCAGGACTGATCTCCTTTAGGATGGGCTGGTTGTATCTCCTTGCAGTCCTAGGGACTCTCAAGAGTCTTCACCAACACCACAGTTCAAAAGCATCAATTCTTCAGTGTTCAGCTTTCTTTATAGTCCAACTCTCACATCCATACATGACTACTGGAAAAACCATAGCTTTGACTAGATGGACTTTTGTTGGCAAAGTAATGTCTCTGCTTTTTAATATACTATGTATATTGGTCATAGCTTTTCTTCCAAGGGACAAGCGTCTTTTAATTTCATGGCTGCAGTCAACATCTGCAGTGATTTTGGAGCTCCCAAAAATAAGGTCTGTCACTGTTTCCATTGTTTCCCCATCTATTTGCCATAAAGTGATGGTACTGGAATAGCCACACCTCTTGTTAATATTGTGGGATATTTTAATACCAGCTTTTCTTCTTTGTTCCCTCAAGACCTCTCCTTCTGCCCTTTTCCCCACTCCTGGGCCCTTTTTAACCTCCTCAAAGCCCAGCATCTAAAGAAATAGTACCCAGCATAGCAGGAAGCCTAGAGGACAGTGTTTTGTACATTGATCTACATCAGTTCTTCTTGGTCAGTGCTCCTGCTGTTCTCATTTTTAAATATTTTGAGGATTATCTCTGCATTCATGGTTCATTTCATCCAAGCTCATTTTTTTCTGGCCTCTTCTCTCACAAGTTCTCCCCACAGATGGCAATAACACTGAAATTCTCATATTCTATATCTGATACAACTGTTTCTCTCAAATATACTAGAAACTTCTTGAGGGCAGAGACAGTGATTCCATCACATAATTTCAAAGCCCAGCTCAGGATCCAACACATAGTAGACACTCAGTACATGCTTGTTTCTTAACATAGAGAATACTGGTAGATGGAACCATTCTGTTTGTAATCCTGTCAACTACTCCAGGGTCCAGACCTGAAGTTGGTGCAAGGCACTTTTCTGGTCTTACTACATCCTTCCTGAATAGTATTCACATTTTTAGTGTCCCTGAATTGGAGGGGAAGAGAAAATACTATTTCCATTCTCTTACTATGAAATGGAAATATTTCAAAGGTGTGTCTTAACCACACAAAGAATGCTTAATAGAATTGAGACATAAAGTCACATCTCTGGAACTTTCCCTTACACACAGCGCTATAAAGTCCTTTGCGATTTCGGGGTGAAAACTGCTGCCCAACTGTGAGTAATTGTAGATCACTGCCTTCTGGGTAGGTGTTGGCTTGAAACCTCTCTAAGGGGGCATGAGGCATATCTGTTAGAAGTGATGTAAATGTTCTTGCCCCTTATTCCTCCAGCACTACCAGGGAAGACACCAGTTTGTGGGGATGAAAGTAGAGAATACATTGCATCTCTCTTGATTTGGTTGCCAGCTTCTGTCTCATTAGCATGTTTTCAAAATTGGCGGTCCCTTGAGCAACAAGCTAACTTTTGTTTCAGGAATCTTTCTGACACTCTGAGTTCCATCTTCCCCACCTCAACAAGAATAGTCCACTGTAAAAAAAAAAAAAAAAAAAGAATAGTCCACTGTAGCCAGCTAAACTGTGAGGACTATAGGGAAGACCAAGCTGGGAAAATGGCTGGACCCCATCTTCAAAGAACTTAGTGTTCCTTTGGAAGCAGACCTCTTCCATCAGGTATGACTTAGGCTGCAAGTAACTGAAACTGACTCTAACTGGAAATTATCTCACATAACAGGAAATCCAGGGAAACGGTAGGCATCAGGATGGGTTGATTCAGCTGCTCATAATGACTGTCAGCAGGTACTTGGTTTACTTTGTTCTTATCCAACAGGAAAGAGAAGAATATAATAGCTAGGAAGTCCAGGAAACCATGTTGGTGCCCAACATTCTCAATTCCATCTATATAGATAGTAAAGAACATGAACACTGGAGAACAGTAGAGTAGATTCAGAGTATACACTGAGTTCACATTAGCTGTGTGGTCTTGCACAAGCCCATTAACTGCTGTGTGAGCACGTTCCCTTATGTGTCAAATGGCAATTGTTATATCTGAGTTGCTTCCTAACAAGCTCATGATGGGGAGGGATCATGTGACATAAGATAAAGCATTTGGTAAGCCAAATACAGTACCATAAGACTGTTAAAAATTACTTTTATCAGAGAAGATGTACATGGAATACCTACTGTGCACAAGGTACTGTTAGATTACAAAGTTAAAATAAAATTCAGTTAATACCCTCAAGTTCCCCCAGAGTCCAACAAACATCTACTAAACACCTGTAGATGTAGGTGCTGAGGAAACAGATATGAGCAATACATAGTCTCTGCCCTCTGGGAGTTCCCAGTAGGGCAAAGGAGACAGACCCATGGACAGACAGCTTCAGTGCAATGTGGTAAGTGCGTGGGACAGTAGAGGTGTGTACAGAGAGCTCTGGGGAGTCATAGAATTATTCATCTATCCAGGCTATACAGGGAAGGGATAGGATTAGTGTCAGGAGCTTATAAAAGAATAAGAAGATAAGAAAAGAATCATTTGGCACAAGCATGCGTGCACGCGTGCGCGCACACACACACACACACACACACACACATTTATTTATTTAACAAAGCCCCCAAACAGCTTTCTTACTTTATACTTGAGGAGCAAACTAAGGAGTAGAGTCTGTAGAAAACAATGAGTAAACAATGGGGTGATGAATTCCTTCCTCCTTCATCTCCATATGTTGTGGTTAACCCACATATGCTCCCTAGAGGTTCTAATCCACATCTGCAGTCTGAAACTTAAGCATCTCCATGGACCTCAAAATGTCATGGAACACTGACCCACACTGATAGAACAATATCCTCCTAAGTTGCTTCATGATAATAGCATATCCTCTGAGAGTTGCAGAAGGTTGGACCCCTAATCACTGGGTATGTGTATCAGCTTTTTCAGAAAAGATTATTTGTAGAGTCTCACATATGCTATCATTAAAAATTACAATTCTCTCTCCTATGTTGCTATTTTAATATACCTTAAAATAAAACTGTATTCAGAAATGGTTTATGTACATTTTAAAAACAATAAAATATTCTTTAAATATAAAGCGATCTTTGTTTTTTTTTCACATGCTGTTTTCATCAACCTTAACAGTTCCTTGAACCTGCTAGTTGTGCTGCTAGGAGAGAGCATGCAAAGTCTTAGAATCTACTCCTTGTCTTTCTGTCTGACTTACTTCACTTAGTATGACAATCTCTACGTCCATCCATGTTGCGGAAAATGGCATTATTTCATTATTTTTAATGAGGAAGACAAATGTCATGATATTGCTTATATGTGGAATCTAAAAAAAATGATACAAAGAAAGTTATTTACAAAATAGAAACAGACCCACAGACAGAAAACAAACTATGGTTACCAAAGGGGAAAGTGGGGGAGGGATAAATTAGGAGTATGGGATTAACAGATATACACTACTATATATAAATTAAACAACAAAGACTTACTGTATATCTTTCCTCTAATGGAAAACAATCTGAAAAAGAAGTATATATATAACTGAATCGCTTTGCTGTACACCTGAAACTAACATTGTAAATTAACTATACTTCAATAAAAAGAAAAATTTTTAAAGTATCTAATCCTTCAGAGTTAGATGTTGAATCTCAGTGACAAAGTGTTACTTGTCACCACTTTCTTGTGTAGAGAGATTTGCTGCCCAAAGCTTTCTGCTTCCTAAAATGCCTTCATTAGAGCCTGATTGGATTTGACCACTAGAAAGTAGGCTGCAGTTCTGGTGCATGGTTTCCTGTGCTTCAGAGGCTCACAAAACACCCCCCTGGACAGCTTCTCGGGCCTGGGTTTCTGTTCTTTGGCTGACTCTGTGCTTTATTACCTCCTGAAGTACTTAGCCACTGCCTGTTCTTAAGTTACTCCCCCAAGTCCAAAGTTTGACAGTACTTTCCTGGGGGACACAGCCAGCCTCCCTGTTGCCCCATCCCAGCTGAAGGACTCAAAAAAGCCAGAAGCAACCACTTGCATGGGACTGGCCTTGAAAATGGAATGGCTCACCTTTCTTATACCAATGTATGAAGGAGAGGATCTATATTGAGGGGAAGAATGCTGAGTGAATCCTTCCAGAAAATGAACAGAAAAGCAAGAAGGGGTGGGCATGTTCTCCAAATGGTAGGGCTCTTTATTATGTTGGGAATCATCCCAGAGCTGGAAAAGATGCCAGAGCTCTGGTAGAGGGTGAGTCCATGGGCTAATAATCAACATTTTGACCTTGGGTTCAAATGGATGTGGCAGAGTGACCTTAGACCACATTGCAACATCTATCTTTTCTTTAAATTTTACTTTATACTCCTGTCCCCCCAAAATTGCTTTCTAGTTTTTGTTTATTCATTTGAAAAAGGGAGTTTGCAAACCCATAACATCTAGTCAAGGGAGTTGGTTAAAACATTTGAGTTTTGTACAAACACTATAATCTAAGGTCTTGGTCCAAGCTGCAAACAATTTCCAAGAAACAAAAAGTGCACAGCAATTGAATTGAAGCTAACATAAAAGGATTTCCAAGGATGAGACCTTGTGGATCCCACAGCGTAGAGCAATAACAGGCACTTCTTTGCGAGTTCCCTGCTCAATATAGCTCTAGTTAAATGCTCACCAATGTAATTCCACCAATAACCACTCTGTAAGGAAGGTGTTATTATTCTCCCCATTGAACAGAAAAGAAGGCAAGTTTCAGAGAGGTGACTTGCCAAGGTCAAACTCTGCTGCTAAATGGTAGGGCCAGGATTTGAACTCATGCCTAACAGACAGTGAAGTCTCAGCTCATGCATATTGTTTGTGGAATGAGTAAATTAATGAAATCTTTTTGACAGTTATATTCAGGAGCAGTTTTGGGGCCTGTTAGTATGTTTCTGACATTTTATAACATAGTTTTTCAAACATACAGAAAGAATTGAAGGAATTTTACATTGCACATTCATTTACCTATCATTATCATATGTGCTTGTACTCGGTCACTCAGTCATGTCTGACTCTTTGCAACCCCATGGCCTGTAGGCCACCAGGCTCATTATCATATACCCATCTATTGTTAATATGTTACTATACTTATTTGATCACATATATGTTCATTTATTGATTTCATCTATCCATCCATCAACCCCTGTTATTTTCTGATGCACTTCAAAGTAAATTGAAGACATCAGTACAGGTCTCTATAAACATTTCAGCATACATATCATTTATCCTTGTTTATATTTCTTCTTTTGAGGTAATATTTACATACAGTAAGATATACAAATCTTGAGCATACCATTGAGTGAGTTTTGACAGACCCCGCACCTGTGTATCCCAGACCCCATCAATATATAGAACGTTATCATCAACATAATTTTTCTCACGTATGCTGCTTTTAATTGTGCTATACAACTGCCTCAATTCCATTGAAAGCCAGACGTCAATGATTCTAACTGGGAGGCTGTGTTGAGATTGCTTTTCCTCACTGACTGTTGCTCTGGGGGTGAACCAGGTGGCACTTAACAGGATTTGGTCCTCAAGGCCCTTCACTTTGATAAATTTCACCTGGAAGCACTTCTCCTTAACTTTATCGGTTTAAACTGAAGTGAAACAATTAATTTGTTTTATTTTATTGTAATTTAATGTCAGTAATGTATAAGGGCCTACTCTTTTCAACAGGGACTCTTTCATCTGTGTTTGTTTAAAGTAAAAATAATGCTGCTAAAGATAAAATCTTCCTGGCTTGGACCTCAAAGTGAGCTCCAGTTAGTTCATTGAAACTCACACCAGGGCTGAGAGATGAAATATACACAGAACACCCAAAAGAGTGTGTGTGTGCCTGAGCAGGCTTTAAATGAGAAACCCAAAGGACCTTTGCCCTATTTGAAAAGGGCCTATTGGAACAGATAAGCAGGGTTACCTCCTCAAAACCTTGGCTTAAAGTAATTTGGTTTGTAGTAAGAGTCAGGCTATTTTATGATCCGGGGATTGTGAAAAGGATTTATGCTGAATTAGCAGAGATACTGATGGGCCTCCCAAATATTGCCTGTGGTTTTGGTCCTTTTGGTTAATGGTACTGTTGCTGGTGGGCAATGGGATGATCACCACTAGGATTTCTGATTCAGGAATTTTCAGAGTTTAGAGTTTATCAGAATCACCCTGAGGGATTGAAACACAGATGATTGCGACCCACCTTCAGAATTTGATATTCAGCATACCTCAGGTGGGTTCTGAAAATTTGCACTTCTAACAGGCTCCCAGGAGACCCTGCTGCTGCTGGTTCGGGGACCACACTTTGAGGACCACTGCTTGAATGAATGAATGAATGAGTAGGACCTCTTATATTGATACAAAACTACATTTTCTCCCTGTATAACCTTATGGTATTATTGATAGTTGAACACTATAAATAAGAACAGGCTCTCACTCCCTACACTACATTACCATGTATGGTATGCTTGTTCCTACTAAGTTTTAGAGTTGGAGGAGGGGATACTAGAGAAGATATACACACTACTACTTTCTCTGACCTGCACAGCAGGAATTTCACTTTGTACTGGGCTTATTATGATTCTGGCTTTTCCACAGTCCTAACTGATCTTGCTGCAGACAAGGAAAGAACCCAGGCCTCAAA
This sequence comes from Bubalus bubalis, assembly GCF_019923935.1. Lineage (NCBI taxonomy): Eukaryota > Metazoa > Chordata > Mammalia > Artiodactyla > Bovidae > Bubalus > Bubalus bubalis. The sequence continues at coordinate 54,168,685 of NC_059181.1, forward strand.
CCACATGGCACAGTTTTCACTCCCTCCTGTGTCAGGACCTTTAGAGATAATATGTGGCTGTGGGGACCATGTGTCCCAGATTTCCAAAGATAGCTCTGATTTCACATATTCTGTCCTCTTGTCCCCATAAATATAATTGTCAGACCATGTCCCGCTTTGGGCTCAGAAAATATTGTTCCCATATGCATGGCTTAGGGGCCCTGGGGAGCCAAAAGCAAGTCTTCCCTTTCTTTCTTGAGATTGTGAAGGTCAGGGCATAAAGAGGCTCGTAGAAAGGGCTAAAGGGTTGGGGTGAATCTAAACATCTGAGATCAGCAACAAGCTGCTTGTTGCTTTTTTTCCCTCCAAGCATCTCTCAGTGATCTCTGTTACAGATCCTTGAATGTTACGATATGAGATTTCGAGTGCCTAGAGGGACTGAACTGGGCCTCTGACTGCCTCTCTCTCCTCCCCACCCCCCAACCGGAAGGACCACACAGAAATAGCCCAGACAGAAGAGCCACTCCAAAAAAGGAAATTCCATATCCTTCATTGACTGACCACTCAGTCTAATATTTACCTACTTTCTCTGGAAGGAAGTTCTTCCTTCTTGCTAACATCAGTCCCCCTCATTGTGATTTCAGTTTCTTTTCTCTTGTTTTGCTTTCAGTCAAAATTGAGAACAGCTGGTCCTCACCCTCTACATTCTTTATGTGCTTAAAAGTCATATTAAACCGTCCTTCCTGGGCCCAGGTTTAACCATCCTTGGAGCTCCTTTATCCTCCTGCCTGTATCTGACTTGCCAACCGTTTAATCATCTTTGCCATGGGGAAGTGGCTTAGGCAGTTTGGACCAACAGTGCAGCAAAGCCTAAAGCTTTATGGCTTGTGCTAATGGGCATGCTAAATGTTTAGTAGAGACTATTTTAGAGCATGCAGTTGTGAACAATTTAAAGTGGACTATACATGGAACCCATTTCCTCTCCCAGCTCCCCCAACAGGGCCTCCCTTTAGCAGCTGAAATGAGTTAGTGGCAATCAGCACAGAGTAGGAATCCTGTGGTTTCTGCCCTTCCCTCCTGCTGGTTCTATGACAGCTAGTCTCTAAAAATAAGCTTTCTCCTTAGTATGGCCAGTAAATGTGACTTTAGAATCAGCTGGGCAAAGGGTCTAGGAATCATGTTAGCCAAAGATCAGGGGGTGCTAGTGCTGAAGCTCCATGTGAGGTTTAGGAGAGGCTGGGGGTGAGGGCTGGGGTTAACAGGGATCTGTGAGAGACTAGATCCAGAATGTTTGCTGTCTACAGGATGATTGCACCTCAGGGTTGGACATGCCTTTTTTTGCAAGTTTGCAGAGGACTTGTCTTGGCCTTTTGTTTGTGTGCTTGGCCTCTGTCCACTGGACCAACTCTGAAAGTGATACCAGAAATCTTTGGCAGAATCCCAGCCTCATTCCTGTTTGGTTCCTAAAGTAGAGGAGAGTAACTTGCCACACGGTTCTCCGGGCTACCTACCTTCAGTGGGATGCATTACTGAGCTGTTCATGTGGTGTGGGAAGGCTGTTGTCTTAGGTCACGCTGCAGGATGGGTTCAGGGCCTCTGCTGATCAGAATGAAATACATCTAGCTGATGGTGCTGCAGAAGAAAAGCATAGGGCCAACTGATATTTGTCCTATTCTCATCTTCTTACTGTTGGCTCCTCCTTTTTAATAAAACCTTAAAGGCTCTCCTCTTCATAAACATTAGCCAGGCAGTTTGTCGCAGCAAAACTATAGGAGCAGTTAATGTACCCAGCCATAAAGAAGGAATAGAAAGAGACAGAGATGGAAAAAAAAGGTTTCATTTGTATGAGGGTGTCATTGAAGACTTCATCAGGTGGGGGTGGGGAGAACTGTTTGATTGAAGTATTAGCTACCTTGGCACTGAGCCAAGGCAAATTTCCAGAGAACCATTAAACTCTTTGTAATTCCATATAATTCACAGCAGCCACAGGTAATCTGAATCAGACTCGACAAAACTTCCCTATCACTTATTATCCATTAGTGATGAATGCATACTACGGATGTTTAAACTTTTTAAAAGTCATATCATGGTGGCCACATTTTCTAAAATCCAAATCAGGAAACCTAGCTTCACAAAATTTTTTTTCAGATTTATGAATATGTTTATATGGAAAACCTCACAAAGGTATAAACCCTAAATTCCACTTAAATACTGAACAAATGGCCTTTAAGGAAGGAACTATAGTCACTGTGAAATTGGGTCAGGGTTCTCATTCAAATATTGGTGAGGGTCTCCCACACACACCTTTTTAAGGATCTGAGGAATTGGTTAATTAAGCACTAAATCAAATTAGAATATGGTTTATGCCTATCATCTGAAGTTGCTCTTAAAATTCTCAGGGATGGTAGACTGAAAGAGCCTGTTGTAATTTCTTTAACACAGGAAGGTGGAGTAGATGTTACTTTGAATTCCCAGATGTCCGGAGCAGTTAAATCTCTTTAGTGTTCATGGTCTCTTTGTGAGGGCTTGTGTGTGTTTTAAATTAACTTCCTAAGGCTGGGAGCATTGCAAACTAAAGAGAATCATATATATGGATACAAGGTATTGTTGCCATGCACCTAAGTTTACTTAAAAGCTTCATTCCTCCCACCAAATTAGCATTCACCTCTGAGCACTCATCACAAAGAGGCGATGTTTAACTCAAAGGACAATTATTCTGGAATATTCTGAGCCAATAATAATGTTTTTTAAAGGCTTGGGAAACTAAAGTACCTCTTTAGTCAGAACTCGTTGAGTTTCTAGTTAAGGATCATGAATAGCAATATACCCATGGAAAACATGGGCTTTGTCACAATCTTGAGGAAGAAAATATTTGAAGCCTAATCATGGGCTTTCCTGGTGGCTCAGATGGTAAAGAATCTGCCTGAAATGCAGGAGACCTGGGTTCAATCCCTGGGTCGGGAAGATCCCCTGGAGAAGGAAATGGCAACCCACTCCATTATTCTTGCCTGGAGAATCCCATGGACAGAGGAGCCTGGAGGGGTCCATGGGGTTGCAAAGAGTTGGGCACGACTGAGTGACTAACACTACTAGATTTTCTATCTTGGGCAAGTTATGTAACATCCCTGAACCTCAGTTATATGATAAGAAAAGTGAAAATAATGTTACTTGTCTGCTGTTGCTAAGTCGCTTCAGTCGTGTCCGACTCTGTGCGACCCCAAAGACAGCAGCCCACCAGTGAAAATAATGTTACTTGTCTGCTGTTGCTAAGTCGCTTCAGTCGTGTCCAACTCTGTGCGACCCCAAAGACAGCAGCCCACCAGGCTCCGCCATCCCTGGGATTCTCCAGGCAAGAACGCTGGAGTGGGTTGCCATTACCTTCTCCAATGCATGAAAGGGAAAAGTGAAAGTAAAGTCGCTCAGTTGTGTCCGACTCTTAGCGACCCCATGGACTGCAGCCTACCAGGCTCCTCCGTCCATGGGATTTTCCAGGCAAGAGTACTGGAGTGGGTTGCCATTGCCTTCTCCAGTTACTTGTCTAGAATCAGGCAAATGAATGGAATGATATTCTGCTGCTGTTGTTCAGTCACTCAGTTGTATCCAACTCTTTGCAACCCCATGGACTGTAGCATGCCAGGCTTCCCTGTCCTTTACCATCCCCCAGAGTTTGCTCAAACTCATGTTCATTGAGTCAGTGATGTTATCCAACCATCTCATCCTCTGTTGCCTCCTTTTCCTGCCCTCAATCTTTCCCAGCATCAGGGTATTTTTCCAGTGAATCAGCTCTTCACATCAGGTAGCCAAAGTATTGGATCTTCAGCATCAGTCTTTCCAATGAATATTTAGGGTTGATTTTCTTTAGGATTGACTGGTTTGATCTCCTTGCAATCCAAGGGATTCTCAAGCATCTTCTCCAGCACCACAATTCAAAGCATCAATTCTTCAATGCTTAGCCTTCTTTTTTTTCCAATTAATTATTTTAATTGGAGGATAATTATTTCACAATACTGTGATGGTTTTTGCCATACATCAGCATGAATTGGCCACAGCTATACATGTGTCCCCCCAATCCTGAACCCTCCTTCCACCTGTCTCCCCACCCTGTTCTGGGTTGTCCCAGAGCACTGGCTTTGGGTGCCCTGCTTCATGCATCAAACTTGCACTGGTCATCTATTTTACATATGGTAGTATATATGTTTCAATGCTGTTCTCTCAAATCATCCCACCCTCGCCTTCTCCCCCTGAGTCCAAAAGTCTGTTCTTCATATCTGTGTCTCTTTACTGGCCTGCATGTAGGATTGTCAGTACCATCTTTCTAAATTCCATGAGTGAGTGAGTGAGTGAGTGAATTCGCTCAGTCGTGTCTGACTCTTTGTGACCCCATGGACTGTAGCCTACTAGGCTCCTCCCTCCATGGGATTCTCCAGGCAAGAGTACTGGTGTGGGTTGCCATTTCCTTCTCCAGGGGATCTTCCCGACCCAGGGATCGAACCTGGGTCTCCTGCATTGCAGGCAGATGCTTTAACTTCTGAGCCACCAAATATGGGGCTTCCCTGGTGGCTCAGCAGTAAAGAATCTGCCTTCAATGCAGGAGACCCAGGTTCAATCCCTGGGTCAGGAAGATCCCCTGGAAAAGGAAATGGCAACTCACTTTAGAACTCATGACTAGAGAATCCCATGGACAGAGGAACCTTGCAGGCTGCAGTCCATAGGGTTGCACAGAGTTGGACATGACTGAAGTGAGTAAGTAGAAGCAGCATGCGTTAATATACAGTATTTGTCTTTCTCTTTCTGACTTACTTCACTCTGTATAATAGGCTCCAGGTTCATCCATCTCATTAGAACTGACTCAAATGCTTTCCTTTTTATAGCTGAGTAATATTCCACTGTGTATATGTACCACAACTTCCTTATCCATTCATCTGCCGATGGCCATCTACGTTTCTTCCATGTCCTAGCTATTGTAAATAGTGCTGCAGTGAACATTGGGGTACGTGTGTCTCTTTCAGTTCTTGTTTCCTTGGGATGTATGCCCAGCAGCAGGAGTGCTGGGTCATATGGCAGCTCTATTCCCAGTTTTTTATGGACCAGTTCTCACATGACTACTGGAAAAACCATAGCTTTCACTAAATGGACCTTTGTTGGCAAAATGATGTCTCTACTTTTTAATACATTGTTTAGGTTTGTCACAGCTTTCCTTCCATAGAGCAAGTGTCTTTTAGTTTCGTATCCTGAGGTCCTTTCTAATTTTAATTTCAACAAAAATTTATTGAACAAACACTATGATCAATACAGACTTTTATTTTCCTAGGTCCAGTAATAGGACTGTGAAAAGACATTGTCTGACTATCTCTCCCATTATAATGCAAGTATCCTGACAAATGTCAACATATATAGGAATAAATAAAATAATGCAAAATGATAAATTCTATGAAGAAAATAAAACAAGTAATGTGATGGAGGGGGCTTCCCAGGTGGCTCTAGTGGTAAAGAACATGCCTGCTAATGCAGGAGACTTAAGAGACCCAGTTTTGATCCCTGGGTTGGGAAGATCCCCTAGAGGAGAGCATGGCAACCCACTCCAGTATTCTTGCCTGGAGAATCCCATGGACAGAGGAGCCTGGCAAGCCTCAGTCCATTGGGTCGCAGAGTCAGACATGACTGAAGTGATTTAGCATGCACACATACAGTGTGATGGAAAATAATGGCAGTTGGGGTGGAGGAAACAGATGAGTCTACTTGATATTTGTGGTCAGGGAAGGCCTTTCTTAGGCCTTGTGGTATTTGAGCTGATACCTGAATGATGGGATGCTACATAAAGATCTTATGTGGTATATAAAAGACTATTGGTCTTTTCAGTCCCCAAGGCTCAGCCACTAGTTTTGCACTCCATGCTGTCTTAATGCTAAGGAGAGTCATCAAGGACTTTAAGTTTTAGACTATTAAAACCCTGTACAAGGGAACTTATATCATGGTTGTATATAGTGAACTCTTTTGCTGGCAACTGCTTCTAAAAATCAGGAACAAAATCTTTAACCTGCTGCCATATCCATTTGTTGAGCTTTTGATCTTTTTCCACCTCAGTCATCCCTGAACTCTCTCTACCACGTCAGCTTTGCAAGGTTCTTTCTCACTTGTACCACTGAAATTCATAGCTTATTAGACAGCTAAGAAGCATAGGTAATACAGTAGGAGGCAGTAATGTTATCTGAAGAAGAGATCCTTGCCAGTGTGACAATGGCCTGACCTAAAGTTCTGCTTCTCAGAGTGGGTAGCAGGAATCCTAGGGACCATGACAAAGAAACATACCTGAGATAGACAGGAGAAACAAAGGTGGATGGCTCCAAGATTAGATAAGGGATTGATTCTGGTTTTATGATATATCAACATAGAAATTGGTTGGTGATTTAAACTTTTCATCTTTACTAGTTGACAGGTAAAGAAAACAAAGTGCTTGTCTTCAACGTTATTTCCTACTGGAATCACCTACTTTATTGGAAGGGGGTGGGTGGGTGAGTGGGAGGTGGAGCAGATGAATACTATCTCAAAGCCCAGAGGAACAATGGGCAAATTCATAAGTTTCAGCCCTATCATAAAGGCTTACTCTTTAAGTGAAATACTTTTGCCTTGATTAAAGCTATGAGTATGTGAATATAGTGCCCAGTCCTTGGGCCCTACCTCAAAAAGTATAATCTGTATAGTGTAGAGTTCTTAAAAGTATCTCTTAAACTAAAGAATAAGTGTTTTTTTTATATTATATATATATATTATATATATATAACTTTTTTGAGGTTGGCAAATTTTGGGGGCAGGATACAAAAAGCAATGATCATAAAAATACAGTATTATATTGAAGTTCTTCAAAATAAAAAATATGTTCATTTTAGATGTCACTATATATGTAAATTCACGTATCTCAGTGAATTTTAGATGTACATATATTTCCCATGTAATCAGTTCCCAGATTAACATGTAAAACATTTCCAGCACCTCCGAAAGTTACGCTCATGTGCTTTCACAGTCAGTACACCCTCTCAGAGGTAACTACTAAACTTTTTATCACCATAGATTAGTTTTGTCTGTTCTTGTTCTTTATTTTTTTTTCTTTTTTCTTTTTTTCTTTTTTTTAAATTTTATTTTATTTTTAAACTTTACAAAATTGTATTAGTTTTGCCAAATATCAAAATGAATCCGCCACAGGTATACATGTGTTCCCCATCCTGAACCCTCCTCCCTCCTCCCTCCCCATACCATCCCTCTGGGTCGTCCCAGTGCACCAGCCCCAAGCATCCAGTATCGTGCATCGAACCTGGACTGGCAACTCGTTTCATACATGCTATTTTACATGTTTCAATGCCATTCTCCCAAATAAAATAGAATCATACAGTATTTGTTTTAATCTGGTTTGTTTTGCTCAATGTAATATTTTTGATAGGCATCCACTTCATTGCATGTATCAGTAGTTTGCTCTTTTTGTTGTTGCTAGGCAGTATGCTAATTTGTATATAGGTATGTCTTGATGGGTCATTCTTGCATGCATGCGTGCTAAGTCGCTCAGTCATATCCAACTCTTTGAAACCCCATGGACTATAGCCTGCCAGGCTCCTCTGTTCATGGAATTCTCCAGGCAAGATTACTGGAGTGGGTTGCCATTAACTCCTCCAGGAGAACTTCCTGACCCAGGAATCAAATCGGAGTCTCTTATGTCTCCTGCATTGGCACCACCTGGGAAGCCCCAGGGTCATTCTTATTTTTTGTCTATTGTAAATTAAGCCACTATGAACAATCAAGTCTTTTTTTGTGGACACATACACTGCTTTCTCTTAGGTACACTTGGATGTACAATTTCTTGGTCCTAGATTAGATATACAGATTTCCAAAGTGGTTGTACCATTTTACACTCCAACCGGCAATGTGGAGTTCATATTGCTGTACATATATTTTTAGTGAAGTTCCTGTTCAAGTATTTTGCCAGTTGTCAATTGGTTGTCTTTTTCTTATTGATTTTCTGAATATAAATCCTTTGTTAGATATATGCATTATGAATATGTTTCCAGTCTGTGGCTTGTCTCTTCACATTTTTAGTGACATTTTAAGGAACATATTTTTATTTTGATGAACTCAATATAACACTGTATCTTTTATGACTATTGCTTTTTTGTATCCTGCCTAAAAAATTTTGCCCTCCTCGGGGTCATAAAAATATTCTGTGTTTTCCTTTAAAAGCTTTATAGTTTTAGCCCTCTCATTGAAGTCTGGCCAAATTTTTTTTAGTACAAATTTACATCAGTGAAAATGTTTTGAGCACATGTCTCCAATGTACATAATTTTATTTAGGATGATACAGTCTACCATCACCAATATTAAATACTGATAAGGCTTATTTTTTAATTAGATAAGCATAAATGTAATCAGAACTTCCATTATCACCCTTTCCAGTAGATCATTTGTGTATAGCCTGGGACATATAAATCCATCCTACAGACTACTGTCCTAAACCACCAAAAGCTAAATAACATTTTTGACAAACACTGATAACATTAAATGTCAGCAAAAGATTTCAGTATCAACAAATGGCTAGAGTTGACAAAGTGTGAACAGGATCCCAATAAGCATATTTGCTGATAATGTAAGAAACTCTGAGTTTGCTCTTGCACAGTGATTTTTTTTTCTTCCTTACCTGACTTACGGAGACAGCAGGACTGATTGACTTAGGAGGAGGAGCAAAGACCAACTTGCTTTCGTTTGCTGATGTAGGATACAGTGCGCTTAACTCCCTACCCCTTTCCTCATCATCAAGTTCTTAGAGCTGAGCTTGGCTCTGGATTGAGTTTTTGCAAAGATGTTTAGAATTTGACTTGGGATAATCCCTGGGGGAAATTTAATGATTTGGAGCATTGAGAGCTTTCCTTATGAGGATTAGTAAAAATAGATGGCAGTTAAGCAGCTTGGGAGGAACGAGTTGTCTGTAAAGATTGATCATAATCTAGGGCACAGTTCCCTTGGTCCAAGGTCAGGAGAGCCAGTGGTTCTGATCCACAGAACTTTACATTCTGGGGCAGCCCCTTGTAGGATTCTTAGTTGGTAAGGGAAAGAATATCTTTGGTGTCCACCTCCTCAATCTGGTTCCACATAGGAATTACTACTTAGAACCATGCCTATTTACATCTTTTTAGTTGGTTGATGTTTTTTAATTCTCATTTATTTAAGAGAGGGGCTTTTGTTTTCTGTTTTGCCTTTGGGGAAGCTGGGGTAAGGTAGGAAAGTTTAAATTAGAAGTGACAGTTCCTTGTTTTTCAAATTTAGACTACTTTGGAGTTTGGGAGGAATTTTGAAGGGAGAGAGTGACAACCTAGAGGGATGGGAGGTAAGAGGGAGGTTCAAGAGGGAGGGGATGTATGTATGCCTATGGCTGATTCACATTGATGTATAGCAGAAACTAACATAATATTATAAAATAATTATCCTCCAATTAAAAATTTTTAAAAAAGAAACAAGTTAGGGCAGGTAGTTTGTCTGCAGCCCAGACTGTTGAAAGCCATGGAAAATAGGCTGTGGAGGTTTCAAACCCTGCATCTCCCCTGTCCAGGTCACTCTGATTGATTCCTCCTAGCATGAGCGGATTCTAGGGGATACCAATGGGGTAAGAGAGGGAAGATCAGAAACATCCCCAACTTGTGGTCTGCTCAAGTCAAACTTAGTTTCAGAATAAGCACAGACTTTATCTATAATTTGATGATCCATTCCTGATAGTTAAACTTCTCAAAGCCAGATTATCTCCATCTCTACGTTTTCTCTCTATTGATTACACAGAAAAGGCCAAATTACTGAATTGATGTCTGGAGTGTTACTCAAATGGAGACGGCAATGGCACCCCACTCTGGTACTCTTGCCTGGAAAATCCCATGTACGGAGGAGCCTGGTAGGCTGCAGTCCATGGGGTCGCGAAGAGTCAGACACGACTGAGCGACTTCACTTTCACTTTTCACTTTCACGCATTGGAGAAGGAAATGGCAACCCACTCCAGTGTTCTTGCCTGGAGAATCCCAAGGACGGCGGAGCCTGGTGGGCTGCCGTCTGTGGGATCACACAGAGTCAGACACGACTGAAGTGACTTAGCAGCAGCAGCAGCAGTGTTACTCAAAACTTGAAAATCTTTACAAAAGTTATAAAAAGACATTCAGAGAATATACTTTTTTTTTTTTTTTTTGATGCATTGTGTCTTAGTTGTGGCATCTTTCAGCAGGGAATGCTGGCTCTTCTTGTGGCATGTGGCTCAGTAGTTGCAGCTCGTGGGCTTAGTTGTCCTGCAGCATGTGGAATCTTAGTTCCTTGACCAGGAATAGAACCCCATGTGCCCTGCACTGGAAGGCAGATTTTTAACCACTAGACTACCAGGGAAGTCCCAGAGGTTATACTTATTTTTTAAAGCAATATAGTTACTGTTGGGCTTCCCTGGTGGCTCAGGTGAGATAGAGTCTGCCTGCAGTATGGGAGACCTGGGTTTGATCCCTGGGTCAGGAAAATCTCCTGGAGAAGGAAATGGCAACCAACTTCAGTACTCTTGCCCGGAAAATCCCATGGATGGAGGAGCCTGGTAGACTACAGTCCATGGGTTTGCAAAGACTGACACAACTGAGTGACTTCACTTTCACTTTCATAGTTACTGTATTCTGAGTGGACCTTTTCCATTTATGTAGTTCAAAAAAGTTAATTCACACAGTTAGCTATGTTGTTTGCCTTCTTAGACAGTAGACAAGCTGGTGGAGGTAGGAGAATGGCCAGGTACAGTGGTCCCTAACCCCTGTGGATACCAAAATCTATGGAAGCTCAAGAATCTTACAGTTCACCCTCCCTTTAATATATGATTTTGCATCCATGAATTCAACCAACCAGATGAACCTGTGAGTTCAGGACTGTGGTGTAATCTGGCTAGAAGCCCTAGAACTGGACAATGAAGTTTCAGTTAATTGCCTAGTTTTTCCAATAAATATTTCATAGCAAGCAGAGGTATTCACAATCATGCCATTGACTTTTTAAAAAACTTTTTATTTTGAATTGGGCTACAGCCAATTAACAATGTTGTGATAGTTTCAGGTGAGCAGTAAAGGGACTCATCCATACATATACATGTATCCATTCTACCTCAAACTCTCCTCCCATCCAGGCTGGCATATAACATTGAGTAGAGTTACATGTGCTACAGAGTTGGTTATCCATTTTAAATATAGAAGCGTGTACATGTCCATCCCAAGCTCCTTAACTATCCCTTACCCCTTTTATTCCCAACTGCAACTGTAAGTTTGCTCCCTAAGTTTGTGTGTCTTTTTCTATTTTGTAAATTCATTTGTATCATTTCTTTTTAGATTCCACATATAAGAGATGTTGCACAATATCTGTCCTTCTCTGTCTGACTTACTTCACTCAGTATGACACGTTGGAGTGTCATATTCGAGCAACCATCCATGTTGCTGAAAATTGAATTATTTCCTTTTTTTTTTACTGGCTGAGTAGTATTCCATTGTATATATGTACCACATCTTCTTTATTCATTCCTCTGTTGATGGACATTTAGGTTCATGTCTATCATGTCTTGGCTATTGTAAACTGTGTTATAATGCATATTAGGGTGCAAGAATCCTTTTGGATCATGTTTTTTCTCCAGGTATATGCCCAGGAGTGGAATTGCAAGGTCATATAGTAGCTCTATTTTTAGCTTTTTAAGGAACCTCCATACTGTTCTCCATAGTGGCTGTACCAATTTACATTCCCACCAACAATGTAGGAGGGTTCCCTTCTCTCCACATCCTCTCCAGCATTTATTATTTGTGGTGTGAGGTGATTTCTCATTGTAGTTTTGATTTGCATTTCTCTAATAGTTAGCTGTGTTAAACATCTTTTCGAGTGCCTTTTGGCCATCTGTATGTCCTCTTTGGAGAAATGCCTATTCAGGTCTTCTGCCCATTTTTTGATTGGGTTGTTTGCTTTGATGCTGTTAAGCATCATGAGCTGTTTGTAAATTTTGGATACTAATCCTTGTCAGTCACATCATTTGCAAATATTTTCTCCTCATCTGTAGGCTGTGTTTTTGCTTTGTTTATTGTTTTCTTTGTTGTACAAAAGCTCTTGAGTTTAAGTGGATCCCATTTGTTTATTTTTGTTTTTATTTCCATTATTCTGGGAAACAGATTGAAAAAGACATTGCTGTGATTTATGTCAATGTTCTACCATGTTTTCCTCTAGGAGTTTTATAGTGTCCAGTCTCACATTTAGGTCTTTAACCCATTTTGAACTTATTTTTGTGTATAGTGTTAAATAATGATCTAATTTCATTTTTTTTACAAGTAGCTGCCCAGTTTTCCTAGCACCATTCATTGAAGAGACAGTCTTTGCAAAATTGTGTGTCTTCCCTCCTTTGTCATAGATTGACCATAGGTACATGGGTTCATTTCTGGGTTTTCTATCCTGTTCTATTGATCTGTTTTTTGTGCCAGTACCATACTATTTTGATGGTTGTAGCTTTGTAGTATAGTCTGAAGTCAGGGAGCCTAATTCTTCCAGCTCCGTTTTTCTTTCTCAAGATTGCTTTGACTATTTGGGGTCTTTTGTGTCTCCATACAAATTTTAAGATTTTTTGTTCTAGTTCTGTGAAAAATGCCATTGGTAATTTGATAGAGATTGCATTGAATCTGTAGCTTGTCTTGTGCAGTATAAGCATTTTGAGAATATTGATTCTTTCAATAAATGAACATGGTATATCTTTCCATCTATTTGTGTTGTCTTCAATTTCTTTCATCAACGTCTTATAGTTTTCAGAGTACACATATTTTGTCACCTCATTAGGTGGGTCTGTGCATGCTAAGTTACTTCAATTGTGTCTGGCTCTTTGCAACTCCATAGACTGTAACCTGCCAGGCTTCTCTGTCCATGGGATTCTCCATGCAAGAATACTGGAATGGGTTTCCATGCCCTCCTCCAGGGGATTTCCTTGACTTAGGGATCAAGCCCGTGTCTCTTACATCTGCTGCATTGGCAGATAGGTTCTTTACCACTTGCACCACATGGGAAGACTAAGATTTCACTTTTGGGCTTGCCTGGTGGCTCAGATGGTAAAGAATCTGCCTGCAATGCAGGAGACCTGGGTTCAATCCATGGGTTGGAAAGATCCCCTGGAAGATGGCATGGCAACCCACTCCAGTATTCTTGCCTGGAGAAGTCCATGGACAGACAAGCTTGGTGGCTTATAGTCCATGGGGTTGCAAAAGGTTGGACATGGCTGAGTGACTAACAGTTTCACTTTAGGTAGGTTTATTCCTAGGTATTTTATGCTTTTTGATGTGATGGTAAATGGAATTTTCTTAAATTTCTCTTTCTGATCTTTCATTGTTAGTGTATAGAAAAACAACAGATTTCTGTGTATTAATTTTATAACCTGCAACTTTACCAAATTCATGATGAGTTATAGTTGTTTTCTGGTAGCATGTTTGGGATCTTCTATGTATAGTATCATGTCATCTGCAAACAGTGACAGTTTAACTTCTTTTCCAATTTGGATTCCCTTTATTTTTTTTTTTTTCTTCTCTGATTGCTTTAGCTAGGACTACCAAAACTATGTTGAATAAAAGTGGGAAGAGTGGACATCTTTTTCTTGTTTCTGATCTTAGAGGTAATGCTTTCCACTTTTCATCATTGAGTGTGATGTTAGCTGTAGGTTTGTTGTATGTGGCCTTTATTATGTTGAAGTATGTTCCCTCTATGCCCACATTGTGGAGAATATTTTGTTTTTTTAATCACAAATGGCTGCTGAATTTTGTCAGAAGCTTTACTGTTTGTATTGAAATGATCATATAGTTTTTATTTTTCAATTTATTGATGTAGTGTATCACATTATTGATTTGTGGATATTGAAAAATCCTTGTATCAGTGAATAAATTCTAGCTGATTATGGTGATTGATATATTTAATGTATTGTTAGATTCAGATTGCTAGTATTTTGTTGAGGATTTTTGTGTCTATGTTCATCAGTGATATTGCCTTAATTTTATTTTTGTGTGTGGTATCTTTGGTTTTGGTATCAGGGTGAATGAGTTTGAAAGTTTTCCTTCCTCTGCAATTTTTTGGAACATTTTCAGAAGGATAGGTGTTAACTCTTCTCTAAATGTTTCAAAGAATTCACTTGTGAAGTCATCAGGTCCAGGACTTTTCGTTTGTCGGGAGTTTATAATCACAGTTTCAGTTTCAATGCTTGTGATTATTCTGTTCATATTTTCTAATTCTTCCTGGTTCAGTCTTGGGAGACAGTACCTTTCTAAGAATGTGTCCATTTCTTCCAGGTTGTCCATTTTATTTGCATACACTTTCTCATAGCAGTTTCTTATGATCCTTTGTATTTCTGTGGGGTCAGTTGTAACTTCTCCTTTTTCATTTCTAATGTTATTGATTTGAGTCTTCTCCCTTATTTTTTCTTGATGAGTGTGGCTAAAGGTTTGTTAATTTTGTTTATCTTTTCAAAGAACAAGCTTTTAGTTTCTTTGATATTTACAATTGTTTTCTTTGTCTTTATTTCATTTATTTCTACTCTGATTTTTATGATTTCTTTCTACTAACTTTAGGTTTTGTTTGTTCATCTTCCTCTAGTTTTTTAGGTGTAAGGTTAGGTTGTTTACTTGCGATTTTTCTTGTTTCCTGAGGTAAGATCATATTGCTACAAACTTCCCTCTTAGAACTGCTTTTGCTGCATCCCATAGGTTTTGAACTATTGTGCTTTCATTTTCATTTTTCTCTAGGTATTGTTTTATTTCCTCTATGATTTCTTCAGTGATCCATTGGTTGTTTAGTAACATATTGTTTAACTGCCACATGTTTGTATTTTTTTATAGTTTTATTTCTTGTAGTTTATTTCTAGTCTCATTGCATTGTGATCAGAAAAGATGCTTTATGTGATTTCAATGTTCTTAAATTTACCAAGGTTCACCTTGTGGCCCAGCATGTGGCCAATCCTGGAGAATGTTCCATGTGCAGTTGAGAAGAATGTGTAGTCTGCTGCTTTTGGATGGAATGCTCTATAAATATCAATTAACTCCACCCGGTTTAATGTGTCAGTTAAGGCCTGTGTTTCCTTATTAATTTTCTATCTGTATGATCTGTCCATTGATGAGAGTGGGGTGTTAAAGTTCCCCACTGTAATTGTATTACTTTCAATTTCTCCATTTATGGTTGTTAGTATTTACCTTACATATTGAGGTACTCCATGTAGGTGCATATTTATTTGTAACTGTTCTGTCTTCATCTTGGATTGAATCCTTGATTATTATGTAGTGTCCTTCTTTATCTCTTGTAACAGTCTTTGTTTGAAAGTCCATTTCGTCTGATAGGAGTATTGCTACTCCAGCTTTTTTTGATTTCCATTTGCATGGAATACCTTCTCCCATCCCCTTACTTTCAGTCTGTAAGTGTCCCCAGATCTGAAGTGGGTATATAGTAGATAGCATATATTCAAGTCTAGTTTTTGTATACACTCAGCCAGTCTATGTCGTTTGGTTGGCGCATTTAATCCACTTAGATTTAAGGCAATTACTGATACGTATAATCATATTGCTGTTGTTATTGTTTAGTCTCTAAGTCATGTCCGACTCTTTTGCAACCCCATGGACTGAGCCCACCAGGCTCCTCTGCCAATGATCGTATTACTATTTTCTTAATTGTTTTGAATTTATTTCTCTGTTGCTCTTTTCATTTTCTTGTGTTTCCTGCCTAGAGATGTTCCTTTAGCATTTGTTGTAAAGCAGGTTTGGTGGTGCTATATTCTCTTAACTTTTGCTTGTCTGGAAAGCCTTTGATTTCTCCATGAAACCTGAACCAGACTCTTGTTGGGTAGAGTATTCATGGTTGTGGGTACTTCCTTTTCAGAACTATAAATATATCATGCCATTCCCTTCTGGCTTGTAGAGTTTCTGTTGATAAATCAACAGATTTATGGGAGTTCCCTTGTATGTTATTTGTCATTTCTTTCTGGTTGCTTTTAATATTTTATCTTTCTCTTTAATTTTTGTCAGTTTGATTACTATGTCTTGGTGTATTCCTCCTTGGGTTTATCCTACTTGAACCTCTCTGACTATTATTTCCTTTCCCATGTTATGGAAATTTTCAACTGCTAGCTCTTTGGGATCCCTGTAATATGAATGTTGGTGTGTTTAATGTTGTCCCAGACTTCTCTTAGGCTGTCTTCATTTCTTTTCATTATTTTTTCTATATTCTGTTTTGTGGCAGTAATTTCTACCATTCTGTCTTCCAGGTCACTTATCTGTTTTTCTGCCTCAGTTATTCTGCTATTGATTCCTTCTACTATATTGTTCATCTCTGTTTGCTTGTTCTTTGGTTCTTCTAGGTTTTTGGTAAACATTTCTTTCATCTTTTCCATTCTTTTTCCAAGTTCCTAGATCATCTTCACCATCATTATTCTGAATTCTTTTTCTAGAAGTTTGCCTATTTCCACTTCACTTAATTGTTTTTTCTAGGGTTTTATCTTGTTCCTTCATCTGAGATATAATCCTCTGCCTTTTCGTTTTAATTAACTTGCTGTAATTGTGGTTTTCATTCTGGAGGCTGCAGGATTGTAGTTCTTCTTGCTTCTTCTGATTGCCCTCTTATGGATGAGGCTATTTTAGAGGCTTGTGCAAGGTTCCTGATGGGGAGAGTGGTGGTAGGAAAAACTGAGTCTTGCTCTGGTGGGCAGGGCTGTGCTCACTAATACCTTAATCCAGTTGTCTGCTGATGAGTGGGACTCCATGCCCTCCCTGTCAGTGGTTTGGCCTGAGGTGACCCAGTCCTAGGGTCTACAGCCTGTATGTTAGGGCTAATGGTGACCTCCAAGAGGGCTCATGTCAAAGGGTACTTCCCAGAACTGCTGTTGGCAGTGCCCCATCCCTGCGGCAAGCCGCCACTGACTCATGCCTCACAGGAGACACTCCAACACCAGCAGGTATATCTGGTTCAGTCTATTATGAGGTCATGCTTCCTTACCTGTCAGTCCTGATACACACAAGATTTTGTTTATGCCCTCCAAGAGTGGAGCCTCTGTTTCCTCTAGTCTTGTGGAGGTCCTGCAATTGAATCCTGTTGGCCTTCAAAGTCAGATCCCCTGGCAATTTCTACTCCCTTTGCCAGATCCTCAGGTTGAAAACCCTGATATGGGGCTCAGAATCTTCATAATAGTGGTAGAACTTCTTTGGTATTACTGTTCTCTAGTTTATGGGTTGCCTACCCTACAGATATGGGATTTGATTTTATTGTTATTGTGCCCCTTCTACTGTCTCATTGTGTCTTCTCCTTTGTCTTTGGACATGGGTATCTTTTTTGGTCGGTTCCCGCATCCTTCTGTCACTGGTTGTTCAACGGCTAGTTGCAATCTCAGTGTTCTCACAGGAGGAGGTGAGCACATGTCCTTCTATTCCACCATCTTGAACCAATCATCATTGACTTTTAATACTGCTCTTACACTATTGTAATAAGGATTCAGTACCTGCTGGTTATTGTTACTGATGATGTTTTTCCTGCAGACACATTTTTTCCACAAGATAAATCTGGTTTAACTTTTCTTTCTTTCACTTTCTCATATTTCCTCATTTAGTCAAAAGACTTAACCAAGTATCTGCCGTGCGTGTGCTTAGTCATTCAGTCATGTCCAATACTTTGCAACCCCGTGGACTGTAGCCCACCAGGGTCTTCTGTCCATGGAGTTTCCAGGCAAGAATACTAGAGTGGGTTGCCATTTCCTACTTCAGGGGATCTTCCTGATTTAGGAATGGAACCCTCATCTCCTGCATTGGCAGGGAGATTCTTTACTACCCCCCGGGAAGCCCAAGTATCTGCTAATATCTTTTGTTTAGTATAAAAGCTACTAGAAAGCCAGTAAATACTGTTAAGTCCATTTTGTTTGTCTTTACTCTCAAGAAGCCAATTTGTCACTTTGTTGACAGATATTAGAGCACTTCATGCTTCATGGATTCATCAAAAATTTCCAGTTCACCAGCTCATTAGCACAAAATAGGGCTTCAGGAGTCTATTTCTCTCAGTGTCCCAGCTGTGCTTTTACAAATGTTCCAACCTTGATGGACCACTCTGAAACAATGGATAAAGACCACAGGAAAATGAGAGATGGATGTTGATTAGTCAGTTTCATAGGAGTGAAACATGAGTGAAGGCAAAACACAGTGGGATTATCTGTGTCAGCAGAATGATAATGCATGACTTTGCTAACTGTGCACAGGTCACTGAATGTCAGAGATCCACAGGTCCTCAGAGGTCATATAGTCAGACCCCCCACTTTTTAACCAATAACGGTAGAAGAGGCCAAAGGAGGGGAAAGAGACTTGTCCAAGGTCAACCAGGCTTCCCTGGTGGCTCAGTGGTTAAGAATCCAACTGTTGATGCAAGAGATGCGGGAGACACAGGTTCAATCCCTGGGTCAGGGAGATGGCC
This sequence comes from Bubalus bubalis, assembly GCF_019923935.1. Taxonomy (NCBI): domain Eukaryota; kingdom Metazoa; phylum Chordata; class Mammalia; order Artiodactyla; family Bovidae; genus Bubalus; species Bubalus bubalis. The sequence continues at coordinate 54,187,144 of NC_059181.1, forward strand.
TGGGGGAGGAAATGGCAGCCCCACTTCAGAATTCTTGTCTGGGAGATCCTATGGACAGAGGAGCCTAGTAGGCTACAGTCCATAAGGTCGCAAAGAGTCAGCCACAACTGAGTGAACACACACACACACACACACACACACAAAGTCTGTCATCCCTTCCCAACTTTCCAAACACCAGCTGGCTTTTGGCTATTTGACTGTGCAATCAGTTTTCAATTATTTGAGCCACTCACTGCTAGCCCAATGATCACTTAAATATTCCAAAGTGACACATAAATTAACCATTGTTTACATTGGGCTTTGTAAAGATGTGTGTTTATTACTGACATTCCAGTGTGTCTGGGTACAATCTGAGAATTCACCACACTTCAAATGAAAGAAGAAAGAAACCCTGAAGGGCTGATTCAGGAAGAGCTGGAAAGTTGACTAGCCATATTGAATGGATAGCATCAAATGATGCTATATAGCCCCTCAAGCAGAACATGTTATTCCAAACATGTTTGTTGATTCACACCTCTCCTGCACCCCAATCAGTTATAAGTTGCACTGTAGGAAGGGAAAAACAATATCTTTTATAGAAGAATATACATATTGTTTTTTCTCCCTTTCTTCTTTCCCTTCTCTTTCCTTCTCATTCCTTTTCCTTGCTAGAAAAAATGAACAGCTGCTTTATCTTTTATATAAACAAATATGTGGTTGAGCCATTGACCTGGAGAACTGGCTGTCAGGATGCCAAACAATAAATGGAAAACATGCTGGATCCCATGAATATAGAGGTGGAGGAAGGAGGAGGAAGACCAGTGAGCAATACTTTTTACTAGAATCCAAAAGTCAGGAGGAGTAAGAAGGAATCTGTTGTATAGCTCAGTGAATTCCCTGGGTCTGGGAAGGAGCTAGTTTGGAGTATAGTCCAAGGGCTCTTGAACCAAATAGAGTTTCATTTCCTGATCTGGCCCTGTCTGTACTTTGGGATTGTGCTGAATGCTCATAATTTTCTGGTGTGTTGTCTGCAAATCCTCACACTTGGGCTAAAATGGAATTATTATTATTCATGTTCTGAAGGTGATGCTGCTGATGACTGAGAAAGGGCATGGAACAGGAAAAGTGGCATGAACAATTGGCTTGAGGCTACATTCCAAGAAAGAGTCCCTGCAAGGATTCAGATGGTGGCAGGCAGAGTGGCAGTAGGGAATGAAAAATGCCTGAGCTTTTGATGCAGCCATAATTAAGCATTTTGGTTTAAGAGGTACCCCCCTTTCATTTTCTCATCTAGAATAAACAAATCTTGTTGATGTAACAAAGTGCTTAATAAACCCGAGGTGGTACTTAATATCAATACATATTGAAGGAAAGACTTGCTATGGTTAATGGTAATATGGATAATTGAGTTATATGAATTTAAAAATAGGTAGAGTAAATTAAGACTAATGTACATCAACAGGAAAAATCTATTAGTATTCATTAGTTAGGCTCCTGTTTATGGTTCTTTGTTAGCCTAAGGAAGCCCTTTCTGATAACTAATGCCTGTTGAAAATCCTGCCTGATAACTTTCCATGGATGCCAAAGGAATGAGTCATTCACATAGAACTTCTGACATTCAAGTATAGCATTTTGCTTCTTTTTCTTTTTTTGGCAGCAGTGACTGTGAAGTAATAACAATGATGACAATGGAAATAAGAGATCCTAATTAATTTGCTGAGAGTTGTTCCCCATTTACCAATATTGGCTTGTTTTGTCTTGAGTGGTGGCCCAGGTACTAGAACAAAGGTATATATATATTCAATGTCACTTGGCTAACCTATGATTTGTCAGACAAAGGTTAATTTAAAAAAAATGTTGGGTTAGCAGCAATAAATTTAATAACAGTCTGTGATTTAAGTCAGAACTTCAGTTTATTTGATGGGATTTTTTAAATCCTGAATTAACATTTTTCTCTGAGCTCAGGAGGTCTCATCTGCCAAACTGCACATGAGCTGGCCAACCAAAAGCTCATCAATATTCTAACTTACACAGTATGGGGATAGATTGGAGCGATGCTATAAAAGACTGAAAGAAAGATTGGAACAAGAAATGTAAAAATACCTGCAGCAAAAACCAGTCCTTAGTTGTCCAGTTTAGAACCTGACTTTCCCTAAGAATTATATGGTTTAATCATCTTCAACTTTTTCTTGCCCCTGAGAGAAACAAACTAACAAGCAAACAAACATCTCTTCTTGATTCCATTCATAGGTTGGACCTGTTTTCACCCGCCCATCTCCATGGACGTATGAACTTTAGATGGTAATCCACCCCTGAATCTGGGAGCTATGTGTGCCTCATTCATTTCTGTATCTTTAGCAGTTAGCATGTTGTCCCTTGCATACAAAAACTTTACCAAAAATTAACCAAAAACTTTAGAATAGATTAAAGGATGGATGAGATGACTCCTATCACCAGGATGGAATTAATGTTCCCATAGGTAGAACTCACCTCTGTGATAGAAAAAATGTTACATACAAAAGTAGATGTAAATAAGGATCCTTAGGGGACATTCTGCTTTGCTTTCACCTACTCCAGTGGCTGTTAGTTCTTCCTTTGGTTTCAATGCCCACCTCCCAGCCTCACTACATTCCTGCCAAGATTGCCCTTAACCAATGGAAATTCTGTAGGCTGTGGTGGAACAGTTAATACCTATATTCCCGTTTTGCCCAGTGCCCACTGTGTGACAGACACTGGAAGCACTGTGCTAGGCTGTAGTTGAAGAGGTATTGATAAATGACCTTTGTATATTTTGCAATTCCATTCACAGAAGGTTGAGCTGGAAGCCACCTTCAAAGTCTTCAGAGTCAACCCCCTTGCTGCAATAATCAGAGCTCACATTCATTGAGAACTTACTGCCCCCAGACATTTCATATACTAATGGCCCTGTGAGGTAGGGACACTTATTTTCTGTATTTCTCATTTGGGGCCATTGAGACATGGAGGTATTAGGTAACTTCCTTGGGGTCACACAGCTAGGAAATACTAGAGCCAAGACTCATGCTCAAGTTTGTCAGACTTCAGAGCCTACTCAGAGAAAAAAACTCGCCAAAAGTCATTTTGAGCCTAGTTTCTTCTGGCCCTAATTTGTTTTCACGGATTGCTATTCTATGCTCACACACTGAGGTTTCTTAAAATATCATTTTGTTATTTGGAAGCACTTGTCTCCCCAAATGGACTGTGGATTCCTCCAGGGCAGATATTGCATTATATCTGTGGTGCCTTCTCCCTTAAGGGCATGCCCAGGCTTTGCTTTCAGTAAATAATGGACTGTGACCAGCTTCTTAGCTGTTCTTTCGAGCATCTTGGTGTCATCCCCCAGGACTTCTTGTGTCTCAGAGGTTGGGAGGAGCCAGGAAGTAGAATTTTGGGGAAGGAGTCACCTCACCACCTGCTTTCTGTTTTGTTCTCTACAATACAGATTGAAGATGGAGGCAAGGCAGCCTTGTCCCAGAAGATGAGGACTGGTGATGAGCTGGTGAATATCAATGGCACTCCATTGTATGGCTCCCGCCAAGAGGCTCTCATCCTCATCAAAGGCTCCTTCCGGACCCTCAAGCTGATTGTCAGGAGGTAAGGTACAGGGAGATTTGCTGTAAAGTACAGGGGTCACTGAAACCGCTTGGTTGGTAATAAAGCCTCAATAGAGGTATGTCTATCAATATCAAGGAAAGAGGTGTTTCACATGAACAGAATTTTGCAGATAACTGAAGCAGAATGGCATAAGAGAAAGGGCCTTTGGTTCAAATCCTAGTACTGTCACATGCTACCCATGTTATCTTGGATAAATTTATTTTACCTCTGTAGGACTTAAGAATCCTTATTTGCCTTTGAGAGAACTAAATGACTCATTACACACCAAGGGCCTATCCAAACTACTGTTTTTCCATCTACTCCTTCACATGAGGCTGCCACTGCTGAAACACATATATTTAAAGAGACCCTATTCCCAGCATAGTAGGCCCTCTGGAGGCTGTGGCAAAGTCTAAGATAAGAAGCCTGCCCTTGAGGAGTGTGCAGTCTAACAGGGTAGAAAAGACACACGTATGACAAATTAATTAGCAATACATTTTTTAAGAAAGCCATAAAGGAGATTCCAGAAGGTAAGGGTGATTGTCAAATGAATTGTTGACCGAAATTGCTGTTAGAGTTCAAGAGAAAGAAAAGGCACTTCAGAAGAGATGATTAGAGTAAGATTTCATTGAGAAGGTGGAATCTTAACTAAAAGATGGGTAGAATTTGATAAGAAACCATCAGGAGGAGAAAAGCTTTCCAGGTAAGTAGAGTGGCATACCAGGGGCTTCCCTGGTAGCTCAACTGGTAAAGAATCCGCCTGCAGTGCAGGAGACCCCATTTTGATTCCCAGGTCAGGAAGATCCCCTGGAGAAGGATATGGCAACCCACTCCAGTATTCTTGCCTGGAGAATCCCCATGGACAGAGGAGCCTGGTGGGCTACAGTCCATGGGGTCGCAAAGATTCGGACATGACAGAGTGACTAAGCACACACACACAGTGGCATAAGGAGGAGGAAAATAAGGACAGTCATTCTATTGTTGTCAAAGCATCTGCCTATTGGTGAGGTTTTCATTGGTCTCCCTTTCATTTTGCTGCTGTATATTTGTTTTGTACTACTGGAGTTCATGCTTCTCCCCTTATGTGAGTTTGTTTCCTTTATCTTATACATGTCCCCAAGCTTTTCCATCTTAATTATTTTTATTAGAAAAAAATGTAAGTGTCTTCCTGCAGTCATACTTCCTCTTCTGGCTTCTGCCCCATCTTCTTTTAATTCATATCCAGTCTCTTAATTCATATCCAGAAGGAGAGTCTATACTCACTGTTTCCTCTTACTTACCATTTAGCTTTCCACCTGCTGCAGTCTGAATTTGACCCCCAGAAGTCCACTGAAACTGCTCTCTTTCTCTCTCTCTCTTTATATACACACACATGCACACACACATACATGTGTATGTGTGTATGTATGTATGTATGTATATATGAAACCTCCTAGTTGTCAAAGTCAGAGGGTTATTTCCAGTCTTCATCGTATATGAGTCTATACTCACTGTTTCCTCTTACTTACCATTTAGCTTTCCACCCGCTGCAGTCTGAATTTGACCCCCAGAAGTCCACTGAAACTGCTCTCTTTCTCTCTCTCTCTTTATATACACACACATGCACACACACACATGTATGTGTATGTGTGTATATATATATGTATGTATGTATGTATGTATATATGAAACCTCCTAGTTGTCAAAGTCAGTGGGTTATTTCCAGTCTTCATCGTATATGACTTACATATGGAATGTGATGTTATTGCTCTGGATTATGCCCTTCTTTGTGAAACTTTTCTTTTTTACTTTCAAGATATTCTATTGCTTTCTATTTCTACCTCTCTGTTCATTTTCTAAATGAGGTTCCTCTACCACCTGCTCTTCCTCTGCCCATCCCTTTTAAATGCTGGTGTTTCCCCTAGTTCTACCCTTTCTATTTTCATTAATATACCATGGAAAAATCTCACCTGATCCCCGAGTTTCAACTATCATCTATATGTTGATGACTATATCTCTTATGCCCCAGACCCCTGTGGCCAACTTCCTACTGGACATTTGTACTTAGATTTCTCAGAAGCATTTCACACAAAACATGCTCAAAACCTAATACATCATCTTCTTCTCACAAGCTCCTGATCTCAGTGACTGGGACCACCAGACCCTTAGTAAACCAAGCCATTTTTTATTTCCTCCATTTTTCTCCTGCTCTATGTCCAAATGATCTCAGTTAGTAAGGATGAAAATATATAGGATCCCACTGATTTATTATATTATTAAAGCCTGCTGGTCCTTAAGATTAAGCCATGCCTGCCCATGTACCTGGTGGCACTAGTGGTAAAAACCTGCTGGCCAGTGCAGGAGACATAAGAGATGCAGGTTCGATCCTGGGTCGGGAAGATCCCTTGGAAGAGAGCATGGCAACCCACTCCAGTGTTCTTGCCTGGAATTTCATGGACAGAGGAACATGATGGGCTACAGTCCATGAGGTCGCAAAGAGCTAGACAAAGTGCTAAAGCAACTTAGCATATATGCATGTCCATGTACCTAGGTAAAAAGTAATGTGTAAAATAATGTCTTAAACAGTAGACACACTGTCACTGTCTTGGATAGGTCATGATTTAGGTTTTAAATAAGGCTTCTTGAAGGAGCAGCTTGGTGAATTTGAAAGTTTTTTTTTAATTTTTAATTAGAGGATAATTACTTTACAATATTGTGTTGGTTTCTGCCATACAACAACATGAATCAGCTATAAGTATACATATGTTCCCTCCCTCTTGAACCTCCCCCCACCTCCCACCCCATCCCAGCCCTCTAGTTTGTCACAGAGCATCAGATTTGAGCTGCATGCATCATACAGCAAATTCCCACTGATTATCTATTTGACTATGGTAATGTATATCTTTCAATGCTGCTCTCTCAATTAGTCCCATCCTCTGCTCCCCTCTCTGTGTCATTTTGGAGTCAGACAGACACATGTATGCTGTTTCCTAGTTCTGTCACATGGGAAATAATAGTTCCTATGTAATAGCATTATTGTGATGATTAAATGAAGCAATATATGTAAAATGCCTTTATCATAATGGGTTCTCTGAACTTCAGTCCCACTCCTTTCCCTAGGATATAAAGGAAGCATAATTGGAGTAACCAACCACCATTATGAAATAAGGAGAGCAACAAACTGTATTGTGCTTTGCAAACTAACCTTCAGAGACAAGATTTGCTGGGAAACTATTAGGAATAAAAAGATCTGACAGGAAATAAAGACCCTTGTGAAATACTGGTTTTACAGAGATATCAGCACTTAGAAGGAGTATAGACATGATCTGCAGCAGTGGCTTCTGATCCAGTCATAAGAATGAGAGTTTTCAGGTGTGTCAATCACTTATCCTCCATTGATGAGTTTTACGTCCTCATTCTCCCTGCTGTGGTGACATCTGCCACTGCTAGTCACTTAGGAGTAGCTATAATTATGGCCTTGGAAATGGTGGGACCCTTTGGTTTTCATGGTGTGGCAGGTCCTATGGCTCCCTAAGCCTACATTTTCTTTTTTTTTATTTTATTTTATTTTATTTTTAAACTTTACATAATTGTATTAGTTTTTCCAAATATCAAAATGAATCCGCCACAGGTATACATGTGTTCCCCATCCTGAACCCTCCTCCCTCCTCCCTCCCCATTCCATCCCTCTGGGTCGTCCCAGTGCACCAGCCCCGAGCATCCAGTATCGTGCATCGAACCTGGACTGGCAACTCGTTTCATACATGATATTTTACAAGTTTCAATGCCATTCTCCCAAATCTTCCCACCCTCTCCCTCTCCCACAGAGTCCATAAGACTGTTCTATACATCAGTGTCTCTTTTGCTGTCTCGTACACAGGGTTATTGTTACCATCTTTCTAAATTCCATATATATGCGTTAGTATACTGTATTGGTGTTTTTCTTTCTGGCTTACTTCACTCTGTATAATAGGCTCCAGTTTCATCCACCTCATTAGAACTGAGTCAAATGTATTCTTTTTAATGGCTGAGTAATACTCCATTGTGTATATGTACCACAGCTTTCTTATCCATTCATCTGCTGATGGACATCTAGGTTGCTTCCATGTCCTGGCTATTATAAACAGTGCTGCGATGAACATTGGGGTACACGTGTCTCTTTCCCTTCTGGTTTCCTCAGTGTGTATGCCCAGCAGTGGGATTGCTGGGTCATAAGGCAGTTCTATTTCCAGTTTTTTAAGGAATCTCCACACTGTTCTCCATAGTGGCTGTACTAGTTTGCATTCCCACCAACAGTGTACATTTTCTATCCTTTCAGCCTCCTTTCAACCCCTGTTGGAAGAAGCATTCAGTAACATAATTTATTAGGTGATGCTGCCCTCTTGTGGAAAACCTCACTTTCACCTATGTACTACCCTGGGGATGCTTTAGGACATTTATTCTTTCTTTTCCTTAGTCGAAGTTATTCTTCTAATTTATGAAAGAGCTCTTGGCACATAAATGAAATATCTCCTTGAAATTTAATATTTACCCTAGTATTTTATACTAAAGTGGAAAGTCTTTGTTTGAGTAAAACAATCAACTGACAAAGATTCAGCACTGGGGTTTAAGTCCAGACGTGAGTTTTGGGGATGAATATAAAGGAGGAACTTTAGTAAATGGCTTATTCTGAAAAGCCAGCCCAGCTCTTCCTCCTATATTGCATTTTAGATAATGGTTAACTAAGTCAGAAATCTAGGTGTTGCCCTCAGTGCTCCTCTCTTGCCTCAACGCACTTCAATTCAAGTTATACCAAGTCTTGAGTATTCTACTTGCTGGAAGCCTCTCTGTAGCTCTTAACTTAATCCAGTTGTTGATTATTTATTATCTGTGCTGGCTTAGTCACTCAGTCATGTCCGACTCTTTGTGACCCCATGGACTGTAGCCTGCCAGGCTCCTCTGTCCATGGGGATTCTCCAGGCAAGAATACTGGAGTGGGTTGCGATGCCCTTCTCCAGGGGATCTTCCCAACCCAGGAATTGGACCCAGGTCTCCTGCATTGTAGGCAGATTCTTTACCACCTGAGCCACGAGGGAAGCCCAAGGATACTGGAGTGGGTAGCCTATCCTTTCTCCAGGGGACCTTCCTGACCCACGAGTTGAACCAAGGTCTCCTGCATTGTGGGCAGATTCTTTACCAGCTGAGCTACCATGGAAGTCCCATTTCTTATCTGGACCATTGTAATAATCTTCTCACTGGCTTCTCATCCTTTAGTCTCACCTTCTTCCAATCATTCCATTCTCCAAATAGACATCTAATCATGTCACTTATATATTTATGGAAAAAACAAGACCAATAACTATATAATCATAATTGTCCCAACAGATTCATTTTACATTGGTAGAAAATACAAGCTATGTTAAGGATTTGTATTCATGAACCTTTTTTTTGAAAAAAGAAGTACCTAAATATATGAAGAAAATAACCTGCAAAACAAGAAGAACAATTATAAAAATGTCTATATGGGAGACTTTAACATAATTTAGCTATAACAGATAAAGTAGACCTAAAATATATATTTCAAGGACTTTAAAACCATAATTCATAAGGCCAAATTAATGTCAAAAATTATATTTTATGGACAGTGTTTTCAAATATTCTGATAACATTTAAAAACGATCATATGATATGCCACAAAGAAAACCTTTGCAAATTCTCACAAGTAGATATCACACTTTCTCTGTTCTCTGATGATACTGTAAAACTTTTATAAACTTGAAAACAGATTTAAACAGAAGTCTTGGAGGTGGTCCTGAGATGGCAGAAGAATAGGATGGGGAGACCACTTTCTCCTCCACAAATTCATCGAAAGAATATTTGAACGCTGAGCAAATTCCACAAAACAGCTTCTGAATGCTGGCAGAGGACATCAGGCACCCAGAAACGCAGCCTATTCTCTTTGAAAGGAGGTAGGACTAAATATAAAAGACAAAAAGAGAGGCAAAAGAGTTAGGGACAGAGACCCATCCCGGGAAGGGAGTCTTAAAAGAGGAGAAGTTTCCAAACACCAGGAAACCCTCTCACCGGCGAGTCTGTGGGGAGTTTTGGAATCTCAGAGGGTAACATAACCGTGAGGAAAAAATAAAGAAGTAAATAAATAAAACCCACAGATTACGTGCCTAATGGCAACTCCCAGCAGAGAAGTAGCCCAGATGCTTGCGTCAACTACCAGCAAGCGGGGGCTGGACAGGGAGGCGCAGGCTGCACTGTGTTGGGTACAGATGGGGCCTGAATACCCTGAGGGCAATCTGAGGGAGCTAATGTGAGATAGCAACCCAAAGTCTGGGCTAGCGAGAGAGAGAGAGAGAGAGAGAGAGAGACAGAGAGAGAGAACCTAAGGCACTGCCAGCCAGCTCTCAGAACAAAGGACTGCTGGCTGCGGACTGGCCCATCCCCTGCCAGAGGCAGGGAGGCATGCGGGGGGCAGCCAGAGCTGGAAAGGGGCAATCTCGGCCCCAGAGACAGCATCCTCTACCAAACTGCTATCAGTGCGATCAGGCTCCCAGTTACTAACCAAGACCTGGGATTCTGGATGGTTGACATCTGCTGGGAGGGTCAACAGCCAGAGATCAGCTCCCCAGAAGAGACACACGGCACACCTGAGAAGGCGCACCTGCTGTACACCCAGAAAACTGAGCAGCTGGGACAGGGGAGGTGATAAGATGCAACCCTCCCCCCCGACCTGGAGGAGAGTGTACTTGCCAAGCACCTGGTCGCCTGAGCTGCTCGGACCTGGGAAGGGCACAAAACACAGGCCCAACCGAGTCTTCACCTTTGTGGAGTACCTGAGAACCTGAACCTGAGTGGCTTAGACCTGGGAAGTGCATGCAACCCAGGGCCTACCTCAGAAAGTTCCCCTGCAGAGCAACCTGGAGACTGAGCAGTGTAGTCTGGGAAAGCACACACGCCATGAGTGGGGGCAAACCCAGTGCAACCGAGACACTGTGAGCACTCCCCACACATGCCAGTGATATTTGTTTGCAGTGTTCCTCCCTCCCCACAGCACGACTGAACAAGTGACCTTCGCCCCCTCGTGTCAGGGCAGAAATTAGACACTGAAGAGACCGGCAAACAGAAGAAGCCAAAATAAACAGAGGGAACCACTTTGGAAGTGACAAGAGCAACAGATTAAAACCCTGTAGTTAGTTAGCACTGAATACATTGGAAGGGGCCTATAGATCTTGAGAAGTATAAGATGGAACAAGGAACTATCTGAAACTGAACTGACCCCACACTGCCCTCAACAGCTCCAGAGAAATTCCTAGATATATTTTTACTATTATAATTTTTTAATTAAAAAAATTATTTTTTACTTTTAAGTCCTCTATTAATCCTTTAATTTTCATTTTTATAACCTACTATTACCTTGCAAAAAAACCCCTATTTTTAAAGCAAACTTCATATATATTTCTTATAATTTTTGTGATTTTGCTTTGTTCTTCTAATAGTATATCTTTGAGGCTAACCTCTATACTAGATTTTTAACCTGTGCATTTTGGTATTTGTTACCAATTTTGTACCTTTAAGAATTCAAACTTCAGTACCCATTTTTACTTATGAGTGTGATTACTGGATTGACTACTCTCTCCCCCTTTTGACTCTCCTTTTTCTCACCCAGGTCACCTCTATCTCCTCCTTCTCCCTTCTCTTCTCTACCCAATGATGTGAATCTCTTTGTGTGTTCCGGGCTGTGGAGAATACTTAGGGAACTGATTATTGGCTAGATCTGTCTCTCTCCTTTTGATTCCTACTTTTCTGCACCTGGTTGCCTCTATCTCCTTCCTCCCTCTTCTCTTCCCTATGTAACTCCGTGAACATCTCTGAGGGTTCCAGACTGTGGAGAGCACATAGGGAATTGATTACTGGCTAGATTGTTCTCCCCCCTTTTAATTCCCCCTTTTCTCCTACTGGTCACTGCTATCTCCCTCTTCCCTCTTCTCTTCTCCATGTAACTCTGTGAACTTCTCTGGGTGTCCCTCACTGTGGAGAATCTTTTCACCATTAACCTAGATGTTTTATCATCGGTGCTGTATAGATGGAGAAGTCTAGAGGCTACTGTAAGAATAAGACTGAAAACCAGAGTCAGGAGGCTTAATCCAAATCCTGAGAACACCAGAGAACTCCTGACTCCAGGGAACATTAACTGATAAGAGCTCATCCAAAAGCCACCATACCTACACTGAAACCAAGAGCCAACAAGTTCCAGAGCAAGACATACCATGCAAATTCTCCAGCAACACAGGAACATAGGCCTGAGCTTCAATATATAGGCTTCCCAAAGTCACACCAAACCCATAGACATCTCAAAACTCACTTTGGGACACTTCATTGCACTCCAAAGAGAAGAGATCCAGTTCCACCCACCAGAACACCGATGCAAACTTCCCTAACCAGAAAACCTTGACAAGCTACTCATCCAATGCAACCCACAGGGAGGAACCTCCACAATACAGAGGAACAACAAACTGCCAGAATACAGAAAAGCCACCCCAAACACAGCAATCTAAACAAGATGAAAAGGCAGAGAAATACTCAGCAGGTAAAGGAATATGATAAATGCCCACCAAACCAAACAAAAGAGGAGGAGATAGGGAGTCTATCTGAAAAGAATTCAGAATAATGATAGTAAAGATGATCCAAAATCTTGAAAACAAAATAGAGTTACAGATGAATATCCTGGAGACAAGGATTGAAAAGATGCAAGAAATGTGTAACAAGGGCCTAGAAGAAATTAAAAAGAGTCAATCAATAATGAATAATGCAACAAATGAGATCAAAAACACTCTGGAGGGAATCAACAATAGAAAAACACAGGCAGAAGATAGGATAAATGAGGTAGAAGATAGAATGGTAGAAATAAATGAACATAGAGGAAAAAAGAAAAAAGAATGAAAAGAAATGAGGACAACCTCAGGGACCTCTGGGGCAATGTGAAATGCCCCAACATTTGAATCATAAGAGTCCCAGAAGAAGAAGACAAAAAGAAAGGCCATGAGAAAATACTTGAGATAATAGCTGAAAACTTCCCTAAAATGGGGAAGGAAATAGTCACCCAAGTCCAAGAAACCTAGAGAGTCCCAAACAGGATAAACCCAAGGTGAAACACCCCAAGACACATATTAATCAAATTAACAAAGATCAAACACAAAGAACAAATATTAAAAGCAGCAAGGGAAAAACAACAAATAACACACAAGGGGATTCCCATAAGGATAACAGCTGATCTTTCAATAGAAACTCTTCAAGCCAGAAGGGAATGGCAGGACATACTTAAAGTGATGAAAGAGAAAAACATACAACCCAGATTACTATACCCAGCAAGGATCTCATTCAAATATGTAGGAGAAGTCAAAAGCTTTAAAGACAAGCAAAAGCTGAAAGAATTCAGGACCAACAAACCAGCTCTCCAACAAATGCTAAAGGATCTTCTCTAGACAGGAAACACAGAAAGTGTGTATAAACTCAAACCTAAAACAACAAAGTAAATGGCAACAGGATCATACTTATCAATAATTACCTTAAATGTAAATGGGTTGAATTCCCCAACCAAAAGACAAAGACTGGCTGAATGGATACAAAAACAAGACCCCTGTATATGCTGCCTACAAGAGACCCACCTCAAAAAAAAGAGACACATACAGACTGAAAGTGAAGGGCTGGAAAAAGATTTCATGCAAATGGACCAAAAGAAAGCAGGAGTAGCAATACTCATATCAGATAAAATAGAGTTTAAAATAAAGGCTGTGAAAAGAGACAAAGAAGGACACTACATAATGATAAAAGGATCAATCCAAGAAGAAGATATTACAATTATAAATATATAAGCACCCAACATAGGAGCACCACAATATGTAAGGCAAATGCTAACAAGTTTGAAAGGGGAAATTAACAATAACACAATAATAGTGGGAGACTTTAATACCCCTTTCACACCTATGGATAGGTCAACTAAATGGAAAATTAACAAGGAAACAAACTTTAAATGATACAATGGACCAGTTAGACCTAATTAATATCTATAGGACATTTCACCACAAAACAATAAATTGCATCTTTTTCTCAAGTGTACACGAAACCTTCTCCAGGTTTGATCACATTCAGGGCCATAAATCTAGCTTTGGTAAATTCAGAAAAAATTGAAATCAATCCAAGCATCTTTTCTGACAACAATGCAGTAAGATTAGATGTCAATTACAGGAAAAAAATCTATTAAAAATTCCAACATATGGAGGCTAAACAACACGCTTCTGAATAACCAACAAATCACAGAAGAAATCAAAAAAGAAATCGAAATATGCATAGAAATGAATGAAAATGAAAATGCAACAACCCAAAACCTATGGGACACTGTAAAAGCAGTGCTAAGGGGAAGGTTCATAGAGATACAGGATTACCTCAAGAAACAAGAAAAAATCAAATAAATAACCTAACTCTACACCTAAAGCAACTAGCAAAGGAAGAAATGAAAAACCCCAGGGTTAGTAGAAGGAAAGAAATCTTAAAGATTAGGGCAGAAATAAATGCAAAAGAAGCAAGAGACCATAGCAAAAATCAACAAAGCTAAAAGCTGGTTCTTTGAGAAGATAAATAAAATTGACAAACCATAAGCCAGACTCATCAAGAAACAAAGGGAGAAGAATCAAATCAACAAAATTAGAAATGAAAATGGAGAAATCACAACAGACAATACAGAAATATAAAGGATCATAAGAGACTACTATCAGCAACTATATGCCAATAAATGGACAATGTGGAAGAAATGGACACATTCTTAGAAAAGTACAACTTTCCAAAACTGAACCAGGAAGAAATAGAAAATCTTAACAGACCCACCACAAGCACAGAAATTGAAACTAATCAGAACTCTTCCAGCAAACAAAAGCCCAGGACCAGACAGCTTCACAGCTGAATTCTACCAAAAATTTAGAGAAGACATAATACCTATCCTACTCAAACTCTTCCAGAAAATTGCAGAGGAAGGTAAACTTCCAAACTCATTCTATGAGGCCACCATCACCCTAATACCAAAACCTGAAAAAGATGCCATAAAAAAGAAAACTACAGGCCAATATCACTGATGAACACAGATGCAAATATCCTTAACAAAATTCTAGCAAACAGAATCCAACAACATATTAAAAAGATCATACATCATGACCAAGTGGGATTTATCTCAGAGATGCAAGGATTCTTCAATATCTGCAAATCAATCAATGTAATACACCCCATTAACAAATTGAAAAATAAAAACCGTATGATTATCTCAATAGATGCAGAGAAAGCCTTTGACAAAATTCAACATCCATTTATGACAAAAACCCTCCAGAAAGCAGGCATAGAAGGAACATACCTCAACATAATAAAAGCTATATATGACAAACCCACAGCAAACAATATCCTCAATGGTGAAAAATTGAAAGCATTTCCCCTAAAGTCAGGAACAAGACAAGGGTGCCCACTCTCACCTCTACTATTCAACATAGTTTTGGCCACAGCAATCAGAGCAGAAAAAGAAATAAAAGGAATCCGAACTTGAAAAGAAGTAAAACTCTCACTGTTTGCAGATGACATGATCCTCTACATAGAAAACCCTAAAGACTCCACCAGAAAATTACTAGAGCTAATCAATGAATATAGTAAAATTGAAGGATATAAAATTAACACAGAGAAATCCCTTGCATTCCTATACACTAACAATGAGAAAACAGAAAGAGAAATTAAGGAAACAATTCCATTTACCATTGCAACGAAAATAATAAAATACTTAGGAAGATATCTACCTAAAGAAACTAAAGACCTATATATAGAAAACTATAAAACACTGATGAAAGAAATCAAAGAGGACACAGATAGATGGAGAAATATACCATGTTCCTGGATTGGAAGAATCATAGTGAAAATGTGTATACTACCCAAAGGAATCTATAGATTCAATGCAATCTCTATCAAGCTACCAATGGTATTTTTCAGAGAACTAGAACAAATAATTTCACAATTTGTATGGAAATACAAAAAACTTCGAATAGCCAAAGCAATCTTGAGAAAGAAGAATGGAACTGGAGGAATCAACCTGCCTGACTTCAGGCTATACTACAAAGCTACAGTCATCAAGACAGTATGGTACTGGCACAAAGACAGAAATATAGATCAATGGAACAAAATAGAAAGCCCAGGATAAATCCACGCACCCATGGACACCTTATCTTTGACAAAGGAGGCAAGAATATACAATGGAGAAAAGACAATCTCTTTAACAAGTGGTGCTGAGAAAACTGGTCAACCACTTGTAAAAGAATGAAACTAGAACACTTTCTAACACCATACACAAAAATAAACTCAAAATGGATTAAAGATCTAAATGTAAGACCAGAAACTATAAAACTCCTAGAGGAAAACACAAGCAAAACACTCCCTGACATAAATCACAGCAGGATCTTCTATGACCCACCTCCCAGAGTAATGGAAATAAAAGCAAAAATAAACAAAATGGGACCTAATTAAATTTAAAACCTTTTGCACAACAAAGGAAACTATAAGGAACGTGAAAAGACAGCCTTCAGAATGGGAGAAAATAATAGCAAATGAAGCAACTGACAAAGAATTAATCTCAAAAATATACAAGCAACTCCTGCAGCTAATTCCAGAAAAATAAACGACCCAATCAAAAAATGGGCCAAAGAACTAAACAGACATTTCTCCAAAGAAGACATACAGATGGCTAACAAATACACAAAAAGATGTTCAACATCACTCATTATCAGGAAATGCAAATCAAAACCACAATGAGGTACCATCTCACGCCAGTCAGATGGCTGCTATCCAAAAGTCTACAAACAATAAATGCTGGAGAGGGTGTGGAGAAAAGGTAACCCTCTTACACTGTTGGTGGGGATAAAAACTAGTACAGCCACTATGGAGAACAGTGTGGAGATTCCTTAAAAAACTGGAAATAGAATTGCCATATGACCCAGCAATCCCACTGCTGGGCATATACACTGAGGAAACCAGAAGGGAAAGATACACGTGTACCCCAATGTTCATCGCAGCACTGTTTATAATAGCCAGGACATGGAAGCAACCTAGATGTCCATCCAGAGATGAATGGATAAGAAACCTGTGGTACATATATACAATGGAATATTACTCAGCCATTAAAAAGAATACATTTGAATCAGTTCTAATGTGGTGGATGAAACTGGAGCGTATTATACAGAGTGAAGTAAGTCATAAAGAAAAGCAGCAATACAGTATACTAATGCATATATATGGAATTTAAAAAGACGGTAATGATAATCCTATATGCAAGACAGCAAAAGAGGCACAGATGTATAGAACAGTCTTTTGGACTCTGTGGGAGAAGGCGAGGGTGGGATGATGTGAGAGAATATCATTGAAACATGAATGTTATCATATGTGAAACAGATCACCAGTCCAGGTTCGAGGGATGAGACAGGGTGCTCGGGGCTGGTGCACTGGGATGACCTGGAGGAATGGGATCAGAAGGGAGGTGGGAGGGCATTTAGGATGAGGAACACATGTATACCCATGGGTGATTCATGTCATTGTATGGCAAAACCAGTATAATATTGTAAAGTATTTGGCCTCTAATTAAAATAAATTAATTAAAATTTAAAAATAAATAAACAGAAGTCTTCAACTACATGAATATTTCAGAACACATTTATATGCAAGTATTAACTCAAAGAAACCCTGACAGACTAATAAAAAATAACAAAAATGAAATCATGAGTTATTAAATCTTTCAGAGCCATGTTCAGAAGTAAATTCATAACCTTAAATATTTTATTATTAAAAATAAATGAAATCATGTTACTAAGAATCCAATATAATACAAAGTCAAGGAGTAAGCTTTTTTAATGGGGGATGAATTAAGTAGATAAGCCTCTAGCAAATTTAATCAAGAAAACAAAGATAAATTATAAATAAAAATTTAAATTATAAATGGAGTATAACAAGAAATACAAAGTATTTCTTAAATCATAGGACACTATTAAATTGAACCACTATAAATTTGAAAATCTCAGAGAAATTAAAAAGATCTAATAAAATGTTAAATTATAAGCATTACTGAAAAGTTGCAAACTAAATAGACCTGTAATTGTAGAAACATTGAAGACAATTATCAAAGAGAAACTTCTAAAAATACTTAAGGTCAGATGTATTTATCCATGAGTTCTTTCAAACTTTCTAGGAATAGCAAAATTCAATTCTATAGCAATGTTATACAATTGAAAATCTTGCAGTTATTCACATTGGTTTTGAAGGTAGCATCACTCTGATACTAATGCTTGATAAACTGCTCCAAAAAGAACATTCTATCCAGTTTGTGAATTCTGATGCAAAACCTATGAATGAAATTCTATCAAATCTAGTTCAGTAATGTTGGACAATAACGATACATTGCAATTGTTAAAAGATAATTTTTGAAAAGGTAAAATCTTAACTCTCATAGTGATAGATAAACATGTATTAAACATTTTTATTTAATATTAATGAGGAAATTGTAAGGTGTTATTCCCAGTTCAAAAGATAAGCCAAAGAAGCACAAATTTAATTTGAAACTAACACTAGATCTCAACAATAAGGAGCTATGAGGAGAAATATATTCCATTCACGATAGCAACCAAACAATATAATTCTTACGAATGACTTTAATAGGAAATACGTGTGAAAGAAAGAGGTTGTATATGCTGGAAATTACAAAATTGTACAGAAAGAGAAAATACATAGTTATCACATGGGCAAAGCTTCAGTGCACTGTTGTAATATTAACTTATAAGGTCTGGTCCCATTACTTCATGGGAAATAGATGGGGAAACAGTGTCAGACTTTATTTTTTGGGGCTCCAAAATCATTGCAGATGGTGACTGCAGCCATGAAATTAAAAGGCGCTTACTCCTTGGAAGGAAAGTTATGACCAACCTAGATAGCATATTCAAAAGCAGAGACATTACTTTGCCAACAAAGGTCC
Source organism: Bubalus bubalis (assembly GCF_019923935.1). Taxonomy (NCBI): domain Eukaryota; kingdom Metazoa; phylum Chordata; class Mammalia; order Artiodactyla; family Bovidae; genus Bubalus; species Bubalus bubalis. Next base: position 54,205,745 of record NC_059181.1, read on the forward strand.
GTCTAGTCAAGGCTATGGTTTTCCAGTGGTCATGTGTGGATGTGAGAGCTGGACTGTGAAGAAAGCTGAGCACCGAAGAATTCATGTTTTTGAAGTGTGGTGTTGGAGAAGACTCTTGAGAGTCCCTTGGACTGCAAGGAGATCCAACCAGTCCATTCTAAAGGAGATCAGCCCTGGGAGTTCTTTGGAAGGAATGATGCTAAAGCTGAAACTCCAATACTTTGGCCACCTCATATAAAGAGTTGACTCATTGAAAAGACTCTGATGCTGGGAGGGATTGGGGGCAGGAGGAGAAGGGGACGACAGAGTATGAGATGGCTGGATGGCATCACTGACTCGATGGACATGAATCTGAGTGAACTCCAGGAGATGGTGATGGACAGGGAGGCCTGGCGTGCTGTGATTCATGGGGTCGCAGAGTCGGACACGACTGAGCGACTGAACTGAACTGAAGAGTGTTTTTTAACATGTATTTTTAAATGATTGGGGAAAAGAAACAAAAGACAAATAAGCTTTCATAACATGTGAAAATCATATGAAACTCGCATTTCTTTGTCCATAAAGCTTTATTGGAACAGAACCATGCCTATTCATTTACATATTGTCTATAACTGCTTTTATACTATGATGGCACAGCTCAGTAGTTGTGACAGAAACTCTATGACCTGAAAAGCCTAAAATATATTATTACTCTCTTTATAGAGAAAAATGTACTGACCCCTAGACTAGAATAACCATGAGAGGAGGGGCTGCTCCATATTCATTGTTGTGTCCCCAGCACCTGGTACACTTTATGGTACATAAGAAAGACTAAGAATTTTTTTTTACACATCCTGATGTAGGGGAGTAGAGAATGTATGTAATTGGTCCACTTGATAGTTTTCATGGTCACCTAAGTTGACATATGAGATTGTGTCCAGTCCTTTTTGAGTATAGTTATTTGTGATCTTGTTTTTAACTAATCAACTCTAAGTACATTGATCAGAAAAAAAAAATTCTAGTTTTTTTTTTCCCCTGCACACCTGATGTTCAGATCTTATACCAACATGGTTAATAAAATGACCTATCATATTTAGGGGCTTTATGCCACCTGCCAACCTCCCTAGTTGATCTTTCTCTGTTGTGATTATACCCCTGCCATCTAAAATGGAAGGGAATATATCCCTTCACTGTTCATCTGAAACTCTCACAACATTGCTAATTGGCAAAGTGAAAGTGTTAATTGCTCAGTCGTGTCTGACTCTTTGTGACCCCATGGACTGTAGTCCACCAGGTTCCTCTGTCCGTGGGATTTCCTAGACAGATTTTTTACCATCTAAGCCACCACAGAAGCCCTCGATACAAAATGGTTTTGGTGTTAATAAAAATTAAATTAAAAAAATAAATGGACATCTAGGTTGCTTCCATGTCCTGGCTATTATAAACAGTGCTGCAATGAACATTGGGCTACACGTGTCTCTTTCAATTCTGGTTTCCTCAGTGTATATGCCCAGCAGTGGGATTTCTGGGTCGTATGGCAGTTCTATTTCCAGTTTTTTAAGGAATCTCCACACTGTTCTCCATAGTGACTGTACTAGTTTGCATTCCCACCAACAGTGTAAGAGGGTTCCCTTTTCTCCACACCCTCTCCAGCATTTATTGCTTGTAGACTTTTGGATCGCAGCCATTCTGACTGGTGTGAAATGGTACCTCATTGTGGTTTTGATTTGCATTTCTCTGATAATGAGTGATGTTGAGCATCTTTTCATGTGTTTGTTAGCCATGTGTATGTCTTCTTTGGAGAAATGTCTATTTAGTTCCTTGGCCTATTTTGTCCATCAGCAGATGAATGGATAAGAAAGCTGTGGTACATATACACAATGGAGTATTACTCAGCCATTAAAAAGAATACATTTGAATCAGTTCTAAGGAGGTGGATGAAACTGGAGCCTATTATACAGAGTGAAGTAAGCCAGAAAGAAAAACACCAGTACAGTATACTAACACATATATATGGAATTTAGAAAGATGGTAACAACAACCCTGTATGCGAGACAGCAAAAGAGACACAGATGTATAGAACAGTCTTTTGGACTCTGTTGGGGGGGTGATTTGGGAGAATGGCATTAAAACATGTATAATATAATATAAGAAACAAATCACCAGTCCAGGTTCGATGCAGGATACAGGAAGCTTGGGGCTGGTGCACTGGGATGACCCAGAGGGATGGTATGGGGAGGGAGGTGGGAGGGGGGTTCAGGATGGGGAACACGTGTACACCCATGGCGGATGCATGTTGATGTATGGCAAAACCAATACAATATTGTAAAATAAAAAAATAAATGTAAAAAATGCAGTCTGAAAAAAATTTTGAAAAAAATAAATGGAAGGGGTTAAACTGTTAAAACTCATTAAAATTGTGTTAGTCTTGTTATATAGTAATATATCAGGGATAGGAGAAGCCTCACAGTTGACACAGTGTTAGAGAAGTCCTGGAAAGGCAAGAGATGGCATAAGTATGAAAGTACTTTCATAGAGCAGGGATTGGTAAACTATAGTCTGTGGCAAAATCTGGTCTGCCACCTGTTTTTATAAAGTTTTATTGGAACACAGCCATGTTTATTGATCTACATGTTGCATTTAAACCACAATGGCAAAGTTGAGTATTTCCTTTGGAGAACATATGGCCCTCAAAGTTCAAAATATTTACTGCCTAGCTGTTTATAGAAAAAAGTTTGCTGACTCTTGGTATAAAGCATTCTCTAAAAAGAAGACCTTGAGATTCTATCTAAAGGTTAAAAGGACTGAAAGAAAACCATTAGTGTGTACAAGTGAGACTGAATTTAAAAAATTACAGAATGTTTAAGCCAACAATATGAGGCCAATTGATGAATTCTTGAGATTCAATTACTCTTTAGAGTTTTGGTGATGATGTGGCTGGTATAAGGCAAAAGGAACAGCATTTATATGTGTCTGCTTGCTTGCTTCCTCTTATTCAAACGATGTATACAGTACTATATATAAAACAAACAACAAGGACCTACTATATAGCACAGGGACCTATATTCAATATCTTATAATAACCTATAATATAAAAGAATCTGAAAAAAATATATGCATATATATGTGTATATATATATGTGTGTGTGTGTGCACATTTGTGTGTGTCTGAACCACTTTGCTGTATGCCAGAAACTAACACAACATTGTAAATACTTCAATAAAAAATATATTTATTGAATGCTTCTGTAATCTAGATACTGGGCTAACTGATGGGGACAGCATAAAGAAGAAAACAGACACATTCCCTGCCCATATGGAGCTTATAATCTATTCTGTTTGACACTGGCATGACATTGAACAAATTTATGTAACTTATTTTAGCCATTCTTATTCCTCCTGTATAATGAGAATACTAATGCCTCTTGTAAGATTGTTTTAAGGATTAAATGAGATTATATATATATATATATATATATTTTCCCAAATCATTCAAAGAATATTTATTGAGTACTAACTATGTGCTAGGCGTTACTCTAGGTATTGGTCATATAGCAGTTAATACAGCAGACTTAAAGAGAAAATTTTGCCCTCACGGAAATTGCATTTTAGTCAAATATATGAAAATACCTGAAACAAAGTAGGCATCTGATGACTGTTCTTTTCCTTTTCCTGAGTAAATAAAAGGAAGGCAGTGCTTATCCTTCAGTACTGATTTTAGCAGGGAGTACAATAGTGGTTAAAACTTCATTACATATATTTCCTTTTAATAGCTAGCACTTTTGACAGCATAGTCAATGTATTATTATCAATCATAATTGTCAAATCATCATTAGGTTAGATAGCACGATTTGTGAAAAACAACTAGTTCCAGATTGGTTTATTTCTCATTCCTTAAATTTGCCTTTTTGCCTTTTCTATGCTGTTCCTTGACCTAGAAAGTTTTTCACCCCTCCCTGCTGAACCAAAGCCTGGCCATACATTGAAGTCAAGCTGTAATCAAAAGAAAATGTACTGTCAGAGCTAAAAGGGGTCTCTCTAATCACGATATTCAGTGACCCCATTTTATAGGTAAAAAAAAAAAAAAAAACAAACTGATGCCTAGCACAGGAAAAGACTCTTAAGTTCACATAGCTTGGAAGTGACAGAGGTAGGACTAAACCAGCAGCTTCTGCTTACCAGTCAAGCATTCCTTCCACCATTTCTGAAATGTCTCACATTTGCTATCTCCTCTAGGAATCTTTCCTGCACTTGAGGGAAACATACTCTTCCTGCACCCAAAGTACATTCATGATCCTATCCTTTACCTTATCTTTTCTCTCTGCTAACTCTTTTATGAATTGATCTACATCCAAGTGTTTCACCTCTCTCTTAGATGCAGGAGACTGCCAGATCCCTCTGCCCAGCTTTACCTTCTTTTTGAGCTGCAGATTTCTATTCCAAAGTGTGTATTAACCTGTACCCAACTTCCCTGCCTAATATCTTTATTTCAGACCATGGCATATATCCCACCCCTGGAAGTCAGGCTCACAACTATAGAATTCTCTTCATTCCCTCTTTTATTCCTAATTGTCATCAAGTCTTTTCTGAGCTTCTTCTGCAGTGTTTCTAATATCCAACTCATCTAGCTCCTTTGCCTTCTTCCTGCTACTGCCAGATACTCATTACCTCTTGTCTGGATGCACTCCAACCCATTTTCTGCAGTTCTGCCAAATAAATCTCCCTAAAGCACATCTCTGTAATCATTTCAATCAGCAGTAATTGTGCTTTGGGTAAGCCTCATGAGTTATGAGATCTCCATTGTGTTTAGCCTGGGTCATGTCATTCCCTTTCTCAAAAAAAAAAAAAAAAAAAAGCCTCAATCACCTCCAAAATTAAGTCCAGCCACTTCATCCCGGTGTTGAAGACCTTGTATGCTATGCTATGCTAAGTCACTTCAGTCGTGTCCGACTCTGTGCGACCCCATAGACGGCAGCTCACCAGGCTCCCCCATCCCTGGGATTCTCCAGGCAAGAACACTGGAGTGGGTTGCCATTTCCATCTCCAATGCATGAAAGTGAAAAGTGAAAGTGAAGTCGCTCAGTCGTGTCCGACTCTTAGCGACCCCATGGATTGCAGCCTAACAGGCTCCTCCATCCATGGGATTTTCCAAGCAAGAGTACTGGAGTGGGGTGCCATTGCCTTAATGACTCTAAATGACTCTTTTTTTTCTATCCTTATCTCCCTGAAATTCAAGGGATATGCATTTTAAAAAGTTTATCTTCTTTGTTGTTCAGTTGTTGAGTTGTGTCCAACTCTTTGTGACCCCATGGATTGCAGCAGGCCAAGCTCCTCTGTCCTCCACCATCTCCCAGAGTTTGCTCAAATTCATGTCTAGTAAGTCAGTGATGCTATCCAACATCTCCCCCTCTGCTGCCCCCTTCTTCTTTTGCCTTAAATCTTTTCCAGCATCAGGGATTTTGCCAACGAGTTGGCTCTTCACATCAGGTGGCCAAACATTGGAGCTTCAGCAGCAGTCCTTCCAATGAATATTCAGGGTTGATTTTCTTTAGGATTGACTGGTTTGATCTCCTTGCAGTCCAAGGGACTCTCAAGAGTCTTCTCCAGCACCATAATTCAAAAGAATCAATTCTTTGGCACTAAGCCTTCTTTATGGTCCAAATTTCACATCCATACATGCCTACTGGAAAAACCATAGTTTGACTATGCCAACTTTTTTTAGTAAAATGATGTCTCTGCTTTTTAAAATGATGTGTAAGTTTGTCATAGCTTTCCTTCCAAGAAGCAAGCATCTTTTCACTTCATGGTAGCAGTCACTGTCCACAGTGAGTTTGGAGCCCAAGAAAATAAAATTTCTCACTTTTTCCACTTTTTCTCCTTCTAGTTGCCATGAAGTGATGGGACCAGATGCCATGATTTTAGTTTAGTTTTTTTTTTTTTTAATGTTGACTTCCAAGACAGCTTTTTCACTCTCCTCTTTCAGCCTCATCAAGAAGATCTTTAGTTCCTCTTCACTTTTTGCCATTAGAGTGATATCATCTGCATATCTGAAGTTGTTGATATTTCTCCCAGCAATCTTGATTCCAGCTTGTGATTCATGCGAGCACTTTGCATGATGTACTCTGCATATAAGTTAAATAAGCAGGGTGATGATATACAGCCTTGTTGTACTCCTTTCCCACTTTTTAACCAGTCGTTCCATGTCTGGTTCTAACTGTTGCTTCTTGACCTGTGTATAGGTTTCTCACCATACAGGTAAAATGGTCTGGTCTCTACGAATTTTCCACAATTTGTTGTGATGCACACAGTCAAAGGCTTTAGTGTGGTCAATGAAGCAGAAGTAGATGTTTTTCTGGAATTCCCTTGCTTTATTTATGATGTAATGAATGTTGGCAACTTGATCTCTGGTTCCTGTGCCTCTTTGAAACCCAGCTTGTACATCTGGCAGTTCTCAGTTCATGTACTGCTGAAGCCTAGCTTAAAATATTTTGAGTATAACCTTACTAGTATGTGAAATGAATGCCATTGTATGGTAGTTTGTACATTCTTTGGCATTTCCCTTCTTTGGGATTATAATGAAAACTGACCTTTTCCAGTCCTGTTTCCACTGCTGAGTTTTCCAAATTTGCTGACATATTGAGTGCAGCATTTCAACAGCATCATATTTTAGTACTTTAAATAGCTCAGCTATAATTCCATCACTTCCACTAGCTTTATTCATGGTAATGCTTGCTAAGGCCCACCTGACTTCACATTCTAGGATGTCTGGCTCTAGGTGAGTGACCACACCATTGTGGTTATCCAGGTCATTAAGACCTTTTTTTGTATAGTTCCTCTGAGTATTCTGGCCACCTCTTATTCATCTCTTCTTTTGTTAGGTCCTTACTGTTTCTGTCCTTTATTGTGCTCATCCTTGCATGAAATATTCCCTTAATATTTCCAATTTTATTGAAGAGATCTCTAGTTTTCCCCATTCTATTGTTTTCCTCTGTTTCTTTACATTGTTCATTTAAGACCTTCTTTTTTAATTTAATTTATTAAAAAAATTTTTTTTAGGATTTATTTTCTTTACTTTACAATATTCTTATCTCTCCTTACTATTCTCTGGAACTCTGCATTCAGTTGGGTACATCTTTCCCTTTCTCCTTTGCCTTTTGCTTCTCTTCTTTCCTCAGATATTTGTAAAGCCTCCTCATACAACCACTTTGCCTTCTTGCATTTCCTTTTCTTTGGGATAGTTTTAGTCACTGCCTCCTGTACAATGTTGTGAACCTTTGTCCATAGTCCTTCCCGTACTCTTATCTACCAGATATAATCCCTTGTATCTATTTGTCACCTCCACTGTAAAATCATAAGGGGTTTGATTTAGGTCATACCTTAATTGGCTAGTGGTTTTCCCTACTTTCTTCAATTTAAGCCTTAATTTTGCAATAAGGAGCTCATGATCTGAGCCACAGTCAGCTTGTTTTTGCTGACTGTATAGAGCTTCTCCATCTTTGGCGGCAAAGAATATAATCTACCTGATTTTCCACGTGCAGTGTCATCTCTTGGGTTGTTGGAAAAGGTATTTTCTATTACCAGTGTGTTCTCTTGACAAAACTGTTAGCGTTTTCCCTGATTCATTTTGTACTCTAAGGCCAAACTGGCCTGTAGTTCTGGGTATCTCTTGACTTCCTACTTTTGTGGTCCAGTCTCCTGTGATGAAAAAGACATCTTTTTGGTATTACTTCTAGAAGGTCTTGTAAGTCTTCATAGAACCATTCAATTTCAGCTTCTTTGGCACCAGTGGTTGGGGTATAGACTTGGATTACTGTGATGTTGAATGGTTTGCCTTGGCAATGACCAAAGGTCATTCTGTTGTTTTTGAGGTTGCACCCAAATACTGCATTTCAGATTCTTGTGTTGACTATGAAGGCTACTCCATTTTTTCTAAGGGATTCTTGCCCACAGTAGTAGATATAATGGTCATCTGAATTAAATTCGCCCATTCCTGTCCATTTTATTAATAGTTAACTGAGTCCTAAGATGTCAGTGTTCACTCTTGCCATTTCCTGCTTGACCATGTCTAATTTACCTTGATTCATGGACCTAACATTCCAGGTTCCTATTCAATATTGTTCTTTATAGCATCAGACCTTACTTTCACCACCAGACACATCCACAACTGAGCATGTTTCCACTTTGACCCAGCCACTTCATTCATTCTTTCTGGAGCTATTAGTAGTTGCCCTCTGCTCTTCCCCAGTAGCATATTGGACACCTTCTCACCTTGGGGGGCTCATTTTCTGCTATCATATCTTTTTGCCTTTCATACTGTTCATGGGGTTCTTGCAGCAATACTGGAATGGGTCACCTTTTCCTTCTCCAGTGGACCACATTTTGTTAGAACTCTTCACTGTGACCTATCCATCTTGGGTGGCCCTGTATGGCATAGCTCATAGTTTCATTGAGTTACACAAGCCTCTTTGCCACGACAAAGCTGTGATCCATGAAGTGGATCTTTTCACTTGGAGACACCTAGTTCTTGTGTTCTGGTCCTCATTCCCCTCTACTTCCTAGAGAATTTTTTTTCTTTAATTCCCACTTTCCTTTTTATACATACAGTCACCCTGTTATCCTTCTCTTTGCCTTGGGTCCATCCTCTGTGTCTGAAAACCAGTTCAGGTTTTTCCCATCTTGAAAATAACCTTTTTCAGACCTATTTTATCTTTAGATATTACTCTCTTCTCTTTCATGCTAAACTACCTTGAAAAGTTGTCTACACTCACTATTGCTACTCTGCCACCTTTCATTCACAAGCATAACTCCTAAGAATCTAGTTGTTCCCCACTACATATTCCTCTAGTGACTGTGGCTGATATTACCAGTGACCTGTTAGTTATGTAAAGCAATGGTCTTTTTTTCCATTCTTATCTTCCTCCACTTCTGCATTAGTGTGCTAGGGCTGCCATAATGAAGTACCACAAGCTGGGTTCCTTAAAAAAACAGAGATTCTTTCACAGTTACGGAGACCAGAAATCTGAAATCAAGGTGTTAACAGGGCCTTTCTCTTTCTGAATGCTCTAGTAAAGAATCCTTCCTTGCTTCTTCCTGGCTTCTGGTGGTTGCCAGCAACTCTTGGCGTTCCTTGGCTTTTAGACACATCACTCTAGTCTCTGCCTCCTTCTGTACATAGCATTTCCCCTTTGTGTCTGTGTCTGCATGGCCTTCTTATAAGGATACCATTTATTGGATTTACAGCTAACCTTAATCTTGTATAACCTTATCTTAACTAGTTATATCTGCAAAGGCCCTATTTCCAAATATGGTTGCACTTTAAGGTTCTGAGTGGACATACATTTGTGGGGGGAAGCAACCCATTACAGCCTCTCCTCAGTACCTAACACTGTTGAACACTGCTTCCTTCTCAAAATTTCCTCTTCCTTTGGCTCTGGCAACACTGTATTTCCCCTAGTTTTTCTTTGTTTTCTCTTTTCTGTTCCTCCACTTTCCCCTTAAGTATTGTATTCTCCAAAAGTCTATACAATGTTCTCTACTTTTCTCACACTATAAAATCTGAGTGATTTTTAATTCATTCTCATTCTATTCTATACTTCTCTCTTATGTATCCTATTGCTTTCTGGATATTTGTATGCCCCCACATACTTCTCTGGAGAAGGCAATGGCACCCCACTCCAGTACTGTTGCCTGGAAAATCCCACAGACGGAGGAGCCTGGTAGGCTGCAGTCCGTGGGGTCGCTAAGAGTCAGACACGACTGAGCGACTTCACTTTCACTTTTTACTTTCATGCATTGGAGAAGGAAATGGCAACCCACTCCAGTGTTCTTGCCTGGAGAATCCCAGGGACGGGGGAGCCTGGTGGGCTGCCGTCTATGGGGTTGCACAGAGTCGGACACGACTGAAGCGACTTAGCAGCAGCAGCAGCAGCAACATACTTCTCAAAAATTCCACATGTATGTATCAAACTTACCAACCTCCACCTCCAACACCTGATGAAATCTTCTTCTCCTCTTATGTACCTCTATATACAATGGGTAAACAGTTTCCAGTGAATTCATTTTTCTCAACTATTTGCTTCTGTATCTAATTGACCAAGGCTTGGCAATATTTACCTACTGTAAATTTATCACATTTCTCCTTACTTGTGTGTTCACTGCAATAGTCCCCCAGCTGGTTTATTTTATCTTCAGTTTTTCCATACTCTACCCCCTCCCCCACTGCCCCTGAATTGAATCTGTTCTCCATAGTACAATGAGTCTTCTTTTTAAATGTGAATCTGGTCATGAAAACCTAACTCACCATAACACTTCAAAGTTCCCTATTTGTTTAAGATAAAATTCAAAGTCCTTAATTTTATTGAACAAGGCCCTTTAGAACATAACCCTTTTAATCTCCATACAAGCTTCCACTCTATGGAATGCCCATGCTATGCCCAACTTCCCAACTATAACATCATCTCTCATATCTCGGTCTTTTCACATTCTGCTCCTTCTTCCTATCATGATGACTGCTCCCTTCACTTGTTTGCTTAGCTAACTCAAGATTTAGCCAAGGCTTTAACACTTGTAAGATGCTTTCCTTAGCTGTTTCATCCCTGAACCATATTAAGTTTTCCTCCCATAAACAATACTCTCTGATTTCTTCCATCTAGAACTGCTTATTCTATATTGTAGAAGCATATTTACTCATCCATTTCCCTCTGTAAATTTTGGGTGGTGTCCATGTGTTATTTATCCTTGTATCTTTAACACAGCCATCATAGTGCCTAGCAGGAATACAAGTTCGATACTCATTGAATAGCTAATTGAATCAAATGAGTTTATGCCAGGCAAGGTCAATCAGGGTTACTGGAGTGAGGATTAAAGGCTGAGAACCCCAGGGATGTTGGGTTGTCAGACCTCCAAATGTTAATATCTGAAAATTGAGATGGTGAGTTCAAGAAAATAAATATGAGTCAAAGATGAGTCTAAAGTTTCTTGCATAATAGGCTACATGGAGTTGTAAGAACTAGGATTTATTGAGTCCCTACTAGACACTAGGCATTTAATTCAGTATTTTATATACATGATATCAGAAGGAAGGAAAATAAAGAGCTTAGTTCTAGACCTGCAGAGAGTGAAGCATCTATAAGACCTCTTAATAGAAATGTTCAGCAGACAACTGTAACTATAATTCTTGGGTATGGGAAAGAAAGAAAGACTCAGTAATTAGATTGAGAATTAGTTGGGTAGATGGTAATTGAAGTCATAGGTCAGGTGGGAGGGATCTTCCAAAAAAGGTAGCATAGAGGAGAAGGGAAGAGGACTGGACAAAATCCTGGGGAATGTATATCTAAGAGCTAAGCACAGGGAGAGGAACTCTTCCTTTGTCCTTCCCTCTCTCCTTCTCTTCCTTCCTTCCTTTAACAGACAAATATCTACTAGGGCCATCTTCTGGGCCAGGCACTCTTATAGGAACTGGGAATATAGCAAAGGGAAAAACAGTTCTTTCTTTCATGAAGCTGATATTCTAGTGGGGTAGAGAAAGTAGGCAATGATTACAAACAAGTAAATATATTATCTGATATCAGTTTTGGGCTTCCCTGATAGCTCAGTTGATAAAGAAGCTGCCTGCAATGCAGGAGACCCTGGTTTGATTCCTGGGTCGGGAAGATCCACTGGAGAAGGGATAGGCTACCCACTCCAGTATTATTGGACTTCCCTTGTGGCTCAGCTGGTAAAGAATCCTCCTGCAATGCGGGAGACCTGGGTTCAATCCCTGAGTTGGGAAGATCCCCCAGAGAAGGGAAAGGCTACCCTATCCAGTGTTCTTGCCTAGAGAATCCCATGGACTGTATAGTCCATGGGGTTGCAAAGAGTCGGACACAACTGAGCAACTTTCACTTCACTTAATATCAGTTTGTCATAAGTTCTATAAAGGAAAACAAAGAAGTATAAGAGCATATAAAATGACTGAGGGTGGGTATGACGGTGGCAGAGGAGGCTTTAGCTAGTTCAAGGAAGGCTTCTCTGAAGATATTTGAACTAAGAAGTAAATGATGAGAGAGAGGCAGCCATATGAATATCTTGGGAGAAGAGCATTCCCGGCAGAAGGATATCAAGTGTAAAGACCCTTAAATGGAAAAATGCATGGTGTATTCAGAGATCATAAAGAAAGCTATTGAAACTGGAGTGTAGTAAGCAAAAAGATGCATAAAAGGAGATGAAGTTGAAGAGGCAGTCAGGGACACAATCACATAGGGCTTTGTAAGCTTTGGTAAGGAGTTCAGATTTATTCTAATTGCAAAGTGAACCCGTTCTATGCAGAACAGCACTGTGATTTGTTTTGAACTTGGAGATAAACACCCTGGCTGCTGTATGGAAAACAGACTGTAGGGGGCAGAAAGGAAGCAGGGAAATTAGTTAGGAGTATAATTGATTCAGGCAAGAGGTGGTTATGTCTTAGCTCAAATTTTAGTAGTGGAGATAGTAAAAAGTAGTTTGGATGTGGAATTTGTTTTAGAGTTGCTAATTGATTAGGGGTATGTTGAGCAATGTTATGGTATGGAGAGAGTGAGTGAGTGTGTGTGTGTGTGTGTGTGTGTGTGTGTGTGTTCGCGCATACGTGTGTGTGCATGCACATGTGTGCTCAGTCGTGTCCGACTCTGTGACCCCATAGAGGGTAAGCTCACCAGTCTCCTCTATCCATGAAATTTTCCAGGCAAGAATACTGGCGTGGGTTGCTAGGGCCTCCTCCAGGGGATCTCCCTGACCCAAGTATCAAACCCAGGTTTCCTGCATCTTTTGCATTGGCAGGCAGATTCTTTACCACTGTGCCACCTGGGAAGTCTATGGAGTGGGTAGGTAAGGAATAAAAGATTCCCTGGTTTTAGCCTGAAAATCAAGGTGGGAAGACTGAGGTGGGAATGACTGGAAAAGGAATGTTTGGTGAGTGGTAAGAAGAAATAGGAAATAAATAGCTTGGTTTTGTACATGTTAAGTTAAAGATTTCCATTGGTTAGCCACATGCTAATATTTACTAAGAAATTAGATGAATCAGGAAATGTCAATGTTAAATATTTAAATTATTACCCTCTGATAAAGCTTTGAGACTAGATGAAACCTCTAAGGGGTTAAGTGTAGACAGCAAAGAGTCCTTGGACTGAGCCTTGGGGTACTTCAATATTTAGAGGTAGGGCAGATGATCACTCCCCCAAAAGCTGAGACATGGCCAGTGTGGTAGGAGAAAACCAAAACAAGGTGGTGTCCGTAATCCAAGTGATGAAACTGATTAAAGAAAGAGGGAGTAGTCAGCTGTGTCAATTGTTAATGAGACATTGATTCTGAGAATTCTGAGAATTGACTTGATTCTGAGAATTGACTTGATTTTGGCAACATGGAAGTGATTGGTAACTTTAACAATGGAATGCTGGAGATAAAAGCCTGAATGGATTGTTTCATGAAAGAATGGGAAGTGATGATAACAAGTTTTCCTAGGAGTTAAGCTGTGAAGGGGTACAGAAAAGTGGAATATTAACTGGGAGGCAATTGGAATCAAGACTGGGAGGTTTAGTACTAAATATCTGACTGCTAATGGGATAATCCAGTAGTGAGGGGAAAATAAGTGGTGTAGAAAAGAAGGGATAATTTCAGCAGCAAAAGCCTTGGGAGGTCAGATTAGTAGGGGATTGAACTTTGATTAAAAAATTAAGGATCATGATCTATATTAAGAAGAGGTATGACTTCCCTGGTGGCTCAGACAGTAAAGAATCTTCCTGCAATGCTGGAGATCTGGATTCAATCTCCAGGAAGATGCCCTGGAGAAGGAAATGGCAACTCACTCCAGTGTTCTTGTATGATAAATCCCATGGACAGAGGAGCCTGGTGGGCTACAGTCCATGGAGTCGCAAAGAGTTGGACACAACTGAGTGACTAGTAGATGAAACATGAAACATGTCAAGATAGGTTGGTAATGATGAAAGATGGAAAGATGAGGATGTTCTCTTTTCAGTACTACTCTTTTTAAATCAAAATAAGAGGAAGATAGCAACTGAGTGTGAGAGGAGAAAGGGGATGTAAAAGAGAAAGGACAATCAAAGATGTAGGAGCAGGCATTATGGGAGAGTGGTATCATGGAAACTAAGGGCAGGGAGAGGATTTTAAGAATGAGCAGGCCATCAATCAATGGTGTTAAATGCTCTTGCATTCAAATTGTATAAATATTGAAAAGAGGCCATTTGGTTTACTAATTAGATGATTGGTTGACATTGACAGTAAAGACTTTGTTAAAATATTAGGGGCAGAAGCCCAATTTCAGTGAAGGGTAAATGGGATATAAATATATTTGTAAACAACATTCTTTAGAAAAGGAGGTAGGGGATAATACGTTGGAGAGAAAGACCTATTTATCTTTTTTATCAGACTGTGAATTCTTGAAAAGAAATATGTCAGATTTACATGGTATACCTAGTGCCTTGTACGGGATATGACACTGCTGGTTTTCAATAAAAATTGAGTATGTGAGGGAATGAATGAATTCTGCACCCAGATAGAGTCAACTAAATCCTCTACGATATTCTTCTGAGAAATTGGATCTGTTCTACTACCCTCAAAACAACTGGTTGGGAAAAAAAAAATGACCAAAGAAGTGCTTCTACATCCTAGAGAAATAGAATAATCAGTTTAGTTCAGTTCAGTCATTCAGTCATGTCTGACTCTTTGCAACCCCATGGACTGCAGCACACCAGGCCTGCATGTCCATCACCAACTCCCAGAGTATACTCAAACTCATGTCCATTGAGTTGGTGATGCCATCCAACCATCTCAACCTCTGTCGTCCCCTTCTCCTCCCACCTTCAATCTTTCCCAGCATCAGGGTCTTTTCAAATGAGTCAGTTCTTTGCATCAGGTGGCCAAAGTATTGGAGTTTCAGCTTCAGCATCAGTCCTTCCAATGAATATTCAGGACTGATTTCCTTTAGGATGGACTGGTTGGATCTCCCTGCAGTCCAAGGGACTCTCAAGAGTCTTCTCCAACACCACAGTTCAAAAGCATCAATTCTTTGGCGCTCAGCTTTCTTTATAGTCCAGCTCTCACATCCATACATGACCACTGGAAAAACCATAGCCTTGACTAGATGGACCTTTGTTGGCAAAGTAATATCTCTGCTTTTTAATATACTGTCTAGTTTGGTTATAACGTTCCTTCCAAGGAGCAAGCGTCTTTTAATTTCATGGCTGCAGTCACCATCTGCAGTGATTTTGGAGCCCAAGAAAATAAAGTCTGCTACTGTTTCCACTGTTTCCCATCTATTTGTAAATGAAGTGATGGGACCAGATGACATGATCTTAGTTTTCTGAATGTTGAGCTTTAAGCCAACTTTTTCACTCTCCTCTTTCACTTTCATCAAGAGGCTCTTTAGTTCTTCTTCGCTTTCTGCCATAAGGGTGGTGTCATCTACATATCTGAGGTTATTGATCTTTCTCCCGGCAATCTTAATTCCAGCTTGTGCTTCATCCAGCCCAGCGTTTCTCATGATGTACTCTGCATATAAGTTAAATAAGCAGGGTGACAATATACAGCCTTGGAGTACTCTGTTCCCAATTTGGAACCAGCCTGTTGTTCCCTGTATGGTTCTGTCGCTTCCTGACCTGTATACAGATTTCTCCGGAGGCAAGTCAAGTGGTCTGGTATTCCCATCTCTTTCAGAATTTTCCACAGTTTGTGGTGATCCACACAGTCAAAGGCTTTGGCATACTCAATAAAGCAGAAGTAGATGTTTTTTTGGAACTCTCTTGCTTTTTCGATGATCCAGTGGATGTTGGCAATTTGATCTCTGGTTCTTCTGCCCGTTCTAAAACCAGCTTGAACATCTGGAAGTTTATGGTTCACGTATTGTTGAAGCCTGGCTTGGAGAATTTTGAGTATTACGTTACTAGCGTGTGAGATGAGTGCAGTTGTGTGGTAGTTTGAGCATCCTTTGGCATTGCCTTTCTTTGGCACTGGAATGAAAACTGACCTTTTCCAGTCCTGTGCCCACTGCTGAGTTTTCCAAATTTGCTGGCATGTTTAGTGCAACACTTTCACAGCATCATCTTTTAGGATTTGAAACAGAATAATGGTGATAACAAAGGAAGAAATCCAAATGCAATCTGTGATGCCTGGACACCCACACCACTGCCTAGTGTATAAGCAGAGACCTGGAGGGTGTAACCCCAAAACTGCAAGAAATTAGATGATGTCCTCTGCATAGAATAGGAAATACTGAAGTAGCCAGAAGCTGTGACAGGATAGTAAAGTTTTCTCTGCCAGTGTTAGCTTAAGAATCAGCCAGTTCAATCTTGGAGAGGAGAGGGAATAGGGTTTGATAGCCATATAGCTATATTTGAGGTGTATAAATATAGCAACAAATGAGGAATTGCAGAGATTGTGATAAGGGTTGATCAGAACATAATTAAATGAAGTCAAGACGGCTATTTTAGCTAAGTCTCAGAGAAACCATCTTGACACTGAAAATTACTGGATTGTGGGCTAACCTTTGAGAGGAAATAGTGGAAACCCTTCCACTGAGTCATTTAGAATTATTTACAATTAGGCAGGACAATGTAGTTGAGAAATACTGTAACATAATACAAGGAGTGGTTTTGCTCAGTTCCCAGAGGGATGGACTGGATGTGACCTAATAGCTTTTTCCTACACTAATTTGGTTGATTGTGTCAGAGAAAAAACTGGTTGATCATTTTGTTTTCCTGCTGTTGAGTGACTCATACTTGAGCTGACCACAGGGCTATAACAAAGAGAATGCTCATTGATTAGGCAGATAACAGAATATGGAATGGGGGGGGTGCAAAAGATAAACTTCTTCAAAACTTAAAGAGTTTGTTAGCAACAGGTGAAACTCCGTAAAGACCTTGTGTTGTTTACCATTGATTTCAGGACATGGATCCAGAGCTTGGAATTGGATGAAGAAGTATCTGATGAGTTAATGAATGGCACCTTGGACAGAACACTAAGGAACACCAGTATAATACAAGCAGTGGACTGATAGATTGAATATGTTCCTTAACATATTTGAATCAGCTTTCTCAGTTTCTTTTCAATAGATTCTTCTAAGGATGAGCATATAGATAAGATACTTGGCACTTAGCACCTTAAAAAGTATTAGCTTTCTTTCCTTTTTATTTTTCCAGACTCAGTCTCTCCAGATAAGTCAAATTTTCTGTTTATGTTTTACCCCATTGGGAAGAAAAAAAATTATATGTTTTCTCTTAAAAATCATAGATATTGATGTTAAAACAGCTTAGCTTAACATTAACCAACACAGCAGGCAATTTAAGAGCAATTTTTAAAAACAATAAACAGCTAAGGCACTACCAGGTATGATACTCCTTCACTAGCTTTTATCAACCCAACCCCAAATCTTAATGCAAAAATAAAAAAGCTCTTTGGCAACATGTCCTCATCCTTGGGGCTTGCTCAGTATCCAAAACACCCAGGGCTGCCTCTCTCCGTGATTAACTGTAATTCACACTGTGTTGGTCATAGATAAGCTGTTCCGCTAGCCTTCGCTGTTGCAGCTAACCAGTGGAAGGAATTCCAAATTTACCTTTTCTACCTCCTTGCTTCTGGATTTTGTTATATCATTTTTTGGTCCTTCCACACCAGACAGAATTTATAAACAAAAAGAATAGTTTCATTAAAGAAGTAATAAAGGTATAAAAATCTCTTTCTTTCTTTCCCTTAAACAGAATATTGTTTTTCTCTTTTGTATTTCTTCTCTTCCTTCCACTTTGCTGCTTTTTGAGCTGGATTTAGGAGACATTGGCTTAATTTGGATACAATAACTGGGTTTGACTAATATCCCAGGGCAGCTCACTTCCTTTAGCAACACTGCCTGATACTTTTTTGTCTGAAATGCTCAGTCCAAGGGCTTATATGTCTTGCATAGAACAGAATGTTTTGGACAACATTTAAACATAGTTTCGATCTGAGAGTTAAAGTGATCCTATCATAACAGCTAAAGATGGGTTCAGAAAATTTGTTGATCAAGGAAGTGTGATAAAATGATTAATGTATAGAAAAGTCATTCTCAGGTGAAGGCTTTGTAAAAGAATCAAGATTATTAAACCTAGAGAAGGTAAAGTTTTCAGACTGAGAAATAGCCACTTGCCATGGATGGTTTAAAAAATAAAAAGAAAAATGCCAGCTTAACTCATTCCACAAGCAATTTAATGTTCATGAATGATTTTTGCCTTGTAAATAAGCCATGTGTTGGATTCTTTATATATTTCTTTTGCAACTCAGGAAGACATGATGTAATAATTGTCTTTAAGTATTGAAAGATATTCTCTAGGAGAAAAATCTGCTTTTCTAGAATGCTAGGAATTGGGTTCTGTGGTCTCCTCTAACCACCCCCTTTTCCCTGTCAAGCCTAAGACTTCCCTTCAGCCGCTTTATATTTCTTAAAAAACAAACAAACAAACACCTACTTTCCCATGCTGTCCATACCAGAAAATACATTCTGTGACACACACAACAGGATGTCTGTTTTCTTTTTCCATTAAGGACAACACAAAAGGAAATGGTATCATTTGTAATAGAAGGAATTTTAGCTAGGTCTTCTAGAGGACTTCCAAATAATTTTCTGTAATCAGTGATAATTTACCAAAGAAAGCTATGGAATTTCATTTACTGACCTCAGCAGATCTTTACCTCCCCAGAGATGCTGTGCTGAGACAGAATAGGAGAAGGGAGTTGGCAGCAATGGCTGAGAAATGGATGAACTACAGCCTTTTCATCTCTTTATTTTATTCAAGCCAGAGTTCTCTAAATGTTAATGCATTGAGGGGAATCTAAACTACTTTTGTGAAGACTGAATGGCAAGCAGTCAGAAAAGAACATTTGGACTTTGCCCCATTAGTTTCTTTTTGTCTTTCACACATATACACATATCTAGCTTCTCAGTCTGTCCTTTCAGTACATAACATAATTTATTACCATGGCTTCAGCTACCTGAATACTGATGACTCTTCCATTTACAACTCTAGCCCAAACTATTTTGTGAATACCAGACTCATATTTTCAGTTGTTGAAGGACATTTTTGTCTAAAAACAAGGGTACCTCAACCTCAACATGTTGATATCCCCCCTCCACAAACAAGAATCCCTCTTCCTTTCCTGTTCCTTATCTCATGTAATAGTCCTAGTCCCTTAAGATAAGACCTAGAGAAACATCTTGATCCCTCCTTTCTCTTAGCTACCCATTTCACTTTTGTCTAATCAGTTACCAAATCCTGTTGATTCTAATAGGTCTTCTTTCATATCTCATGCTTTCAGCCTCTTTAAACATAGTAAACATTTCCTGAACACACAATATCTTATTTTTTTAATTTAATTTTTATTTTATATTTGACTAGAGTTGATTTACCATATTGTATTAGTTTCAGGTGTACAGCAAAGTGATTCAGAATACATACATATATAATTTTTCAGATTCTGTTCTCATAGAGATTATTACAGAATATTGAGTAGATTTCCCTGTGCCATACAGTAGGTCCTTGTTTGTTATCTATTTTATATATAGCCTGAGCCCAACGGCTCCTGGACGGGCATGGTGGGCGAGCTCATCAACTGGATGCTTCCCTCTTGCCGCCTAGGCTTTGTCTTTGCTCAAAGCTCAGATGGGAAAGAATCTACCTGCGATGTGGGAGATCCCCTGGAGAAGGGAATGGCTATCCACTCCAATATTCTTGCCTGGAAAATCCCATGGACAGAGGCTACAGTCCATGGGGTTGTGAAGAGTCGGACATGATTGAGCGACTAACAAAGACTTGAGTGAATGAAGGAGAGGAGGAATCGGAACTGGAGGGACTGGACAACTGGAGGAGGTGGAGAAAGCTTCCTGTGGGAGGCGGAGCTAGGTGGGGCAGCCGGGGACTGCACCTCAGGTGTGCTGTGCCCCGGCACTTGCCAGGAGGTGGACTTCGAGGTTTCCCATTGCTCTCGCAAGTCCACTCTTCCAGTAGATGTTATTGAATGTCTAGTGTGTGCCTGGAGAAGGCAATGGCACCCCACTCCAGTACTCTTGCCTGGAAAATCCCATGGACGGAGGAGCCTGGTAGGCTGCAGTCCATAGGGTCGCTAAGAGTCGGACACGACGAGCAACTTCCCTTTCACTTTTCATTTTCATGCACTGGAGAAGGAAATGGCAACCCACTCCAGTGTTCTTGCCTGGAGAATCCCAGGGGCGGGGGAGCCTGGTGGGCTGCTGTCTATGGGGTCGCACAGAGTCGGACACAACTGAAGCGACTTAGCAGCAGCAGTAGCAGCAGTGTGTATATGTTAATCCCAAACTCCTAATTTATCCCTCCCCTGACATTTCCCCAGTGTTATTACATAAATTTGTTTTCAAATCTGTGAGTCTGTTTCTGTTTTGGAAATAAGTTAATTTGTATCATTTTTAAAAAAGATTCCACATATAAGTGGTATAATAAGATATTTGTCTTTCTCTGGCTGATTCACTTCAGTATCTTCTGACAGCTCTTTGCCATTTACAGATATTACTCTTTCTGCTTGGAGTAGTCTCCCATCCCTTCTTTAACTGGTAAGCTCCTACTCATTGTAAAGGGCCCCACTATACATAAGCCATTCCTCATGAGATTTTAACAGGAACTGCATTAAATCTGTGTATGAATTTGGGAAAAAACTGACATCTTTACTATGTTGAGTCTTATAATCCATGAACACAGTCTGTCTGTTTACTTAGATCTTTGATTTCTTCTATCAGCATTGTTGTCATTCTCAGCATACAGGTCCTATACAGGTAACTGTTAGATTTACACCTAGTATTTACAACTAGATTTACACCTTTTCCTTTGCAGCCAGTGTAAATAGATTTAAAAAAAATTTGCTTCCTCACATCTATTGTTAATGTATAGAAATGCAATTGATTTCTGTGTTGATCTTGTAGGCTTCAAAACTGAACTTAGGAGTTCTAGGAATTTCCTTTGTTTTTCAGATTCCTTGAATTTTCTATGTATGTCATCTATAAATAGGGACAGTTGTATTTCCTCCTTTCCAATTTGAATGTCTTTTTATTGCTTTTACTTACCTTATTGTGCTGGCTATAAATTCCAGTGATATTTGAGTAAGAGTGGGGAGAGTGGATATCCTTTCCTTGTTTCTTATATTAGAGGAAAAACATTGTCTTCCATTATTAAGTATGATGTTAGCAGTAGGATTTTTATAGATGCTGTTTATTGATTTGATGGAGCTCCCCTTTATTCCATGTTTGCTCAAAGTTATCATAAATGGATATTAGATTTTGTAAAGTGCTTTTTCTGTATGAATATATGAGTTTTCTTCTTTAGCCTGTTGATATGGTATATGAAATTGACTGATTTTTGAAAACTGAACCAGCTTTACATCACTGGAATAAACCCTACTTGGTCACAATATATCATTCTTTTTATATATTGCCAAATTCTATTTTATGATATTTTGTTAAGGATTTTTTTTTTACAAGTGTCATGAGGTCTGTAGCTTTATAAATCTGTCATTGTCTGGTTTTTATATCATGGTACTACTAGTTTCATAAAATAAATTGAGAAGTATTACATCCTCTTTGATTTTCTAGAAGATACTATGTAGAATTGGCACTGATTCTTTTTTAAGCATTTGGTAGAATTCTCTAGGGAAACTATCTGGGTCTGAGGATTTCTTCAAGGAGAGTTTTTTATTTACAAGTTAAATTTCCTTAATAATTATAGGACTATTCAAATGATCTGTTTCACATTGGGTAAGGTTCCGTGATGCTGCTGCTGCTAAGTTGCTTCAGTCGTGTCCAACTCTGTGCAACCCCGTAGACGGCAGCCCACCAAAGGTGTGATAGTTTGTCGTATTCAAGAAATTTGTCCATTTCATCTAAATTGTCATTTTGATGTTTATAAAGTTGGTCATAGTAGTCCCTTGTTGTCTTTTTTTGTATCTGTGAAGTCTATAGTGAGAGCCCTTGTTTCAGCCCTGATATTGGTAATTTATATCTTCTCTCTTTTTCCTTTGTCAATCTTTCTAGAAGTTTGTCAATTGTATTATCCTTTTCAAAAAAATCAGCTTTTCCTCCATTGATTTTCTCCAATTTTAAAATATAAATTTCATTGACTTTTGCTCTTTATTATTTCCTGCTTTTTGCTTGCTTTGGATTTCTTTTTTAATGTATTTTTTAATTGAAGAAAAGTTGCTTTACAATGTTGTGTTGGTTTCTTCCATACAACAGTATAAGTCAGCCATAATTTATACCCCCTCTCTCTTGAGCCTCCCTCCTCTCATCCTATCCCACCCCTCTAGGTCATTAAAGAGCACCAGGCTGGGCTCTCTGTGTTGTATAGCAACTTCTCACCAACTATCTGTTTTATACATGATAGTGTAAAATATGTTGATACTACTTTCTCTATTTGTTCTACTCTCTCCTTACCCTACTGTGTCCACAAGTTCATTCTCTATGTCTGCGTCTCCATTCCCTGTAAATAGATTCATCAATACCATTTTTCTAAATTCCATATATATATATTTATATATATGTTAATATACAATGTTTTTCTTTTTCTGACTTAGTTCACTCTGTATAACAGGCTCTAGGTTCATCTACCTCACTAGAACTGACTCAAATTTGTTCTTTTTATGGCTGAATAATATTCCATTGTATATATGTACCATATCTTATTTATCCGTCCATCTGTTGATGAATATCTAGGTTGGTTCCATGTCCTAGCTATTGTAAGTAGTGTTGAAGTAAACATTGGGGTACATGTGTCTTTTAGAATTGTGACTTTCTCAGGGTTTATGCTCAGTAGTGGGATTGCTGTGTCATATGATAAGATTTATTCCTACTTTTTAAAGGAATCTCCATTCTGTTCTCCATAATGATTGTATCAGTTTACATCCCCACCAACAGCATGGGAGGTTTCAGCTTTTATTGTTTGTAGGTTTTTTGATGCTGGCAATTCTCCTTGGTGTGAGGTGATAACTCATTGTACATTTGAATTGCCTTTATCTAATAAGTGATGTTGAGCATTTTTCCGGAGAGGGCAATGGCACCCCACTCCAGTACTCTTGCCTGGAAAATCCCATGGACAGAGGAGCCTGGTAATCCATGGGGTTACCAGGCTGCAATCCATGGGGCCGCTAAGAGTCAGACATGACGGAGCGACTTCACTTTCACTTTTCACTTTCATGCATTGGAGAAGGAAATGGCAACCCACTCCAGTGTTCTTGCCTGGAGAATCCCAGGGATGGGGGAGCCTGTTGGGCTGCTGTCTATGGGGTCGCACAGAGTCGGACACGACTGAAGTGGCTTAGCAGCAGCAGCAGAGCATTTTTCATGTATGTGTTAGCCACCTTTATGTCTTCTTTGGAGAAGTTCTTCTGCCCATTTTTTGATTGGGCTCTTTGTTTTTCTGACATTGAGCTTTGGGTTTCTTTTACTTTTCTTTTTCTAGCTTTTTGACCTGGGAGTGTAGATAATTTATTTGGCGCTTTTTTTTTTTTTTTTTACTTTTCAAATATAAGCATTTAATGCTATAAATTTTCCTCAACATGGCTTCATCTGTGTCACACAAATTTTGATATATTGTATTTTCATTTAACTAATGTAATTTGTATTTCTCTGGAGAGTTCCTCTTTGATCCGTAGATTACTTAGAAGTGCATTGTTTAGTTTCCATTTGTTTTCTAGTCATTCCTAGTTTAATTTCACTGTGGTCAAAGAATATACTGTATATGGCTTCAGTTCTTTTAAATTTGTTCAGGTTTGTTTTATAGCCCAGGATATAGTCTATCTTGGTATATGTTCAATGAGCACTTGAAAATAATGTGCATCCTACTGTTAGGAGAAGTAGTCTATAAATGTAGATTGGATATTGTTGGTTGATGGTAATGTTGAATTTTTCAATATCCTTAATTATTTTCTGTCCAGTTGTTCTATTAATTACTCGGAGAGGAGTGCTGAAGTCTCCAAGCTTAACTGTGTATTTCTGTATTTTTCCTTCCAGTTCTATCAGTTTCTGCTCATGAATTTTACATTCTGTTGTTTGATGCACATAGATTTAGGATTATCAATTCATCATGGTAGTTTGTTGGCCCTTTTATCATTTGGCAATGTTGTTCTCTTTCTCTAGTAAATTTCTTTGCTCTGAAACCTGCTTTATCTGGTATTAATTAATATAGCCATTCCTTCTTTGTTTTGATTAGTATTTACATATATGTTCCTATCTTTTTACTTTCAACTTCTATTATTTGAAGTGAGTTTCTTTTGATTGTATGTAATTGGGTCATGTGTTTTTATGCAGTCTTCCAATCTCATCTTTCAATTGGTATATTTAGACTATTTAAATTTAGTGTAGTTATTGATGTGTTAGGGCTTAAGTTTAACATTTTATTTAATTTTCTCTTTGTACTCTTTTTTCTTAACTTACTGTGGGTTACTTAAACATTTATTAGAATCCCATTTTTATTTATATCTAGTTTTTAGGTATATCTCTTCATATAGACATTTTAGTGGTTGCTATAGGTATTACACTGTATATACATAAATTATCTCAGTCTATTGGTGTTGTCATTTTACCATTTTGGATGAAGTATAGAAAATTTATCACCTTTTACAACCCTCTATCCTCCCTGATTTATAATAAAATTGTCTTCAATATTTATGCTACATACATTTACAATCATATCAAGCATTGCTATAATTTTTGTTTCCACCATCAAACAAAATTTAGAAAACTCAAGAGGAAAAGGAAGTCTATTATTTTTACCCATTTTTCATGATGTTTTCTTCCTTCCTGATATTTCAGGATTTCGTCTCTTGTCATTTCCTTTCTTTTAGGGAGCTTCCTTTAGCCATTATTTTACAATAGGCCTGCCAGTGATAAATTCTCTCAGTTTTCCTTCATCTGAGAATGTCTTGATTTCCCCTTCATTACTCAAAGATATTTTCTCGGATATAGGGTTCTGGGTTGATAGCTCTTTTCTTCCAGCACTTGAAAAATATTGTGGCACTTCTTTCTGGCTGCATTGATTTATGATGAGAAATCATGTCTCTCAAGTAATTATTCCTAAACAGGTAAGATATTATTTATATCTCTCTGCTTTTAACATTTTCCTTTGTCTTTAGCTGAGACTTTTGGCTAAGATGTGTATTGGTATGAATTTCTTTGGGTTTATCCTGTTAGAGTTTGCTTAGCTTCTTGAATTTCCAGGTTTATGTCTTTTGCCAAATTTGGGGAGTTTTCAGGTACTATTTATTCAAGTAGTTTTTTAGTCCTGTTTTTTCTCTCTTCTCTCTTTCTGGGACTCCAGTGCCATTAATGTTAGATATTTCATTATAGTCCCACAAGATCCTAATATTCTCTTTATTTTTTCAGTCTGTATTCTTTCTGTTGTTTATATTGGATAATTTTTATTGTTCTGTCTTCAAGTTCACTGATTCTTTTGTTCCCTTCATTATGCTATTGAGACTATTCATCTAGATTTTTATTTTGAATATTGTAATTTTAAGTTCTAAAATTTCCATTTGGTTCTTCTTCATATTTTCTATTTCTTTGATAGGAATTTCTATTTTCTCATTTGTTTCATGCATGTCTATAGTTGCTCATTGAAGCATCTTTATTATGGTCACTTTCTCATTTGATTCTAAGATTTTTAGCATCGTGATATTGGTGTCTATTGATTATCTTTTTAAATTCAGTTTGAAATCTTTCTGTATTCTTTGTATGACAAATGATTTGCAGTTTAAATCTGGACATTTTGAGTATTATGTTATGAAATTTTGGGTCATATTTAAACTTCCCATTTTAGCTGGCTTCTTTTGACACCCCTCTGGCAGGGGGAAGGAGTTTCTGCCTCCATGCTGGCACGTGGAAGTAAATGTCCAGATTCCCTGTTGGAATTTACTAATACTCGAGGAGGGAGGCACCTTTCTCCTGCTAAATCTGTCCTTGGTGTTCCCCATGTGGCCTCCTCTGACACCACAGAGAGCAGAGTGGCCTCCTTACTGCTGGGTGGTAGTGAAAATTCTAACTCTCCATTAGGCCCCCTCTGATACCACCTAGAAGGGAAAAAAGTAGAAGCAGTGACAGATTTTTTCTTGGGCTCCAAAATCATTGCAGACAGTGACTGCAGCCATGAAATTAAAAGATACTTGCTCCTTGGAAGAAAAACTATGACAAACCTAGACAGCATGTTAAAAAGCAGAGACATCACTTTGCCAACAAAGGTCTGTATAGTCAAAGCTGTGGTTTTTCTTTAGTCATGTACGTATGTGAGAGTTGGACCATAAAGAAGGCTGAGCACCAGATAATTGATACTTTTGAACTGTGGTGTTGGAGAAGACTCTTGAGAGTCCCTTGGACAGCAATAAAATCAAACCAGTCAATCTTAAAGGAAATCAACCCTGAATATTCATTGGAAGGAATGATGCTGAAGCTAATACTGTGGCCACCTGATGTGAAGAGCTGACTCATTGGAAAAGACCCTGGTTCTGGGAAAGATTGAAGGCAAAAGGAGAAGAGGGAGGCAGAGGATGAGACGGTTAGATGGCATCACCCACTCAGTGGACATGAATTTGAGCAAACTCCAGGAGACAGTGGAGGACAGAGGAGCCTGGGGGTGCTACAGTCCATGGGGTTGCAAAGACTCAGACGCAACTTAATAACTGAACAAGGATGACACACCTCAGTAGGGAGAGGGAGTGGCTTCTTGTTACCACAGGTTGGGATTACATTCTCTTGCTTCTTACATGATCCCCATTGACATTGTGAATAGAGGAGGGCTTGCTACCACTCAGCATGGATGAAAATCCTATCCTAGTATTCAGTCTTTTCTGCTACCACCTTGGCCATGGTGATGTCAGAAAAGATTTCAGTACAGCCTGGCCATAGCAAGCTCCGGGAGTTGGTGATGGATAGGAAAGCCTAGCATGCTGCAGTCCATGGGGTCACAAAAAGTTGGACATGACTGAGCAACTGAACTGAACTGATAGCCTGACCAGGGTAGAAGTCTTGGCTCTCCACTCAGCTTTTGTTGGTGTGAGTGGAGATGCTGGTCACAGTTTTTCTGTAGTGTTTGGTTGGAGTAGAGCGGTTATATCTAAAAGTTTTCTGTCTTGCTTGTCTACCCCTAACCTGGTTCTCTGCATAGGAAAAACAGACTTCTTTTGGGATTTATTTTGTCTGTGCCCATTTAGCATACCCATTGTTGCTTCTCATCTCCAAGCCTGGGTTATATAACTCAAAAAGAAAATCCAGGAAACTTATGACCATATTTTCCTTGGGATGGAAGGTCTCTTAGTCAGTCAGCTTTTTCAATATAATAAATGTCTATCAAGGATGTGGAGCAACAGGAACTCTCATTCATTGTTAGTGGGGATGCAAAATGGTATAGCCACTATGGAAGATTGTTTGACAGTTTCTTACTAAATATACTCTTACCATAAGATCCAGCTGTCACACTCCTTGGCATTTACCCAAATGAGATTGATACTTGTGTTCACTCAAAAACATGTACATGGATGTTTATATAAGCTTTATTCATACTTGCCAAAACTTGGAAGCAACCAAGATATCCTTCAGTAGGTGAATGAATAAATAAACCATGGTATATCTAGACAAGGTGATATTCCTCAGTGTTAAATATGTTGATACATGAGCTAACAAGCTGTGAAAAGACATGGGAAAATCTTAAATGTGTATTACTAAGTGAACAAAGCTGATCTGAAAAGGCTTACTGTATGATTCCAGCTATATGACTTCTTGAAAAGGCAAAACTATAGAGACAGTTAAAATACCTGTGGTTGTCTAGGGTTACAGGGGAGGAAGGAAGGGATGAAAAGTCATAACACAGAGGAATTTCAGGGCAGTGAAACTGTTCTGATGTTTCTCTAATGTTATAAACAGTGTAATTATGCATTTATCCAGACCCATAGAATGTACAACACCAAGAGTGAACCCTAATGTAAACTATAGACTTTGGGTGATTATATTGTATCAAGGTAGGTTTATCACTTGTAACAAATGTACCATTTTGGGGAAGAATGTAGATAATGAGGAAGATTACGTATGTGTAGGGGCAAGAGGTGTATGGGAAATCTCTGTACCTTCTTATTTTTGCTGTGACTCTATACTAAAAAACAACCTTTTGTATTTTCTTTCTTTTTAAAAAAATTTTATTGGATTTTAGTTGATTTACAATGTTTTGTTAGTTTCAGGTGTACAGCAAAGTGAATGTTATACATATAAAAGTCCAATGTCTTTTTAAAAATAGCTAAACTAAGCAAACCTTCAGCAACAAAGGTGTTTGTTTTAGCTGATGAAAGAAACATGAATCCTGAAGGCAGTCATTATTTTACACCAGCCCTTATTATTTAATAGCTTCTTCAAGCCTCAGTCTTAAACTTGGATCCTGATGAGTATGCCAATCCTGGATCTTATTGCAAGTGTCAAGATCTCTTCTGGGGATTTGTCCCTGAACTGCCAGCTCTGGACTTCAGGCCAGTTTCTATTTTGAGTGAAAGCTCCAATCTAGCAAGAGTACATTGATTGCTTTCCAGCTAATCAAAGGGAAAGCATTGGTTTGCTGTTCTGGCATCCTTGTTCAGCTAAAAATGATTATGTCTCTGGCTCCTAATGCAAAGATATATTCTTCCTTCTTTTCCTGTGATGATGGTGCAGAATATCCTTCAATTTTGTTAAGTATAAAGTTAATGTATGCCTTTGAATAGTCTTTGAGGAGTTATACAGGGTATTTTTTTTCTCCCTAGGGGAAACAGCAGAATATTACCTGCCCTCCTCTTTCTCTCAGTCAAAAAATTTGTGTGATTTAAATTTACATACAGTGAAAGTTACTTACCTGAGGTTGTACGTCTTTGCACTTCGGAAATAGATTTCTTAAAGTATACCCGTGTCCCTTACAACAGAATGGAACCTTTGAAACAAAAATTTAAAACTAGTCTTGGTACATGAATTTTGTATGAAATTAGGAAATTTTTTCTTGTGATATACTTCCTTCTCTGTGTGTGTGTGTGTCTGTGATTCTTTGCTACTCTGTACTTCTTGAGAGAACCTTGAGGTTTAATAAATAAAAGTTTAAGTAGAGAGAATTCCCTGATGGTCCAGTGGTTAGGACTCTGTGCTTCCACAGCAGGGGGCCTGGGTTTGATCCCTGGTCAGGGAACTAAGAGGCCACAAAAAAAAAGGGTAAGTGGAAGAGGGCACTCATGAAGTGATGGAGAGTATAGTTGATCTCTTTTGTGATTCAGTATCACAATTTTGATGAATCTCTCAGAACTGGAAGAATTGCTAGAAGCCTCTTTCCATGCCACAGTAAAAAGAATTTATTCTTTCCTCCCTGATGCTCATCATGTTAAACACTTGCCATAGCCATTGGTTTGCCATAACTGAACAGGGAAAGTAGCTCTCTGTTGTCTGTGTATTACATCCCAGGATTTGAGTGACTTGCTTGGCTGAGACCTCATGTGATCATGAGAATTTAGTTAGTAATGGCACTGTAACATCTATTGAATTCTCACCAAAGTTATATGAAGTATATATTACTTGAGAAAACCAAGGCTCAAAATGGACATGTCAGTTGTCTAAAGCCATATAGCCAATAAGTGCCAGAGCCAGAACTTGAATCCAATCTCTGTGTGTGACTCCAGAATCCATCTCTTTTTCCTGTATTCACATTGCTGTGAATTCCAGTCATGGGGAATCTATCATAGTTCTACAACTCACTGAGATAGTGATGTATCCATTTTCTACCAAGTAGTTCATTTGACGGAGAAGGCAATGGCACCCCACTCCAGTACTCTTGCCTGGAATATCCCATGGATGGAGGAGCCTGGTAGGCTGCAGTCCATGGGGTCGCTAAGAGTCGGATACGACTGAGTGATTTCCCTTTCACTTTTCACTTTCATGCATTGGAGAAGGAAATGGCAACCCACTCCAGTATTCTTGCCTGGAGAATCCCAGGGACGGGGGAGCCTGGTGGGCTCCCATCTATGGGGCCACACAGAGTCGGACACGACTGAAATGACTTAGCAGCAGCAGCAGTTCATTTGAAAATGTTAAGACCAGTAAGGGATGAACTGAGTTCTCCACAGGAATTTGGATTCAGGCTGAAGGGTTTTTCCAAGGTGCTTTCCCACCTAAGTTTGAAGAGATACAATCAGAACTTTCAGATTTAATAGACATACTGTAAATATCAGTTCTGCCCTCCTATCCCAACACTTACTACAGATCAGATGCTTGTAGATCAGGTGCTTGGAGCTCTCAAATGCATCATGTTATTTAATCATCATAGCTCTATTATGGGAGAAGGCAATGGCACCCCACTCCAGTACTCTTGCCTGCAAAATCCCATGGATGGAGGAGCCTGGTGGGCTGCAGTCCATGGAGTCGCTAAGAGTCGGACATGACTGAGCGACTTCACTTTCACTTTTCACTTTCATGCATTGGAGGAGGAAATGGCAACCCACTCCAGTTTTCTTGCCTGGAGAATCCCAGGGACGGCGGGGCCTGGTGGGCTGCCGTCTATGGGGTCGCACAGAGTTGGACACGACTGAAGCAACTTAGCAGCAGCAGCAGCTCTATTATGAGGTATAGGGATGAACATATCCCCATATTACAGGTGAGGAGACAAATGTACAAAGAAATGAAGTAACTGACATGTCCATTATCTCATAGTCAGGTCCATCTAACTCCATAGTATTGAAATAATAATTTGCTCTCTGTAATACCTCATTTGGTTCCTACCTACCTATCTATTTTACTTCTGTCTCTGTAACATTTTCAGAAGCTTTAAATTGAATATTTTAGTTGAGATCTTCAAGAAATCCTTGTATGACATTAAAAATCCATAGGCTGTGCGTGCTTTCTCACTTGCCTCACCTTGTTAGTATTATCTTCAGCAGTAAGCTTGCACCTCAGTAGAGCTCAGAGCAAAAGAAAGTGTAAGTTGCTCTGAGAGGACAGTCACCCAGGCCTTAGCTGTGCCTTGACCTGGAACGCTTGCTCATCTTGACAGAATAATCTGAGTTAATCAGCTCGTGGATAGGGTGAGAGTTAAGGTTCTAGGTGTGGGTCTGTTTGCAGCTGAACTGATGGGTTTTGGCATCTTAATTAAGGGATTCAATAGCCATCTGCTGGGTGAAGACATCTTCCTTTCTCAACTGAAGCTGGGTCAGTCTCAGTCAGTGGGAAAATGTTGTCATTTGTATTCTGTATTCCTCCTGTTTCTTTGGGTTGTGCTATGTTTAATAAAGCGTGCATTAGGAGATATTGAAAAAAGAGTTTTTAATTTAGTCTTTTTCTCCCAATATGTTTAAACTGTTTCCAAAGTGCCTATGTGTGTGTGTATGTCTGTGTTAGACAAATTTCTCTGAAGAAGTTGACACCTCATTATGTGTAGGTTATTGCATTTGTGGAACAAAAATCTCCCTTAATATATATTTCCCTTGATATATCTATGTGTCATAAAAAATTAATTCACTTGATATGAACATGTTTTCATTTTGGGACACGACTGAGCAACTGAACTGAACTGAATAGGGAAATATATTCTAGTAGATTATTTTATAATGTTTCTAAATAATAAATCATAAACACAGTAAAAGAAAACAGCTAAAATGTACATATTTGAGAGTCAATTATATGTTGATTAACCTTATTGCTTTTGCCATAATTCTTACTATTGCCATTTTCCTTTGCTGTCAAACAATTCATTTTGGGAACATAAAATGCATAATTATGAATGTTAATATAGCACCCTGCTGCATCTCATCTCTCTTTGTGTTATGGCACAAGTTTACTTTGGGGACACACAGATACTTTCTGTCATTATTCATAGTAACTGTTATTAGACACTAAAGTTGAGATATTCATTATTTACCTGTCTTGTTAGAAGCTATTCTTACATCAAGACTATAGAAAAACCATGTTTATAATTCAACTAAGAAACATAGAAGCCTGTTTAAAAATTAAACAAATTAACCTGTGTTACAGACCACCTGACCTGCCTCTTGAGAAACCTATATACAGGTCAGGAAGCAACAGAACTGGACATGGAACAACAGACTGGTTCCAAATAGGAAAGGGAGTATGTCAAAGCTGTATATTGTCACTCTGCTTGCTTAACTTATATGCAGAGTACATCATGAGAAATGCTGGGCTGGAAGAAGCACAAGCTGGAATCAAGATTGCCAGGAGAAATATCAATAACCTCAGATATGCAGATGACACCACCCTTATGGCAGAAAGCGAAGAGGAACTAAAAAGCTTCTTGATGAAAGTGAAAGTGGAGAGTGAAAAAGTTGGCTTAAAGCTCAACATTCAGAAAACGAAGATCATGACATCTGGTTCCATCACTTCATGGGAAATAGATTGGGGAAACAGTGGAAACAGTGTCAGACTTTATTTTTGGGGGCTCCAAAATCACTGCAGATGGTGACTGCAGCCATGAAATTAAAAGATGCTTACTCCTTGGAAGGAAACTTATGACCAACCTAGATAGTATATTCAAAAGCAGAGACATTACTTTGCCAACAAAGATCTGTCTAGTCAAGGCTATGGTTTTTCCAGCAGTCGTGTATGGATGTGAGAGTTGGACTGTGAAGAAAGCTGAGCGCCAAAGAATTGATGCGTTTGAACTGTGGTGTTGGAGAAGACTCTTGAGAGTCCCTTGGACGGCAAGGAGATCCAACCAGTCCATTCTGAAGGAGATCAGCCCTGGGATTTCTTTGGAAGGAATGATGCTAAAGCTGAAACTCCAGTACTTTGGCCACCTCATGCAAAGTGTTGACTCATTGGAAAAGACTCTGATGCTGGGAGGGATTGGGGGCAGGAGGAGAAGGGGACAACAGAGGATGAGATGGCTGGATGGCATCACTGACTCGATGGATGTGAGTCTGAGTGAACTCAGGGAGTTGGTGATGTACAGGGAGGCCTGGCGTGCTGTGATTCATGGGGTCACAAAGAGTCAGACACGACTGAGTGACTGAACTGAACTGATAGAAGATGGAGCAATGGACTTGGGGGTTCTCATTGCAGGCTCTGAGTACACAGTAGAAATACTGGACAAGTCTTTAACCATCTTATAGTCTTATATTTATGAATAATTCAGGGAAGTGATTCCTACCTGACAGGAATCCATAAGGATTATTAAATAATCGATTTACTTACACTAGTACTTGATACTGGGTACCTAACTAGTGAATGTATACTGTTTTTAATATGATTTTGAAAGTGAAAAAGAAAAACATTTTCTAAACATTTATTCACCATATATCTCTTTAATTACCAAGTTCTCATAATACAATTTCATTGATTTAGTAAGTGTTTTTGAGTTTGTGTGCTTAGCATATACAGACAGCAAGGAGATCAAACCAGTCAATCCTAAAGGAAATCAGCCCTGAATATTCATTGGAAGGACTGATGCTGAAGCTCCAATACTTTGGCCTCCTGATGTGAAGAGCTGACTCTTTGGAAAAGACCCTGATGCTGGGAAAGATTGAGGGCAGGAGGAGAAGGGGGCAGCAGAGGATGAGATGGTTGGATGGCATCATTGACTCCATGGACATGAGTTTGA
The DNA here is from genome assembly GCF_019923935.1 of Bubalus bubalis. Taxonomy (NCBI): domain Eukaryota; kingdom Metazoa; phylum Chordata; class Mammalia; order Artiodactyla; family Bovidae; genus Bubalus; species Bubalus bubalis. Next base: position 54,239,335 of record NC_059181.1, read on the forward strand.
GCAAACTCTGGGTGTTAGTGAAGGACAGGGAACCTGATATGCTGCAGTCCATGGGGTCGCAAAGAGTTGGACACAGCTTAGTGACTGAACAGCAATAAGCAATATGTTAAATAGTGTAGTGGGGCTCAGAGCAGGAGTGTGTTCTAGCCATGAACTCTAGTGGAGGGAAAAACATATATAGGTAAAATGGTTGAGAAAGGAGGTAGGTGATTGTCAAAATGAGTGATACCAGCAGCAAGTGGTTGTAAAAATTGGAAGAAGAACATCACAAGGAACTTGAACAAAAGAAGGGGAGGTTGGCTCAATTCCTAAACAGAATGTGGTAAGGCATAAAGAGAGGATGGAGAGAAATGTGTATGTAGGTTTGAGAAATATTAAGTGAGCCCACCCAGATTAAGATTTATAAAGGGGATCAGTGAGAGGTGAATTTGAACCATCTAATAGAAGGCCCAGAAAAGCAAAGTTTATCTAGTAGGCCATGAGGAGTCATTGCAAGATTGTGAATAGGTGAATAAGGATTGGTATCTGTGGGAAACCAGTAGGGAGGCCATGTGACATGATTGCTTATATAAAGTAGTGACAGTAGGAATGGACAGGACGAGTTAATAGGGGATATATTTCAAAGCTAGGATGTGGAGACTAATTCAATATAAAAGCCAAAGAAGAGAAGGAAACAATTTACAAGGTTTGAGTTAGTCAGATCTTTAGGGATTTAAGACACAACAAAAAGATAAATTAGGAAGAGCTAGGCTTGATGTCAGTGTTTTTGTTTTGTCTTTAATTTGAGGGGATTGATGGGAGATGTAAACATTCAATTGGCAATTGTGGAGTATAGGTAGAGCTGCTGTGGTTTTGGGTTCCGATAAAGACCAGTGATTGTTCTAGACCCATAGAATGTTACTCGTAATCTAGACTAATCTCAGTTATACAGATATCTTCTGGTGGTCACTTCATCTTAAAAAACATCAGCTCTCCTTAATTTTTGTCCTCTTGCAATTACCAGTCTCTTTTCCATCACAGCCAAGCTTCTTAGGCAGTTGAAAAGTATCATTACACTCATTGTCTCCATCTTCTTCCCATTTTCTCACTGCAGTCTGGCTTCTTCCACTACGTGACAGTCTTCTCTATAGGACCAAGATGAATTAGTATCCTCCAGATTGAATAAAAACTCAAGGAGCATCTTTTCTTCTTTTCCAGTCAGCAATTTTTCAGTAGCAGAAGAAGTACAATGGAAGGCACATAGCCATTGCTATTTAATAGCATTGGTGTCAAATCACATATCAGCTGGCTGACCTTCTGTAAATTAGTTAACCAAAATTTTCTCATTTGTAAGATGAGAATAATGATATTTACCTTAAGCCCTTTAAAATAGTTGCTTAATAAATAATGGCCCTATTTAACTTTTTTCTGAAAATTTCTTCTCTTTGATTATGAAATATATCTTTCTCCTAGTTTTTTCCTACTACTTATTTTCAGCTCTCTTTCCTTAATTTGTCACTTGACTATAGGTGTATCCTATAAGAGTAGTCTTCAAACTTGAGTGTGCATTAGAATCCTCTGGAAGGTTTGTTAAGGAACATGTTGCTCCCCTCCCCCACCCAAGTTTCTGATCCAGTCAGGGTCTAAGAAATTTTCAGGTAGTGCTGGTCTGAGGACTGAACTTTGAGAACCACTAACCTAGAGTTCTGCCTCAGACCCTCTTTCTCATTCTGTGAACCTTTTTTGAGAGGCTTCAGATATCACTGATGACTCTCAGATTTCTGTATCCAGAGAAGATCATACTCCTAGACACCAGATTATCATTTTCAACAGCATGTTACTATTTGCCACCAAGATGTCTCCCAAAAACATCATAATCCAACATGCCCAGGTTTATTCTAAAGTATATGTGCTAAGTTGCTTCAGTCATGTCCAACTCTTTTGCTACCCTATGGACCACAAACTGCCAGGCTCCTCTGTCCATGAGAGTCTCCCAGCAGCAGTACTGGAGAGGGTTGTCATGCCCTCCTCCAGTGAATCTTCCCAACCCAGGGATTGAATCTGCATCTCTTACATCTCTTGCATTGGCAGGCAGGTTCTTTACCAATAGTGCCACCTGTGAAGCCCATTTAAAGTACATATTGAAATTTAAATATAATACATATATATGATCTATAAGAGTAGTCAAGAAAAGTCTGAAAAGGAAGAGTAATAAGGGAGGAAGGGACCAGTCCTGTTGAAACATATTATAAAACTACAGTAATTAAAACAGTTTGGTACTAGCACATGAATAGACAGATCAATGGACCATAATTGAGTCTAGTAATTGATCCAAAGGCACAGTTTAGTGTATGGTTTTTAATATATGATTTTATTAGTAAATATTGAAGGTCTTTCTAAGCATGACACAAAGGAAACTATAAAGGAGAACATTGTTAAATTTGACTACATGAAAGTTAAAATTTACAGTACCACAAAAATACATAAACAGAATCCAAAGACAAAAATCTGAGAAGGATTTGTATCTGATATGAGAAATGGCTGGTTCCCTGTATATATAAAGAGCTCTTGAGACCGAGAATCACTTAGAAAAATATCAACAAACCATTATTTTAAAAATAGGAAAAAAAAAGAAACTAAACAACCAGTCCAGGGAAAAAGAAAAGTGGCTTATAAAATAGATACTCAACAACACTCATAATTAAAGAAATATAGGTTAATTTAATCAATAATTCTCACCTTAACACCAATACAACTTTCACTAATCAGAATGGCAAAAATCAGAACATGTAATACATATTTTTTGACAAGCATGTAGAGAAATGTGTACTCTTACACCTTAATACATACCTTGCTACTCAAAGTGTGATCCTTGGACCAACAGTATCTGCATAAACTGAGAGCTTGTTACAAATTCAGCCCTATCCCAGACCTACTAAATCAGAATCTGCATTTTAATGAGTTCCCCAAGTGATTTGTTTGCACATGAAAGTTTGAAAAGCACTGCTCTAAAACATTGTTGGTGGAAAAGCAAATTAGCATAACTTCTTTGGATTTCAGGAGACTTTATCACAATTAAACATTCATATGCTCTGAACCAGAGCTCCACTTACAGGAATTTATCTAACAGATATAATCATATATGTGTGTGTGAAGAGTTGTTCAAAAATATTCATTGCGACATTAAAATTTAGAAACAAACTTAATATTCATTAATTGAGTAAAGGTTAAATAAAGTATGAAAATTCACACAAGTACAATAGTAAGTGGTTATTAAAAATTTGTGAAAAACTACATGCAGATACAAAATTATCTCCTACATATATTGTTAAAGACAAACAGCAAGATCTTGAACAGTACTCTAGTATGCTTTTTTGTGTGTCCTGTTATTATAATAGCTATTTTACAGATAATGTAAGTGAGGCAGAGATGTTGAATAACTAGTCCAAGGGCACACAGTAGCAGTGGCAGATTCAAATCTAGACAGTCTCATTCCAGAGCTTATGTTCTTAAAACTATGTCATACTATGCCTAGGGATAAACAAGAAACTGTTAATGATGGTTTCCCCCAGAGTATGGGGAACTCATTTTTCATCGTATATGCCTTTGTACTGTTTGAGTGGTTTACCTTTCACAAATATTGCTTTTAGTTCAGTTCAGTCGCTCAGTTGTGTCCGACTCTTTGTGACCCCATGGACTGCAGCACGCAAGGCTTCCCTGTCCAACACCAGTTCCCAGAGCTTGCTCAAACTCATGTCCATCTAGTCAGTGGTACGTTCCAACCATCTCATCCTCTATCATCCCCTTCTCCTCCTAACTTCAATCTTTCCCAGCATCAGGGTCTATTCCAATGAGTCAGTTCTTCAAATCAGGTGGCCAAAGTATTGGAGCTTCAGCTTCAAATTTAATCCTTCCAATGAATATTCAGGACTGATTTCCTTTAGGATTGACTAGTTTGATCTCCTTGCTGTCCAAGGGATTCTGAAGAGTCTTCTCCAACACCACAGTTCAAAAGCATCCATTCTTCAGCGCTCAGCTTTCTTTTTTTTTTTTCTTCTCAGTTCATTTCTTTTTTTTTTTTTAATTTTATTTTATTTTTAAATTTTACATAATTGTATTAGTTTTGCCAAATATCAAAATGAATCCACCACAGGTATACATGTGTTCCCCATCCTGAACCCTCCTCCCTCCTCCCTCCCCATACCATCCCTCTGGGTCGTCCCAGTGCACCAGCCCCAAGCATCCAGTATCGTGCATCGAACCTGGACTGGCAACTCGTTTCATGCATGATATTATACATGTTTCAATGCCATTCTCCCAAATCTTCCCACCCTCTCCCTCTCTCACAGAGTCCATAAGACTGTTCTATACGTCAGTGTCTCTTTTGCTGTCTCGTACACAGGGTTATTGTTACCATCTTTCTAAATTCCATATATATGCGTTAATATACTGTATTGGTGTTTTTCTTTCTGGCTTACTTCACTCTGTATAATAGGCTCCAGTTTCATCCACCTCATTAGAACTGATTCAAATGTATTCTTTTTAATGGCTGAGTAATACTCCATTGTGTATATGTACCACAGCTTTCTTATCCATTCATCTGCTGATGGACATCTGGGTTGCTTCCATGTCCTGGCTATTATAAACAGTGCTGCGATGAACATTGGGGTACACGTGTCTCTTTCCCTTCTGGTTTCCTCAGTGTGTATGCCCAGCAGTGGGATTGCTGGATCATAAGGCAGTTCTATTTCCAGTTTTTTAAGGAATCAGCTTTCTTTATGGTTCAACTCTCACATCCATATATGACTACTGAAAAACCATAGTTTTCACTGGATGTACTTTTGTCAGCAAAGTAATGTCTCTGCTTTTTAATATGCTGTATAGGTTTGTCAGAGCTTTTCTTCCAAGGAGCAAGCATCTTTTAATTTCATGGCTGCAGTCACCATCTGCAGTGCTTTTGGAGCCCAAGAAAATAAAGTCTGTCACTGTTTCCATTGTTTCCCCATCTATTTCCATGAAGTGAAGGGACTGGATGCCGTGATCTTGGTTTTTTGAATGTTGAGTTTTAAGCCAACTTTTTCACTCTCCTCTTTCACTTTCACCAAGAGACTTTTTAGTTCCTCTTCACTTTCTTCCATAAGGGTGGTGTCATCTGCATATTTGAGGTTATTGATATTTCTCCCAGTAATCTTGATTCCAGCTAGTGGTTCATCCAATCCAGCATTTCTCATGATGTACTCTGCATAAAAGTTAAATAAATAAGGTGACAATATACAGCCTTGACATACTCCTTTCCCTGTTTGGAACCAGTCTGTTGTTCTATGTCCAGTTCTAACTGTTGCTTCTTGACCTGCATACAGATTTCTCGGGAGGCAGGTAAGGTGGTCTGGTATTCCCATCTCTTGAAGAATTTTCTGCAGTTTGTTGTGATCTACACAGTCAAAGGCTTTAGCGTACTCAATGAAGCAGAAGTAGATGTTTTTCTGAAATTCTCTTGCATTTTCTCTGATCCAACAGATGTTGGCAGTTTGATCTCTGGTTCCTCTGCCTTATCTAAATCCAGCTTGCACATCTGGAAGTTCTCAGTTCACGTACTGTTGAACCCTAGCTTGGAGAATTTTCAGCATTACTTTGCTAACACGTGAGATGAGTGCAGTTGTGTGGTAGTTTAAACATTCTTTGGCATTGCCTTTATTTGGGATTAGAATGAAAACTGAACTTTTCCAGTCCTGTGGCCACTGCTGAGTTTTCCAAATTTGCTGGCATGTTGAAAGCAGCACTTTCACAGCATCATCTTTTAGGATTTTAAATAGCTCAGCTGGAATTCCATCACCTCCACTACCTTTGTTTGTGGTGATGCTTCCTAAGGCCCACTTGACTTCACACTCCAGGAAGTCTGGCTGTAGGTGAGTGATCACACCATCCTGGTTACCTGTGTCATGAAGATCTTTTTTTGTATAGCTCTTCTGTGTACTCTAGCCACCTCTTCTTAATATCTTCTGCTTCTGTTAGGTCCATACCGTTTCTGTTCTATATTGAGCCCATCTTTGCATGAAATGTTCCCTTGGTATCTCTAATTTTCTTGAAGAGATGTATAGTCTTTCCCATTCTATTGTTCTCCTCTATTTCTTTGCATTGATCACTTAGGAAGACATTCTTATCTCTCTTTGCTATTCTTTGGAACTCTACATTCAGATGGATATATCTTTCGTTTTCTCCCTTAGCTTTCATTTCTCTTCTTTTCTCAGCTATTTGTAAGGCCTCCCCAGACAACCATTTTGCCCTTTTCCATTTCTTCTTCTTGGGGATGATTTTGATCCCTCCCTCCTGTACAATATTATGAACCTCCGACCATAGTTCCTCAGGTACTCTATCTTTAAAAATATAAAAACTTAAAACTCAACTTGTCCAAAACTGGACTAATTTCCCTCCCTACTCTTCTTGGTGACAGACTCAGTCATTTGCTGAAGTGAGATATCTGTACACACTCTGGACCCCTTCCTTTATCTCTCACATTTGTCCAACTGGGAACCAAGATTTATTGCTTTTACTTCCTATACCATTCTCAGACAAGACTCAAATCTGCCTTACCACTCTATCCCTGAATCATGGATCATGTTGGACTATAACATTCATTTCCTAACTAGTCCACCTGCTTCTTTCTCCCTAAAAAAAATGCTAGCAGATGCATCTTTCAAAAATACAAATATGACCCTGCCATTATCATGCTTAGAGTTTTTCACTGGCTTCCCAGTGCCTCTGGGGAAAGTCTAAATTCATTAGCATGGCAACCTGGATCTTCTATGTTTTGTTCAGCCTGCCTCTCTAGATTTACCTCCTACCACCCCTCCTCATACACTCTACCTTCAGAACACTATGTTTTTCTCAAATTTCCTTGATTTTTACGAGCTACTCTTATAGAAGTACTTTTCATCTTGGTCAATTCCTACCCTTTCTTCAGGACCAGACCTCATGCTTGACCTCCTTTATGTAGGTTTCTCTGGTTGCAGGCTCTTGTTGTTGTTGTTTAATCACTAAGTTATGTTCAACTCTTTGCGACTCTATAGACTGTAGCCCACCAGGTTTCTCTGTCCATGGGATTTCCCAGGCAAGAATACTGGAGTAGGTTGGCATTTCCTTCTCCAGGGGATCTTCCCAACTCAGGGATCCAACCTGTGTCTCCTGCATTGGCAGGTGGATTCTTTACCATTGAGCCACCAGGAAGACCCTGCAGGCTATTAGATATTATGTATTCTGTGCTAGGCAGGTCAGGATACCCAAAAGTCCCATGACCTCTCAGTTTCCCATAGGAAAGAGCTGCTTCTCTAGCTCTTCCCCTCACCTAGTTCAGTCTTCTCCCCATGTTTCCCATAGGCCCCAGAACTCTTCTGGTTCACCTAGGACATCTGGGAGACTTTCCCTTTTAGTCTCAATTTTAGATTCATCATGCCCTCCCCCCACCCCCGCTTCCAATCCTTCTGTCTTTAGGCAAGGGAGATTAGAATAGTGGTTAAGAATATGGACTCTGGAGCCAGGCTGCCTGAGTGAATACCATCTCTGTGACTTTGTAGATCTGTGATCTTGGGCAAGTTACTCTATCTCTCCAGGCCTCTGATTTTCCTCTCTGAATAATGGAGATGACAATAGTAGCACCTGCTTCATAGGATAGTTATGAATATTAAGTGTTTTAATATTTGTAATACATGGTAAACACTGTAAGTGCTTTTGAGATAAAAAAGCCTAAAATGTGAGGTGAAAGAATCTCAAATTGACATAGAAGGCAAGCCTTTTTCTCTTCTGGAGCTGTTTTCTACTAAAGATAGCTCATTAGTATTAGGAACAAGTATATATGAGTCAGCAAGAACCCCCATCTCTTTTCAAGTCTCCTGTACTTCTGGCTTGTTTCCCCAAATGGATGACAGATTGAAAGCTTCTTGAGGGCAAGGATCATAGTGCAGACTTTTTAGATTCCTTGTGTGTGTGTGCTAAATTGCTTCAGTCATGTCTGACTTTTTGTGACACTATGGACTGTAGCCTGCCAGGCTTCTCTGTCCATGGGATTCTCCAGGCAAGAGTACTGGAGTGGGTTGCAATGCCCTCCTTCAGGGGATCTTCCAAACCCAGGGATCGAACCCACATCTCTTATGTCTCCTGCATTGGCAGGTGGGTTCTTTACCACTAGTACCACCTGTGAAGCCCTTTAGACTCCTGAAGATCCCCTGGAGGAGGGCATAGCAACCCCCTCCAGTATTCTTGCCTGGAGAATCCCATGGACAGAGGAGCCTGGTGGGCTATGGTCCATAGAGTCACAAAGAGTCGGACACCACTGAAGTAACTTCGCATGCACACATGCACAAACACATAATAGACACAGGATTTATTTCCATCACTCTTACAATTAAACCCCAAATCCTTACAATAACCCATTCACCTGGCCCCTGGCTCCTTCCCAAACCTTATTTCCTACCTCTCTTTGTCTTGTTTATTCTGCTCCGACCACACAGGCTTTCATGCTGTTTTTGGACCATGACAAGCTGATCCTGTCTCAGGACCACTGCTCTGGCTGATGCCTCTGCCTAGAACATTTTCCCTCAGTATTTTCTTGGCTCCTTCCGTGACTTTGTTTATTAATACTTTTGTTGTTCAAGTATCACCTCCTAACAGAAGCCTTCCCTGACCACACGCTCTAAAATAGAATTGGCCTTCACATAGATAGACCTGCCAGTTTATCCCTTACCCTGCTTTCTCTATCTTCATAGCACTTAGCACTACCTGTCATATTCTATATTTATAGAGTTGAGTTCCATGGAGACTATTTTGTGTGTTTTATTGATTGGTTTGTCCCCAGCATCTTGAATGGTGCTCTCTTGGCTCTCAATAACTAATGAATGAATCAATGAATAAATAAATGAATGAATTCAATGCAAGTGCCTTATAGAAGGGGAAATACAACCAATTCTGTTCACTCCTAGCGTCTTGAAAATTTTATAATTCTCAGTCCATGGTTTTGTCTTTCTGCTTCAGCATTTTCAAATTAAATCCATATCTATGTATGAGTTTTGTTTCAATTTGACGAAAATCACCTTGACAAAAGTTAAAATCCAATATATGTCAAGTCCAGTTTTCCAAAGAGTAACTGATTTGTTTGTTCTCCATCTCATGGCGGGGAGGAATGTACATGACTTTGTGTGTATGTGTGTGTATGTGAGAGAGAGAAAGAATGAACAGTTATCTGCAGTGAGGAAATTGGGTGTCCAGGTTCCCCAGAAGGAAAATAATTTTGTTTCAATTGCTGTATATTTTTTCTCAGTTGTTGCTTCCAAATACATTTAAAAAACCCAACCAAAATACAAAGAAATGAAAAGCCTGATGAACTAGAGGTTTGTAAACATAAATACATCAGATCAGGGAATTTCCCAGGGGCTCATGCAGAGCATTGTAAAACCATGTGAAAGCTTTATGAAGAGAAACTTCAGCAGAGAAGATAGATATATGGCAGCTGCTTGCCAGCTCATGTCTCCACTCAACAATGGAAGTTGCGATGTGGGAACTGCCCTTTTGGTTCTGGGATGTGCCTCACCATGAAGTAGAATATTCCTGCCCCTGGAGCCCGAATTCTGTTCAAGCAGATACCCTCTATTGTATACATAGCCACTGGCTATGTGTACAACTGCCACTGGCAATTGAAGGGAGGTTCCCAGGCTGCCTTGGAAGACAAGACCCCCACATAAGTAAAAGCAGCAGCAGCCAGTATTTTGAAGAAGCCATTTGAAAATCTGTTTCAAATGTATGGTAGCATTTTTTTTTAGAGTGATGGGTCTCAAACTTGAGCACGAATGAGAATCACTTGGAGGGCTTGCTAAAATTCAAATGGCTGGGCTCCACTCCCAGAGTTTCTAACCCAAAAAGTTTGGAGTAGGGCCCCAGAATTTTATTTCCTTCAATTTCCCAGGTGATGCTGATGCTGCTATATGTGACAAACTTTGAAAACTATTGTTTAGGAAAAAACCGAAATTTTGAGGCAAATAATTTGGATTCAAGCCTTGTAGGATTTTACCTCTGAACCTGACATGGAGGTTCTTCTTTTCTAACATGGAGTTTATAAGGTTCTTGTAAGAATTAAATGGACTGGTGTCCATGAAAGTTCTTTGGGAACTATAAATGTTAGCAGTTATGGCTTCACAAATAGTACTTGCTGCCACCCCCATCGTCTTTTCCTGTGCTTTGTCACCTCTCTACCCGACTTTGTCCTATCAAGTTCATCAGGCATCTAGAAAGAAACCAAAGTCAAGAAGGTCCTAAGTAGTAAAATGATTTTAACCCATTGAGTATGGCCATGATGCTGACTTTGACTTGATCTCCTTTTCCCTCTAACTGGCCTCTTCTCAACTTGCTCCTCTTCTTCCAGTTCTGGCCACATCTCACAGCAGAGAACAGCAACTAGTGCTGATATTGGGGTAAAAAAAATGTCAGGTAGAATTTTTTTCTTTTAGTTAGTAGAATAAGCAGAGGAATCTACTTCCAAACAGGAAAGTATTTGTTGGGGAAACCATCTTGCTAGGTTGGTGGGCTCTGAGCTGATTTCCCTAAGGGCAAAATCCAGATGTTTAAAAGAGTTAAGTGGGATCATAAGTATAATTGCAGATTCCTAACTTAAGAATGTGTCAGACAGCTGTATTAGACAGTTGCCAGGGTAAATGATATGTCTGTGTATGAGGGAGTCCTTTTTCTTTGGAAACCTTTTCTCATTTAAAAGTAATACACATGTTATGTACACAATTTTGAAATTTTCTAAAATTATAAAGAATGAAAATATCCCTTAATTCTGACACACAGAGATACTTAATGGTAAGATATTAGTAATTTTCATCTAGCCTTTTAAAAATTTTTATTTATTTGGCTGCGATGGATCTTCATTGTAGCATGTGAACTCCTGATGGTGGCATGAGGGATCTAGTTCCCCTACCAGGGATCAAACCCAGGCCCTGTGCATTGGGAGCTTGGAATCTTAGCACTGGACCACCAGGGACATGCCCATACAGGCTTTTAATATGTGTATGCTTGTACATGAATATATGCATATGGATATTTGTTTTTTGAGTTGGGCTGATACAACATACAGGTTTGCATACTGTTTTTCTCTTTTGTAATAGCAGACTATGGGCTTCCCTGGTGGCTTAGCAGTATGGAATCTGCCTGCCTTAATTTCTCTTTATGTTTTTCAATTGTTAGTGTATAGGAATGCAAGGGATATCTGTGTACTAATTTTATATCCAACAACCTTACTATATTCATTAAATCAGTTCAGTTACTCAGTTGTGTCTGACTCTTTGCAACCCCATGGACTGCAGCATGCCAGGCCTCACTGTCCATCACCAACTCCCAGAACTTGCTCAAACTCATGTCCGTTGAGTCGGTGATGCCATCCAACCATCTCATCCTCTGTTGTCCCCTTCTCCTTCTGCCTTCAGTCTTTCCCAGCATCAGGGTCTTTTCCAATCAGTCAGTGCTTCACATTAGGTGGCCAAAGTATTGGAGCTTCAGCGTCAATAAATATTCAGGACTGATTTCCTTTAGGATTGACTGCAGTCCAAGGGACTCTCAAGAGTCTTTTCCAACACCACAGTTCAAAAGCATCAATTTTTTGGTGCTCAGCTTTCTTTATGGTCCAACTTTCACATCCATATGTGATTACTGGAAAAACCATAGCTTTGACTAGACAGACCTTTGTCAGCAAAGTAATTTCTCTGCTTTTTAATATGCTGTCTAAGTTTATCAGAGCTTTTCTTCCAAGGAGCAAGCATCTTTTAATTTCAAGGCTGCAGTCACCATCTGCAGTGCTTTTGGAGACCCCCAAAATAAAGTCTGTCACTGTTTCCATTGTTTCCAAATCTATTTCCCATGAAGTGATGGGACCAGATGCCATGATCTTGGTTTTCTGAATGTTGAGTTTTAAGCTAGCTTTTTCATTCACCTCTTTCACTTTCATCAAGAGGCTCTTCAGTTCCTCTTCACTTTCTTCCATAAGGGTGGTATCATCTGCATATCTAAGGTTATTTATATTTCTCCCAGTAATCTTGATTCCAGCTTGTGCTTCATCCAATACAGCATTTGGCATGATGTACTCTACATATAAGTTAAATAAGCAAGGTGACAATATACAGCCTTGACATACTCCTTTCTTGATTTGGAACCAGTCTCTTGTTCCATGTCGGTTCTAACTGTTGCTTCTTGACCTGCATACAGATTTCTCAGGAAGCATATAAGGTGGTCTGGTATTCTCATCTCTTTAAGAATTTCCCAGTTTGTTGTGATCCACACAGTCAAAGGCTTTGGCGTGGTCAGTAAAGCAGAAATAGATGTTTTTCTGGAACTCTCTTGCTTTTTCAATGATCCAGCAGATGTTGGCAATTTGATCTCTGGTTCCTCTGCCTTTTCTAAATCCAGCCTGAGCATCTGGAAGTTCTTTGTTCACATACTGATGAAGCCTGGTTTGGAGAATTTTCAGCATTACTTTGCTAGTGTGTGAGATGAATACGATTGTGTAGTAGTTTGAACATTCTTTGGCATTGCCTTTCTTTGGGATTGGAATGAAAACTGACATTTTTTCAGTCCTGTGGCCACTGCTGAGTTTTCCAAATTTGCTGGCATATTGAGTGCAGCACTTTCACAGCATCATCTTTTAGGATTTGAAATATTTCAGCTGGAATTCTGTCACCCCCACTAGCTTTGTTCATAGTAATGCTTCCTAAGGCGCACTTGACTTCACACTCCGGGATGTCTGGCTCTAGGTGAATGATCACATCATCTTGGTTATCTAGGTCATTAAGATCTTCTTTGTATAATTCTTCTGTGTATTCTAGCAACCTTTTCTTAATTTCTTCTGCCTCTGTTAGAGCCGTACTGTTTCTGTCCTTTATTGTGCCCATCTTTGCATGAAATGTTCCCTTGGTATCTCTAATTTTCATGAAGAGATCTCTAATCTTTCCCATCCTATTGTTTTCCTCTATTTCTTTGCATTGATCATTGAGGAAGGCTTTCTCATCCCTCCTTGCTATTCTTTGGAACTCTACATTCATTGATTAGCTCTAGTAATTTTCTGGTGTTATCTTTAGGGTTTCCTATGTAGAGGACCATGTCATCTGCAAACAGTGAGAGTTTTACTTCTTCTTTTCCAATATAGATTCCCTTTATTTCTTTTTCTTCTCTGATTCCTGTGGCTAGGACTTCCAAAACTATGTTCAATAGTAGTGGTGAGAGTGGGCACACTTGTCTTGTTCCTGATTTTATAGGAAATGCTTTCAGTTTTTCACCACTGTGGATAACGTTTGCTGTGGGTTTGTCATTTATAGGTTTTATTATGTTGAAGTATGTTCCTTCTATGCCTGCTTCCTGGAGAGTTTTTATCATAAATGGGTATTGAATTTTGTCAAAGGCTTTGTCTGCATCTACTGAGAATATCATATGTTTTTAATATTTCAGTTTATTAATATGGTTATCACACTGATTGATTTGTGAATATTGAAGAATCCTTGCATCCCTGGAATAAAGCCCACTTGGTCATGATGTATAATCTTTTAAATATGTTGTTGTATTCTGTTTGCTATAATTTTGTTGAGGATTTTTGCATCCATGTTCATCAATGATATTGGCCTGTTTTTGTTTGTTTGTTTTTGTGCCATCTTTGTCTTGTTTTGGTATGAGGGTGATGGTGGCCTTATAGAATGAGTTTGGGAGTTTGCCTTCCTCTGCACTTTTCTGTAAGAGTTTGAGTAGGATAGGTGTGGCTCTTCTCTAAATTTTTGGAAGAATTCACCTCTGAAGCCATCTTGTCCTGGGGAAACAATCCCATTCACCATTGCAATGAAAAGAATAAAATACTTAGGAATAAATTTACCTAAAGAAACAAAGGAACCATAGATAGAAAACTATAAAACACTGATGAAAGAAATCAAAGATGACACAAATAGATGGAGAAATATACCATGTTCATGGATTGGAAAAATCAATATAGTGAAAATGAGTATACTACACAAAAATAAACTCAAAATGGATTAAAGATCTAAATTTAAGGCCAGAAACTATAAAACTCTTAGAGGAAAACATAGGCAGAACACTCTCTGACATAAATCACAGCAAGATCCTCTATGACTCATTTCCCAGAGTAACAGAAATAAAAATAAACAAATGGTACCTAATTAAACTTAAAAACTTTTGCACAATGAAGAAAGCTATAAGCAAGGTGAAAAGGCAGCCTTCAGAATGGGAGAAAACAATAGCAAACAAAATAACTGACAAAGAATTAATCTCCAAAATGTACAAGCAACTCATGCAGCTCAATACCAGCAAAACAACCAACCCAATCAAAAAGTGAGCAAAAGAACTAAACAGACATTTCTCCTAAGAAGACATACAGATGGCTAATAAACACATGAAAAGATGCTCAACATCACTCATTATTAGAGAAATGTAAATCAAAACCACAATGAGGTATCATTTCACGCAGGTCAGAATGGCCACCATCAAAAAGTCTACAAACAATAAATGCTGGAGAAGGTTTGGAGAAAAGGGAACCTTCTTACACTGTTGGTGGGAATGCATACTGGTGCAGCCACTATGGAGAACCGTGTGGAGATTCCTTTAAAAAAAACTGGAAATAGAACTGCCTAGGACATGAAAGCAACCTAGATGTCCATCAGCAGATGAATGGATAAGGAAGTTGTGGTACATATACACAATGGAATGTTACTCAGCTATGAAAAGGAACACATCTGAGTCAGTTCTAATGATTTGGATGAAACTGGAACCTATTATACAGATTGAAGTAAGTCAGAAAGAGAAACACCAATACTGTATATTAACACATATATATAGAATTTAGAAAAATGGTAATGACAACCCTATATACAAGGCAGCAAAAGAGACACAGGTGTAAAGAACAGGCTTTTGGACTCTGTGGGAGAAGGTGTGGGTGTGATGATTTGAGAGAATAGCATTTTAACATGTATATAACCATATGTAAAATAGATGACCAGTGCAGGTTTGATGCGTGAAGCAGGGCACTCAGAGCTGGTGTTCTGGGACAACCCAGAGGGATGGAGTGGGGAGGGAGGTGGTGGTGGGGGCGATGTTTCAGGATGGAGGGACACATGTGCACCTGTGGCTGATTCATGTTGATATATGGCAAAAACCATCCCAATATTGTAAAGTAATTATCCTCCAATTAAAATAAATTAACTTAAAAAAAGATATGCACCAATAGGAACAGACATGGAGACAGAGATAGAGATGGAGTTAGAGACACTGATATAGAGAAATAGAAACAGAGATATGCAATATACAGAAGTCCTCAAAATAACTTTTGTTTTGTACATGAATAAAGACATTCTAAAAGAATGGCTGGAATATGGTCGGCAGCCTATAAATATTTATTGAATGAATAAATAATGTCTTATTTATGTTAAAAAATTTAGGGAAACAGAAGCACATTTAAATATTTCACTTTCTATAGTTCTATACTGGGTAAGTGTTTGAAATAAAAAGTTCAATCATGTACTCAAAGGGCTATAAAAACATTTCTCAAATTAACAAAGAAGAAAAGAATCTGGCTGCAATGCAGGAGATGCAGGTTCTATTCCTGGGTTGGGAAGATCCCCTGGAGAAGGAAATGGCAACCCATTCCAATATTCTTGCCTGGAGAATCCCATGGACAGAGGAGCCTGGTGGGCTACAGTTGATGGGGTCACAAAGAGTCAGACACGACTGAGCAACTAAAGAACAACACAACTATGGTAGACTATTATTTCTTCATGTAGACACACAGTACTTCACCTAACTTCCAAAATTTTGAACAGTTCAGTTCAGTTCAGTCGCTCAGTCGTGTCCGACTCTTTGTGACCCCATGAATCACAGCATGCCAGGCCTCCCTGTCCATCAACAACTCCCGGAGTTCACTCAAATTCATGTCTATCGAGTCGGTGATGCCATCCAGCCATCTCATCCTCTGTCGTTCCCTTCTCCTCCTGTCCCCAATCCCTCCCAGCATCAGGGTCTTTTCCAATGAGTCAACTTTTCACATGAGGTGGCCAAAGTATTGGAGTTTCAGCTTTAGCATCAATCCTTCCAATGAGCACCCAGGACTGATCTCATTTAGGATGGACTGGTTGGACCTCCTTGCAATCCAAGGGACTCTCGAGAGTCTTCTCCAACACCACAGTTCAAAAGTATTAATTCTTCGGCGCTCAGCTTTCTTCACAGTCCAACTCTCACATCTATACATGACTATTGGAAAAACCATAGCCTTGACTAGATGGACCTTTGTTGGAAAAATAACGTCTCTGCTTTTGAATATGCTGTCTAGGTTGGTCATAACTTTCCTTCCAAGGAGTAAGTGTCTTTTAATTTCATGGCTGCAATCACCATCTGCAGTGAGTTTGGAGCCCCCAAAAATAAAGTCTGACACTGTTTCCACTGTTTGCCCATCTATTTGCCATGAAGTGATGGGACCAGATGTCATGATCTTAGTTTTCTGAATGTTGAGCTTTAAGTCAACTTTTTCACTCTCCTCTTTCACTTCCATCAAGAGGCTTTTTAGTTCCTCTTCCCTTTCTGCCATAAGGGTGGTGTCATCTGCATATCTGAGGTTATTGCTATTTCTCCCGGCAATCTTGATTCCACCTTGTGATTCTTCCAGCCCAGTGTTTCTCATGATGTACTCTGCATAGAAGTTAAATAAGCAGGGTGACAATATACAGCCTTGATGTACTCCTTTTCCTGTTAGAACAGTTAGGATATTCCTAATTTTACATTATAAATAACCCTGCAGCTGTTGACACTTCATGTACATAAATCAATATGTTTATTTCTAATTGCTCTCTTAGGATAGAATCCTTGGGATGGAAAGATTAGATTAAAGGGTAGGAACATTTTTTAAAATTTTTTTATTTATTTTAATTGAAGGATAATTATTTTGCAGTATTGTGATGGTTTTTGCCATACATCAGTATGACTCAGCCATAGGCATACACATGTCCCCTCCTTCCTGAACCTCCTCACACCTCCCTCCCCACTCCATCCCTCTAGGCTGTCACAGAACTCCGGCTTTGGGTGCCCTGCCTCATACATCAAACATTTTTAAAAACAAATATAATCTACCAACCATAAAATTATTTACTTTCAAGTGTGGAATTAAGTGGGTTTTAGTATGTTCACAAGGTTGTATAGCCACCACCACTCTCTAATTCTAGAAAAAAATATGCAGTGCTTCACAGATTTGCATGTCATCCTTGTGGGACAGCCATGCTGATCTTCTCTATATTGTTCTGATTTTAGTATATGTCAGCTAAAGCAAACACAGTAGGAACATTTTTATGTCTCTTGATAACATATGGCAAGTTTCCTTGAGGCAAATGTATACCCAATCCATTCCCATCCAGCAGTTTATAAGAATACTTCTTTCCCTGCAACTTTGCTGACAGTTTTTAAAAATATATTGCCAATATCATTGAAAATTGCATTTTATTGTTCTGTCTTTTTGATTAGCTCTTCTTCCTCTTTAGCTGTTCTGAAGAGATATGTCATCCACTCTATTTCCTTTGCATGCATATACTGTGGGCAGTCACATTCACTCGGCTGCCCCCTCTCTGTGGATAATGACCACATGTCCATACCCTACCCTAACCTCTTTCTAACACTACAGCCCAGATATCAGGCCACTTGTGGGGCATGACTATAACAAACATGCTCATGTCTAAAGTCAAACTCATGTCTCTGGTTCTCAACTTCCCAATCTAGATAGTGATACCACTAGCTGTTTCATGGCCATCTTAACTTCTCTTTCCTCCATATTTAATTAGTAATCCAAGTTTCTTGATTCTGTCCCTTGTCCTTTCTCACATCCTTTCATTCTGCTCCACTCTCACTGTCACCTCTCTAGTTCTACCTTTTATTAAGTCTATGGCACTAGCCTACTCACTTCACTATTCTTTCAGTATCCACATAATTCATCCTACATGTGGCTATGAGAATAACCTTCCTAACATACTGCTTTTACCATCTCTTTCCTCCTATTCTGGAACCTCCAAAGCCTCTGTCTTGCCTGTCGGTAAAGTAAATGTTAGGATAAACACTTAAGGCTCACCATGTTGTTGCATCATTCTAATTTTATTTCCTGTATGCCTTGGAAAAACTCTATGTTCTTCCTTCAGTATATCCCTGCTCTTCCCACTCTTGTTTTTACAAAACACCTCACATGACCTCTTCCCCAGTCTCCTCCTGTTGAAATTATCCTGAGTTTTCAAAATTAGAGGCTCTGCAAAATCTTCCTTGATTCAACTATCTGTGCTTTCTCCTTTGTTTCCTCCTTGACTGTCTGGTTTTAGACACCACCAATTTTATAGCATTTTCAACAAAAAAATAAGAAAACTTGCTTAATAATGTTTTTATTACATGAATGGTTTTAAATTTTTATTGAAGTATAGTTGATTTACAATATATCATGTTAGTTTCAGGTGTACAGCAAAGTGATTTGGAGATATATAAAGATATATAATATTCTTTCTAAAAATTATTTTCCATTATAGGTTATATAACATATTGAATATAGTCCCCAGTAAAGTAAAGCCCTTGTTCTTTTTTTAAACTCTCATTTTGTTAGCATTTCCTTTATGACACGATATTCTACTCTGTTTAGTTACATCGATTTTTTTTAATTAATTTATTTTTTATTGAAGGATAATTGCTTTACAGATTTTTGCTGTTTTCTGTCAAACCTCAACATGAATCAGCCATAGGTATACATATATCCCCTCCCTTTTGAAATTCCCTCCCATCTCCCTCCCCATCCCACCCCTCTAGGTTGATAAATTCAAACAGAGCCCGTTTGAATTTCCTGAGCCATACAGCAAATTCCTGTTGGCTATCTATTTTACATATGGTAATGTAAGTTTCCATGTTACTCTTTACATACATCTCACCCTCTCCTCCCGTCTCCCCATGTCCATAAGTCTATTCTCTATGTCTGTTTCTCCATTGTTGCCCTATAAATAAATTCTTCAGTACCATTTTTCTAGAGTCCATATATATGTGTTAGAATATAGTATTTATCCTTCTCTTTCTGACTCACTTCACTCTGTATGATAGATTCTGGTTCATCCACCTCATTAGAACGGACTCAAATGTGTTCCTTTTTTTGGCTGAGTAATATTCCAGTACCACAACTTATTTTTCCGTTCATATGTTGATGGACATCTAGGTTGCTTCCATGTTCTAGCTATTGTAAATAGTGCAGTAGTGAACAATGGGATACATGTGTCTCTTTCAATTTTTGTTTCCTTAGGGTATATGCATAGGAATGGGATTGCTGGGTCATATTGTGGTTTTATTCCTAGTTTTTTAAGGAATCTCCATACCTTTTTCCATAGTGGCTCTATCAATTTACATTCCCACCAATAGTGCAAGAGCATTCCCTTTTCTCCACACCCTCTCCAGAATTTATTGTTTGTAGACTTTTGATGAGGGCCATTCTGACCTGTGTGAGGTGATATCTCACTGTAGTTTTGATTTGCATTTCTCTAATAATGAGTGATGTTGAGCAGCTTTTCATGTGTTTGTTAGACATCTGATGTCTTCTTTGGAGAAATATCTGTTTAGGTCTTTTCCCCACTTTTTGATTGGGTTGTTTGTTTTTCTGATATTGAGTTGTATAAGCTGCTTGTATATTTTGGAAATTAATCCTTTGTCAGTTGTTTAATTTGCTATTATGTTCTCCCATTCCAAGGGTTGTCTTTTCACTGTGCTTATAGTTTCCTTTGCTGTGCAAAAGCTTTTAAGTTGAATCAGGTCCCACTTGTTTACTTTTGTTTTTATTTCCATTACTCTAGGAGGTTTGTCATAGAGGATCTTGCTTTGATTTATGTCATCAACTGTTCTGCCTGTGTTTTCCTCTAAGAGTTTTATAGTTTCTGGTCTTACATTTAGGTCTTTAATCCATTTTGAGTTTATCTTTGTGTATGATGTTAGGAGGTGTTCTAATTTCATTCTTTTACATGCAGCTGTCCAGTTTTCCCAGCACCATTTATGGGAGAGGCTGTCTTTGCCCCATTGTATATTCTTGCCTCCTTTGTCAAAAATAAGGTACCCATAGGTGCATGGGTTTATTTCTGGGCTTTCTATCTTGTTCCATTGGTCTGTATTTCTGTTTTTGTGCCAGTCCATACTGTCTTGATAACTGTAGCTTTGTAGTATAATCTGAACTCAGAAAGGTTGATTCCTCCAGCTCCATTCTTCTTTTTCAAGACTGCTCTGGCTATTCGGGGTCTTTTGTGTTTCCATATGAATTGTGAAATTTTTTGATCTACTTCTGTGAAAAATGCCATTGGTAATTTGATAGGGATCACATTGAATCTGTAGATTGTGTTTGGTAGTATAGTCATTTTCACAATATTGATTCTTTCTACCCAGGAACATGGAATCTCTCTCCATCTGTTTTTGTCGTCTTTGATTTCTTTCATCAGTGTCTTATAATTTTCTGTGTACAGTTCTTTTGTCTTCTTAAGTAAGTTTATTCCTGGATATTTAATTCTTTTTCTTGCAATGGTGAACGGGATTGATTCCTTAATTTATCTTTCTGAGTGTTTTATTGTTAGTATATAGAATAGTTACATAGGTATTTTTATTCATCCCCTGGTGATGATGGTTTAGTTGTAAGTCACATCCAACTGTTGCAACCCCATGGACTATAGCCCACCAGGCTCCTCTGTCCATGGGATTCTCCAGGCAAGAATACTGGAGTGGGTTGGCATTTCCTTCTCCAGGGGATATTCCCAACCCAGGGATTGAACCCATGTCTCCTGCATTACAGGCAGGTTCTTTACTGTCTGAGCCACCAGGGAAGCCCCATATTGACCCCCCCTACCACACTATAGATTTCTTAAGCACAGGAATCATATCTTCTTCATTTTGGCATGTTGCATAGTACCTCTCCAAGCACCTTAAATGTAGATAGGAGTTCCATAAATGCTTGAATAAAAGGATGATAAAGACTGCTAACTTTTTTTAAAGAACTACTAATGACTCAGTTTCGGGAATGAATTCTGTGCTAAGAAGTTACAGATGGCAGGCAACTCTGATGGCATGACTTCTTCTTTATCCCTCACTCTCCACACCCAATCAATCAGTGAATATTGTCAACTCTACCTCCAAGATATCTGTAATCAAACCTCTCTTCTCTACCCCTACTACTTCTTCCCTAGAACAAATCACCATTATCTCTTACCTATAAAAGCCTTTTTAAACTGGTTCCCTCACTTCTACTCCTGCCCTGCCTAAATCTATCAGCCTAGTGAGATCTTTATAAAACTTAGATCATTGTCATCTACTTAACAATCTCCAGTAGCGTATTTCTCAGTACATTGGAAATAAAACCCAAACTTTCTACCTTGACCTTGAAAACTCTGTGATCTGGCCTTCGCACTTCCCCAGCCACATGCCCCTGTACTATCTACCTTGCTCACCATGTTCCAGCTCTGCTGAGCACTGATCCTCATTGTCATGTTTGCTCAAAGCAGAATGAGTAGGTTCTCTTGGTTCTATTGAGGTTCTCACTGTTACTGGACATTGTCTTTGGGCTTCATGCATTTAGTAGTGGAGATGATTTAGGGAGTTGCCAGAAGCAATTCTAACGGGTTTTGAGACTTGACTTGGGGCAAAATCTTTGTGGAGTTCATCATTTTCCTGAAAATTGGTACTCCAATACTGAGTTGGAGATATTTGGCTTAAAATGAAAATAAAGGAAATCTTGTATTATTCCTGCATTCATTCCCAAGGGACGCTGTGGTATTACTGATAGAAACTAAGGCTGGAGGACAAACGTCCTCCACCTTCTTTATCACTCTGGGTGTTGGTTTAGGAAATTGGGCATCATAGCAGAAGCTGACTCAACAGATGCTATTCTGTGAACCTGTCGTCATTTTCCCTGTGTGCTCATATGAAGTCGCCCTCAGCCTTCTGGTGTTACACCCTTAGCTTTTATATGTACAGGGAAGAGAAAAAAACTCTCTTTTATTATTCAGATTCTTGACTTGCTCCCCTTGCTCCTAGAAGCTGCGAAATATGCACCATCCACCTCCTTGCCTTTGGGATCATTGACAAGAAACAGTCTATAATGGGTATGTTTTATCTGCCTCTACATAGATTTGTAAACTAGAATATGTTTCACAGCCAAGTCTGAAAGAGAATTCTAAGTACTGTGTTTCTAAACTACTAAGCATTTTTCTAGCCCCTAATATTTGCAGAGCTCTCCCACTTCTTTCATATGGTTGGCCTCCCTCCAACCTCCTTTGAAAAATAGGTGTCCCCGTATTTTAAAGATTCTAATGTGAAAAAATGGAGAAATGAAAGCAGAAAGTCAAGTGTAAAGGCCCTAACCAAATGAGGGTATTACTCTTTACTTTCATACTTGGAAAGCCAAAAGACACCCCTTGACACACATCACAGCATTTGAGGGAGTCTTTACTCCCAACCCAGCATTCCCTTCCTTTCTTATTCACTACCCTGGGCTTCTTTTCAGCCTTGAATGGATCCTGAGGTAGAGGGTAGAGAGGCGGGGGATTCAGCAGATTTCTGTGAAAGAACTTGACCTGGCTACTCCAAGAGGGGAGGGGAAGTAGAAGAAGTGGGGAAGGTGGAAAGGCAGAACTGGGTACCAAAAGTCCCATCTACATAAAGTACCTATATCTCAGATGACCAAAATTATAGCTTCCCAACTGACAAGAAAGGTCTTGTCTTAAAGTTCTCTTTAAACTCATACATATGTATATATACACACATATACATAGATATACACATACTTACCCATACATGCACATGCATACATGCATACTTACCCATACATACACTTTCACGCATTTACATACATATACATGTTCCTCCTTGGTTGGGTCTGTATAAGGAAGGTCTCCAGATCAGCAGGGTCCTCCAGCTAACAGTGTGAGAGTGTGAGGAGGCCTTCAGAGATCTGTATCCCTTCATGGTGATCAAGCGGCTTTTGCCTCCTTCTGTCAGATAAACAAGCCATGCATTGTTTTGTCCACTGGCTGTGGACAAAACAGGCTTCCCTTCCTGCTGAGCAGGCCAGAATGAGTTTGAATTCCTTCATGTGGGATAGGTAGAATGTGCTGGTAGGGGCGGAGGAGGCTGGAAGAGCCATAGACAGTAGACAGAGCTAATCAAGGACACCATTTTGTGCTTCTCCTTATCTAAACACTTTCAGAAAAGGAAAGAACCTGCAGTAGGTTATGACCCAGACCTCAGGCTAAGCATAACCCCAAGCAACAGGGGCCGTATTTCCTTCTTGCCCTGGGTTGGATCAGAGCCAGGGTTCTCTTTTTGCTTACCCCCTGCCTTCCTCCCTCCAAGTAGTTCTTGAGACGTCTGCTGAGAGCTAGGCTTGGAGACCAGTAGTTCTGTTGGAAGGTATTGGGGTAACAGCCCTCTAGAGCAGCTAGAGAGTGACTCCTTCTAAAACTGGTCCACTTCCCTCCCCTCACCTCTCACAACAGCCTTTACAAGGGAGCCTTTCTGACAGATCTGTCATTTCCACCTGCATGTGCCTACCCTCCTTGCTCCAGGCCAGGTTCTTATCCTCTGAGTACTTGGAAAAGATACAGTCATCTTTACCTTCCCCTGAACAGAGGAGGTGATGCTTGCTCATGTTGTCTGGAACTTAGCTCTGCTAAGTGAGAAGTTACCCCCTTTATCCCAACCCCATCTCCCAGTCTCTCCTTTCTAAATCCCAAACTGGCCAAACTGCTCAAATTCCTCTCTTATTATCCTCTCCACAAGGATTTCTTGAGTATATACTGCCTGTGTCCATCTGTCCATCATATCACCTCTTCTGGTGACTTCCCAACTCTCATACTCCCATCCTGCCTCCCGACCTAAGGCAATCCCCAAAACTTGCTTGCACCTCTAGTCAAAACTTCCTCAACCCATCTGACCACTGACAGGGCCAGGCTGCTATCACATTTGTTATTCTTTATTTCGTTAGGAAATGGGGGTCAGGGAAGCATTTTTATGGACTGAGTTACAGAGTGGAAGGAGAAAGGCACATGGTGACCAGATTTGGGAAGGCTAGGTACCCAGGCCTGAGTAATGGGATTAGAAGCGACTGTTTATTCTGATGCTGTTTCAGAGCAGGGGTTATTCCCTTGGTGCTGTGCTATTGCTAAAGGTACTGTATTCCCTAGTGTATTGTCAGACTGTGTTTATTACACCACTAGCATCACCATCACTCTAGAGCTTCTTAGAAAGTCAGAATCTGGAGCCTACTCTAGATCTACTGAATCAAAATCTGATTCAAGATGGCCAGGTGATTAGTCTGGCCACTGAAGTTTGAGAAGTGCTACTCTCGAGAGTGAGGCTTGATTTTTGAACCTTCTCTTAATTAGTCCTCTTGCATTCCTCTTCATTTGGCTTGAAGAAATGCTTTTTCTTGCCACTAATAGTACCTTATCCATTATTATTTGGGGTCAAGGATGATATTAATAATGGATATCATTTACTGAATGCCTTTTGTGTGCCAGGCATACATTGAAGATGAGGAAATTGAGTCTCTGTGACATGCCCAAAGCCAAAC
Source organism: Bubalus bubalis (assembly GCF_019923935.1). Lineage (NCBI taxonomy): Eukaryota > Metazoa > Chordata > Mammalia > Artiodactyla > Bovidae > Bubalus > Bubalus bubalis. The sequence goes on from NC_059181.1 coordinate 54,263,948, forward strand.
AATTAGTGTGTAAAAGCTGAATCTCCAACCCAGATCTGCAGGCATACTAAATCCCCAAACTCCCACCTTACAGGACTTCTGATTACCAGAGGAGGGTCTGTGGGCTTACTTGGATGGCACCTGCCTTTTATAGGCACATGTAAACAAAATTCCTTTCAAACTTCCCCAGGAGGTCCAGAGGGCAGAGCGGGGAAGGGGCCACCTGGCATGGTTTCCCCAGAGAGGAAGGGCCCTGGGATATTTCTTGGTCTGAGGAAGCTCACATAAGCTCTCTCAGGGGCCAGAAATGGCTGAAATTGAGACCAGAGGCCAAAGGAAACTGGCCTGGAGATCCTGGAGTATTATGAAGGGAAAAATCCCAACTCTGAATCCCCAAGAAGAATTAAATTCTGATGCTTGAGCTTGGGCTTAGGGTATGTAATAAACTTCTGTGGGGCTTCTCTGGGTCCTGGCTGTTGCATAGGTCAGTGAGACATCATGTGGACCCCCAGCCTGGGGCTGGGGACTGTTGCCTCAGAGTGTGCCATATAGTTGGAGAGGTTGTTTGTGACAATGGGCTTTAATGTTTTATTTTGCAGAGAGGAAACAGAAGCCCAGACAGGGGGAGTAAATTGCCAGAGGTCAGAGTAAAGTCATGGCAGAGGCAGGGATGCTGACTCCAAGCAGCACTGTTTTGGAGTTAGAGTCTCTGGTGTGAAATGCAGTTTCCTCTGGGTCTGCTCAGATGCCCATAGGATGGGCAGACTCTGAAAATATGGTCCAGAATGGTTTGTGAATCTTTCTGTCTCAACAGGATATTCATTCTGGGAGATCTCTAGGTTCCTTGCCCCCAGCTGTGTAAAACCAGCTGTAGTGCTACTTGCTTTGCTGGACCTGGAGGCTGCTGGGCCTGGCTGATCTGGGTTTTCCTTTTCTGGGGCTCAGAGGACCTGCGGAGATGGCTGGGTGGAGTCAACCCAGTCCAGGAAGCACAGGAATTCTTTTAAGTGTATGTGTCTGGGGTATTTTTCTCTCTCACTTGCGTGTATTTAAAAAAAAAATTTTAGACACCCACTTTATCTTTCCCAAACATCATTTCCTTGCTCCTTTCCTGAGTTCTAGCAGTGGCTGGGGGCCCAGCTTCCTTATTGGCCTCTGAGCTATGTAAGGGGGTGGGCCAGAGCTCAGAGGAGGCTGGAGTAGGGAACAGGAGGGCTGTTTGTGCTGCTGGAACTGCCTTTCATCCTTCCCTTTGCCACCAGGGTGCTGGCTACTTTCTGGAGCAGCGTCTTCACTCCTATCCAGCTCTTGACACTGGCCCTCATTCCCTAAGGTGGTGGCCTCCTCTAGGCCCAACCAGGCTGATGGCCATACCTTGCCTTCGGTGCTACTCCTTTCTGTTCTTGGAATTGGGACCTGACTGTGCCTGAGCCCCTTGGAGCACACTCAGGGACTTGGGCTGATAGCCCTTTCTCTCACGAGGTTTTAAAGGAAGGCAAATGAGTCTCAACTAAGGGAGGATCCAGCCTGCAGAAAGAAGCCCCAGGGGCTGGCTGGAGGGGTTGTTGAGGACCGTCTGAGCTGGCTGAGCTGGCTGGATACCTAGCCCTCTCCTAAGCTATCTCTCCATCCTGGACAACTTCCATGGTAGGTACTACTGGTAGCCATGGCCATCATGGCTGTTACCCTTCTTCCCGCTTCTGCTTTCTTTCTTCAATATCCCTTTCTTTTTGCTTCCTAAAGGAATTTGGGGTAATGAATGATGTGTGTGTGTGTGCTCAGTCATGTCCTACTCTGCAATCCCATGGACTATAGCCTGCCAGGCTCCTCTGTCCATGGAATTTCCAGGCAAAAATACTGAAGTAGGTTGCCATTTCCTACTCCAGAGGATCTTCCTGACCCAGGGATCGAACCCACGTCTCCTGCATCTCCTGCACTGGCAGGCAAATTCTTTACCACTGTACCACCTAGGAAGCCCCAATGAATGATAGTGTGTTTAATAATAGTGCCTTGGGAGAAAGGGTAGGAGACTGTTGCCTCTATAGCTAGATTGGTGGTTGGCATTTTCTTTTACCTCTTTGCTTATTTCTTCTCATCCTCCTTCCCCACTGCCTAAGGAGGGAATGGTTTAAACTTTAGGACTACCGAGACTTTCCTTTTCTGACTGCTTCTTGAGGGAATGCCTAGGAGAAGGCTCAGGTATATAAGCTCTTTGAGATAGATCCCTCTTTGGGGAGGTAGGGGCGTGTGGTACCCTAACAAGTGTTGGAGGACCAGAGCCTCGTTCTCAACTCCTGGTTACTAGCTGTGTGTTCTTGGCAAAGCAGTTCAGCTCTCTGTGTCTCTCTTTCTGCATCCCATAAAGGGGGCATAATAATGGTGCTTACTGATAAGGTTGGAGTGAGGATTGAATCAGCTAATGCATGTAAAGTGCTCAGTGCCAGGTACATCTTAAGTGTCCAGTAAATGGTCCCTGTTATTTTTTTTTAAGTTAATACTATATTAGGCACTATGCGGAGTGATTTCACATGTGGGACTGCATTTAATCCAGACTTTAAATCATGAGTAAGATTTGTTGATTGTCTCCATTTTACCGGTAAAGAATTACAACTCAGAGAATGGCTGTGCCTCCAGTCACACAGCTAGGATTAGAATATGAGTGTGGACTCACTCCAAATCTAGGGCTCTTTAGGAATAATAATAGACCAAGTATTAGACCCTATAGATGGTGTCCTTTCCTTTCCCAATCTAGGATTAGAAGGCTCTGTTCTGACTGCAGTTCTTGCACTGGGGTTTTCCTCCCTGTAGCTTGTGCTTTTCTCTCAGTGTTCTCAAAGCCTCCACTTTCTTTCTTCTAACTCCTTTAAGGTTGTTTCCCACTCCTGGAGAAACCCTGGAGAGAGTAGGAGGCTTTGTAAGCTACCTTTCAAAGTATGGCAAGGGTGATGCTAGTGGAACCCTGACGTGGATGGGTAAATCTGGGTGGAAGGACTCTTGAACTATCAAGAAGGCTAAGTCTGAGCCAACAAATCTTATTACAGTACCCTCTCCTTATTGACCATATGCTATACATCAGTATGTGTCCCAGAAACTTTGACAATGTTCTGCCTCATCCCCATAGTAACATAACCAGGTAAGGATTATTATTCTTTTTTTTTTTTTTCTAATAATAAAACCGAAGCTCAGATGGGTTAAGTGACTTACACAGAATCACACATCCAAAGTGGTAGAGTTAGGCTATGAACCTAGTAGATCTGACTCATTTGTCTTTGTCTTATCACCTTTGGGCTTGATATAGTTCATAGGATGAGAGTAATGTACATGAAATGATGATGATCAATATCAAACATTATTTTTGATGGGCTAAATTGTGGGGACTAGATTACTAAGGACAAGCTCCATGGAGTAGACATTACTTGAGCAGTACCTTGAAGAACAGGTGGGACTTAGAGTACCAAAATGGGAGGGGGCATTCCAGGCAGAGGGAACAGTCACAGTCATAACTGAAACTCTGTTCTAGGCAGTTGACAAGCACTGTATCATCTGAACATTACAACCCTATTAATTAGGTACTATCATCACCATCTTACTGTCATGGCAGCTAGACCTCTGAGAAGTAAAGGCACCTGTCTAAACAACAGAGCTTATAAGTGGTAGAGCTGGGATTTTAATCAATGTCCAATTCCAGGGCTTGTGTTAGATTCTACTAGAAAACCAAAAGCAAAGGCACAAAGCTGGTTGCAGAGTGTGATTGGAGCAGAGACATGAGAGGTTAGGTTGGGTGGGTAAAGATAGCTTAGAAAGGGCTTTGAAAGTCAAGTCCGACCGGTGAAGATTCTTGAATAGGAGAGTACCCCAATCCAATTGGTATTTGACATATGATCTAAAAGCAGTGACTGGAGGTAAAACCAGGTGAGACTAGCTGCCAGACTAACACAGTATTTTGGTTGCAAAATGTTAAAGGCCTGGACTAGAACAGGAGCTGTGAGTGACAGGCTCTGTGGAGAAGTATGATTATGTAGAATAGTCTCAGTGAGAATGGTATGGGTGTGGGGAGAGAGAGAAAGAGGCCAAGCCAAAGAGATATTGTAAAAGAAGATTCAGTAGAACTTTATAAGGGACTGGATGGTTGGAAAAAAGGTGGTATCAAGGCTGACTGCCCACATTTTAAACCCTGGACTCAGAACTTCAAAAATGCTGGATATGGAAGAAGAGCCCCAAATAAGAGAGGTGCCCAGATCTCCACTGTATCCTCAGTGCCTGGAACTGTGCTACATAGTTAGATACACATGGTACGTAGCATCTACTCGTACAGAGTACTTCTATGAGATGCTTTATAAATAGTTGTTAATGGATGACTCCTGGGTAACAGCCACTGGAGAGATTTCTAGCAACATGGTTTTGTGTGTGAAACTCTGGAGCAGGCACCTTCCCCAAGGTCTTCTAGTGCCTTCAGCCTCCCTGCTGGCACTCTGAAATCCATAATAGAACAGTGGTTAAATATGTGGCCCTCACTTCCTCTCCTTCCCATAAATTTTCACTGCCGCAGCTGATCTGTGGCTCTGGTTCCTGACCTTTGGCAGGCATCTTCCACTGCCCTTCCTTTTATATCTCCTTCTCTGTGTCTGGCCTGTTATACCACTCAACACATGTTTTCCCCAGCAAGACCATTTTCCTCAGGACTACTTTTTCAGGCCTTAGCCCTCTAGAGCTCTGCCCTGCTGGGATTTTCTGTATTTCTGCCAGGATAAGGGTCATTCCCCACGAATATGGATTCTGCTCTAGTCTCTCTACTGCTGCTCCTAGGAGGTAGAGAGCTGATTTATCCCACTCTATAACAAGCATGTTGAAAACCAGGGGCCTTATCTTAGTCAACTCTGCTTCCTCACTGTCTAGTATGGAACCTGCCACAGTAATTGAATGAAAAAATTAGTAAATAAATATCATCTGTTTATCTCTCTGTCCTCTCCTTTATTTATCATCTGTTTCTCTTACTCTGTCATCTTGTTCTCTGTCATCCATTTCTCCCTGTATAGTTCCCTGTACTCTTTCTCAGACTTCTCCATTTCTGTCATTTGTTTATATCTGTACCATCTCTTCCCTCTTATCTGTTATTTACCTGACCCATCTGATATCTGTCTTTCTCTTCTTGTTTCTTCTCCTCTCCTCACCTCTCCTTCTCTGTCCTCTCCTCTCTTCTCCCTTCCCCTTCCCTCTCCTTCCTTCCCTCCCTCTCTCTTCTTCCCCCTGCCCTCTTCCTTTCCCCCCCTCTCTTACTCTTGTCCTCCCCACTTTCTCTCCCTCTCTCTCTCTCTCTCTCTCATATCAATCATCTCTTTATCCTCTGGCACTACCTGTGCCCCACACATGTTCTTCCCCACTTGTAAGGGTGGCTTCTATTCATGTGAAATATACCAGAGCACAGGGATGGGTCCTGAAGAAGCCTGTCAGTGCAAGAGCTGTGGCTGCAGCCTCCCGCACCGGACAGGTACTGTGGTTGCATCCAGGGCCTTGGCCTCAGACCTGTTTCTCTTTATTCACCCCTGCCCTGAAAGCCAGTCTTCCCTGTTAGCCTAGTACCATGCCATCTATCACGTTGTCCTGTTCTCCCTGGCTGAAATGGGGGTTTCTTGCCAAACCTCTACCTACAGACTTAGCAGCCTCACCTCTGTGGCCATCTTGTCATTCCCTCTCTCAGTGCCTTTACCAGTAAGTTCTCAGGAACAAAGCCTATGCTTGATTGATCTCTGTATCCCAAGAGGTATGCACAGATGGTACACAGTACACAGACAACAAATGCTTATCAAATTGAATGAGCCCAAAACTGGAGAATTGGCAGTCAGTTGGTGTTGACTTGTTCAAGCTTCTCAGTGATTTACCTATTCCTTTCTTAGAGAAAAATGGGAAGATTGGCTACATTTATTTTTTTTCCAGAGAAAACTTAGAGTGGGCACACTGTTCATTGAGCAACAGTACTCACATATTCCACAAATATTTATTGAGCATCTACTATGTGTCTGGCATTGCTGTACATGCTTGGGATATACCCATGACCAAAAGAGCCCTATGACTCTCAAATTCTGAATGTCCACGGATTGTCTTTGGGGTGAAGGAGATTTGAGTTCTGGGAGCTGAGGGGGTAGCTGCTAAGATTTCTACACCAGTTCCTTGCAAGATGTGCTACTTCATTTAAGGGAAAGGGGGGGTGGGGGCGGAAGCTGCCTGGGAAGTGATTTCAGCTCTGGTTCCCTAAGTTGACTTCCTGTCCTTTTTTGCTGTAGGAGAAACGCCCCTGTCAGTAGGCCGCACTCATGGCATGTGGCCAAGCTGCTGGAGGGATGCCCTGAAGCGGCCACCACCATGCATTTCCCTTCTGAAGCCTTCAGCTTGTCCTGGCATTCCGGCTGCAACACAAGGTGAGTCTGGAACCTTCCCTTCAAGACAGGCTGGAGGCTAGACCACCCGGCCACTCAGGAGTGCTCTAGTCCCCGTTGGAGGCTATAGAGCCCAGAGTGCTATCCGGGAAAATGAAGGGGGGGGGTGGGGCAGTCCAGAGGGCCTGGCTTCCGGTCGTCATTTATTGCTAACTCTCTGTGACTTTGGGACAGTCCCTTTCCTTTTAGAAAATGTTTCCTTGAAATATTTCACATGGCTTGAAGACACCTCTCTTTCCTGTTCTTCACCTTATTTCCTTTGCAGTCTCTTTCCCTGGCTCCCCCATCATCCTAGTCTCTGTTGTCGGTGACCCCGTGACTGGGTTCTGGTCCTCTTCTCTAGCTATAGTGACTCACAGTGATCTCATCTAGTGTTTCTCATCCAACTCTGTCACACAACCAAAGCCTTCAGAATGGGGACCTCCCTGAATAACAGGGTCCACCTGCAATAAGGATGTCTCAATTTAGGGAGCTACCCAGCAAATGCAGAGAACTTTTTAAACAAGCCCAGAGCCAGCAAAGCTGCTAGCTTAAGCTGCCTTTTCCCTTCCACAGCAAGATCTTACCTCCGAGAAGGAATTTCTGTTGGTGAGGCTCAGGGAAGCTAAGGGCTGAGTTTAGCTTTGGTATCTTTATTTGATATCAGAAGCCAGGGGCTCAGGGCAGAGGCAGGGGCAGTTTTGTTCTGAAAGGATACACAGAAACACATTCTGAGCTTGGCTTCTGTTTAAGTGGGGGTGTGGCTGTTTTCAGCAGGAAGGGTGGTGGGGTGGATAGCAAATCTCCCTGCCAACAAGGAATTGATGGATTCTTAGCCCAGAGGTCAAGTAAGCGGAGTGGCTAAGGGGCAAGGCGGTGAGAAGGAATTAGAAGAGGCTAACCTGGAGGATCTTGTGGGTGCCTGCCACTGCTCAGCTCTGGGGTTCAGAACTGTGGCCTTTCTGAGCCGCCTGCAACCTCTGGGGTTCTAGTAACAGGGAGTTACTGGCATGACTTGGCTCAGTTTGGCTTTGTGTGTGGGAAATGGTACTTAAAATTCAAGATTGTGTTTGATCCTAGTTCCGTCATTGGTCTCCCAAGTTTGGCTTTGCTGTGGGGGATGAGGGCAGCCTGGGTGGGCAGGGGCCACTATAATGTCAATAGTCATAGTAGAGGGGATGCTGATAACAATACTCATGAAAACAACAATCAAGAGAGGTGCTACTCCCTCAAGAGAGGTTCAACACCCTCACTAGGCGCCTAGAGCTTCACTTTTATTATCTGATTTCACCCGCAAAGCAACCCTCTGGTACAGATACCACTATCATTTCCATTTAACAGACAGTGTAGCAGAAGAGCCAGGACATTAGACTCACAGAGGCCCGGGTTCAAATTCCAGCTCTGCTTCTTTAGCAGCTATATGAGCTTGTCGTTTTACATTCCCTCTCCAAGCTTCGGTTTTCTCATTTGTCAAGTGGAGATAATAATCTCTCCCCTTCAGTTTGAAATGAGACATTAGAAAGTGTCTGGCACATCATAGGTCCTTAGTAAACAGTGAGGAATACTATTATCAAGAAAAGAACAGGGGAATGCTAAAACTGTGGCCCTGTGTGGGCTGTGAACTAGAGCTGGGTAATCTTGAGAAAATTACTCCCTCACAATCACTTCCCTTTGTAGGGCTTGCTTGATTGACACCAGTGGTTCTCGAAACTGTGGTCCCTGAACCAACAGCTGTAGCATCACCCAGAAAACTGTCAGAAGTAAAAATTCTCAGGATCCACCCAGACCTAAAACTCTGGGCATGAGGCCTAGTCACTTGTGTTTCCTTGAACCCTCTGGATGATTCTGATGCATGATCAAATTTGAGAACCACTGATTTACAACACAGGCTGACTGAAATTAAATCAGCCCTTTAGGGCCCCTCTCAAATGCTAATAGTCAGTGCTTGTTTCTCCAAGCAGAGAACAGAGAGCTGGCTCCCAGGAGACAGCAACAGGCCAGAAGCAATTCTAGACTCACTTAAGGCAGAGAAACAGAGGACTACCCCTAGTGAGTTCTCGCACTGTTAGTCTTTGGATCTTGCCCTATTCTTCTTCCACGTATCGTCTTGCCTCCCATTTTACCACATTTCTGTGGCATCCCCAGCGTCCTTCTCTTCCCATTTCCCTTCCTTCCTCTTTTGCCGTATCTCCCTCTCCCTTGTGGCATGGGTGCCTCTGGGTTGTCTTGCCTTCTCCTGTGGCAGGGATGGCCAAGGTGGGGAAGTAATCTGGTGACGTGGCTAACTAACCGGTGTGTCCTGTGTCTTGCAGTGACGTGTGTGTGCAGTGGTGTCCACTCTCCCGGCACTGCAGCACTGAGAAAAGCAGCTCCATTGGCAGTATGGAGAGCCTGGAGCAACCAGGCCAAGCCACCTATGAGGGCCATCTTTTGCCCATTGACCAGAGCACATACCCCAACCAGCGTGACTCAGCCTATAGCTCCTTCTCAGCCAGCTCAAATGCCTCTGACTGTGCCCTTTCCCTCAGGCCAGAGGAGCCAGCCTCTGTGGACTGTATCATGCAAGGCCCAGGGCCAACTAAAGCCCCTAATAGTCGCCCTAATGTGGTCGAGACCTCAGGAGGTGGCTGGCGCACCAGTGGGGGTCACCTGACTGCTAGCTCCCAGATGTCATCCTGTCCTCAGGAGGTCTCCCACTCAGAGCCTGCCAAGGCTGCCAGGGGTCCCCCTCAACCTCCAGTGAGACGAGACAGTCTTCAGGCCTCCAGAGCCCAACTCTTCAATGGAGAGCAGTGCAGGGCTTCTGAGCTTATAGATTCCTTGCAACAGAAGGAGAAACCTAGCTTGGACACCATGCTATCCCCAAGGAACCCTAATAGGTTCTGCTGCCTCAGCGGGCAAGACCAAGTGACAAATGAGGGCCATCAGAACTGTGAGCTCAGCCAACCTCCTGAATCTAACCAGAAGGGCTCTGAGAATCTACTGATGGAGGCCTCAGCCAAAGCTGTTGGAGTCCCAAAAGCATGTGACAAAACTTCCAGCACAGGTTCCAGCCCACTCAACCAGGCTTCAGCAGAGCTAGCTAAGACTTCTTCTTTTGGCAGCTCTCCACACCTCACAGGACCCACAGGACATCGCCATAGTGCCCCTGAACAGCTGCTGGTGTCCCACTTGCAGCGTGTGCACCTCGATACTAGGGACAGCAGGGGGACAGAGCTCCAAGCTGGGCAGGATGGGCAGGAGTGGACCGTATCCCCTTTGCACATGCACAGTAGCCACACAAGCAAGAAAAGCCCATGTGCCCCTGCAGCAGGAACCCAGGACCAGCCGAGCAAAGACAGAAAGACCCAGCCAGTGGATGACAGACCTCTGGGTTCAGGTCATCAGAGTCCAAGCAGTTCCCCACATGGAGAGGCTGACGGACATCATCCAGAAAGAGGCTTCCAGGATCCAAACAGAGCAAGCAGAGCTGATAGTGAACTGGTCAGCCAGCAGTCCTCTGGCTCCCTTGGTCAACAAACCAGGGACTGTTCTTCAACCTCTAAAGTAGCTGGCAGCACAGAGGCAACTGAGGAAGGGGACAGTGAGCCCAAGGAGTGTGGCCGGGGGAGCAATAAGCGAAATGGAGGGTTCCGGGGCCGCTCGATCCAAAACCGGCGGAAGAGCGAACGTTTTGCTACCAATCTACGTAATGAAATTCAGAGGAGGAAGGCCCAGCTCCAGAAAGGCAAGAGTCCCTTGTCACAGCTGTGTTACACCAAGGAGCCAGTGGAAGAGACCGAGGAGACCCTGGAAAGTCCTCCACTTCCTTCCTCTAATTCAGCCCTTCTATCTTCATATAAAAAACCACCAAGCCCCAGAGACAAGCTCTTCAACAAGAGCATGATACTCAGGGCTAGGTCTTCAGAGTGCCTCAGTCAAGCCCCTGAGGGTCAAGAATCTAGGATTGGCTTGGAGGGACGAGTGAGTCCTGGCCAGAGATCTGGCCAGTCCTCTTTGAACCCAAACACCTGGTGGAAAGCATCTGACCCATCCTCGTCAGACTCTGAAAAAACAAACGTTCACCATGGAGTCTGTGGAGGCCACTGGAGATGGTCACCAGAGCACAACCTGCAGCCACATGTGGCACTAGCCATGGAAGGCCCTTCCAACCCAGGTGACAAGGAATTGAAAGCGTCTACTGTCCAAGCTGGGGAGGAAGCCATCCTCTTGCCCTTTGCAGACAGAAGAAAGTTCTTTGAAGAGAGTAGCAAATCCTTATCTACATCTCATTTGCCAGGTTTAACCACTCATAACAAGACTTTTACCCAGAGACCAAAACCTATTGACCAAAGCTTTCAGCCAATGAGCTCCAGCTATAGAGAATTGAGGCGCCATCCCATAGACCAATCATATCACTCCACAGACCAACCCTATCATGCCACAGACCAATCATATCATTCCATATCACCCCTTCAGTCAGAAACTCCCACTTACACAGAATGTTTTGCAAGCAAAGGTCTAGAACAATCCATGTGCTGTAAGCCACTACACTGTGGTGATTTTGATTACCACAGGACGTGCTCGTACTCCTGCAATGTCCAGGGAGCTGTAGTCCATGACCCTTGCATTTATTGTTCTGGGGAAATCTGCCCTGCTTTGCGAAAGAGAAATATGATCCCAAACTGCTACAATTGCCGGTGCCACCATCACCAGTGCATCCGGTGTTCAGCTTGCTGTCATAATCCCCAGCATGGTACCCTCGAGGACAGCAGCTTGAAACCTGGCAACACTTGGAAACCCAGGAAGCCGACAGTGCAGGTAAGGACTTGGTTCTTGGATGGATGAGCTTCATTATTCTCTTTGCAAGGAGAAAGCTAGGTAAATAATTTGAAATATAACAATTATAATGCCTTAAAATTATATAGTGCTGGGTCCACCAGCTGGTATCTTACTAACTTTGGGCAAGAAATCATCATTTTTAGAGGTAGAAGAAAATAACTTTGCTTCACAAAACCAACAGAAGTGGGCTTTATATCCTGACTGTATAATTGGTATCAGAGTGACCTTTTGCAAGTCATCCAACCACCAAGAGTTGCAGTTATGTGATTTTTTAAAGGGGAAAAGAATTTTTACCTCATCAAATGGCCAGTGCTAAATAAAGTCTTATTACCTCATCTTTAAATTGGAGGAAAAAAATGGCTGCCTTATGAATTAGTTGGGTGGATCAAATGAGTTTGTGTAACCTAGAGTGCCAGGCCCAGTACCTGATACAAAACAGCATGTACAGTAAGTCCCCTACATACAAATGAATTCCACTCTGAGAGTGTGTTCATAAGTCCACCCAAGTTAGCCTAGGTACTTAACTAACACAATCAGCTATATAGTATTGCACTGTAATAGGTTTATAATACTTTTCACACAAATAATACATAAAAAACAAATTAAAAAATAAAAAATAAACATTTTTAATCTTACAGCTCAGTACCTTGAAAAGTACAGGAGTGCAGTACAACAGCTGGCATACAGGGGCTGGCATCAAGTGAACAGGCAAGAGTTACTGACTGGAGGTAGCAGAGGAGGTGGGAGATGGTAGAGCTGAAGGATCGTCAGCAGTAGGAGATGGAGGGCAAGCTATAATTAATTTCACTCACGCCTGACGTTGATGGCACAGGTTCTGGTTCCTTGCTGGATTCAATTCTATCTACCATCTTGAAAAGAACAGTCTAGTGATGTCTAGGTAGTAGCTCTTTTATTTTCGTCATAGATGACCTGGTAGCCCTAGATTGCACTCTGAATGCCTGCTGCAACCTTTGTTTCATTCTACATTCTACATTCAGGTCCTGTACTTCAAAAGCTAACAGTGCCTCCTCAAATAAAGAAAATCCCTCTGGCGTTTCCTACATCGTGTATCTCTTCAGTTATTCTTCCTCTTGTCACTCTGCTCTCTCAGTTACTTTCACTTTTGTTCCCATCGTTACTGCTTGGCACTTCTTAGCAGTACTGCTTTTATGCTTGCTTCTGGAAATCCTGGGCTTGAAATAAAGATACTGTACTACTGTACTCTACACAGTACTGTACCGTTAAGTACAGAAAAGCACAACCACTTGTAGAGGATGTGTGCACGTGACAATGTACACCAGACATGTGAACTAACTTACATGATTGGACATGCGAACATGGTATTTGCATCTTTGAAACTTGAATGTCCGTATGTAAGGGACTTACTGTATTGCCTTTCATTTCCTGCTTTAAAACTATTTGGAGCTGTAAAATTTGCAAATGTCTCCCAGGTTTTGCTTCCAGAGGTCTGACTTTTCTGCTCTTCTGAAGGACAAATCCTTTCCCTTTGCTCCAGTCTGAAGAAGAGACCCAGGTCTAAATTGGCTGTAACTATATACCCTAGTTATGATCTACATCCCTAATACAAGCCACCACCATCCCCCATGGTATTTCTAGGACGTCCCATGCCACTGCCAGCTCACTGCCAGACTCCTTCCCATAGCTTTCCTAGTGCCACCTTTTGGCTGGTGCATTCAAACTAGAAGTTAATTCCTGTGTTGAACTGTTGATGCATAGACTGACACTTCTGAATGACTTAGCATATGTAATTGCTCAGTACATATTCTTTGTTGAAACAAAGGAATTCCCTGGTGGTTCTGTGGCTTGAACTTTGCACTTCCACTGCAGAGGGCAAAGGTTTGATTCATGGCCAGGGTACTAAGATCTTGTATGCTGCCTATGGCACAGCCAAATAAAAAAGGAAAAAGACACTTAGGGGTAAAAGAAGCCTTACACAAGAGAGTACGTACTCTACTATCCCTTCATATAAAGTTATAAAACAGCTAATCTATAGGAAAAAAATTTCAAAACAGTGGTTGCCTATGGGAGGTGCCACAGAGATTAACTGGGAAAGAGCATGGGGAAACTGTTGTGTGATGATCTATATCTTGAAAAGAGAGTTACACAGGTGTATACATTTTCCCAAACTCAGCAGATGTATACTTAATGTTTGTGCATTTACTGAAAGGAAATTTTGCCTAAAATATTGTAAACAAATATCGAACTTTATTTAATGGATATGTATGCTTGAGTTTTTGAAATGCATTGATCTATGCAGCTTATTTTCTAGTTTTCAGCATACAGATGTTACACATATTTGTTATATTTATCTCTTAAGATTGCATGTTTTAATGCCACTGTAAATAATATTGTTTTCTTAAGATCAAATTAAAATTCTTTACTACCATATAGAAATGCTATTTAATTTTGTATATTGGCCTTGTATCCTGCAACCTTGCCAAACTCACTTTTCTTGATAGATTTTAAAAGATTTTCTACAATCATGTCATCTGCAAGTGATTTTGTCTTCATTTCCATTGTGTATGGCTTTTCTAGGAGAAGGGGTCCTATTGCACTCCCTAAGACCTTCAATACAGTGTTTAGTAGAAGTGGTGAGAGCAGATACTGTTGCTTTGTTCCCAATTTTTTATTATTAAGTTTGATGTTAACTGTAGATTTTTTGGCAGGTGCCTTATAACAGGTTGAAAATATTCCCTTTTATTCCTAGTTTATTGTGATAGCTTTTATCAAGTGTGGATGTTGGGTTTTTTCAAATACTTTTTCTGTATCTATGGAGATGATCATATAGTTTTTCTCTTTTAATCAATTGATATAGTGAATTACAGTGATTGATTTTTAAAATATTTATTATTTATTTGGCTGCATTGGGTCCTAGTTGCAGCGTGCAAGGTCATCTGTTGTGGCACTTGGGCTTTTCCTTGTGGTTCTTGGGCTTCTCTCTAGTTGTGGTGCAGGCTCAGTAGCTGTGGCGTATGGGCTTAGTTGCCCCAAGGCATGTGATATCTTAGTGCCCTGACCAGGAACTGAACTCCCGTCCTCTGCATTGGAAGGCAGATTCTTAACCACTACCCCACCAGGGAAGTCCTACATTGATTGATTTTTGAAACAAGAACTAGCCTAGCATTGCCAGAATAAATCCCACTTGGTTATGACATCTTAGCCTTTTTATATGTTGCCAGATTTGATTTGCTAATAGTTTGTTAAGGTTTTTTTGTTTGTTTGTTTATTTATTGATGTTTCAGGGATTTTAGTCTATAGTTTTCTCATGATGTCCATGTCTGGTTTACATATCTAGATATTGACCTTACCAAATCAGTTGGGAAGTGTTTTCTTCTCTCCTATTTTCAAGAAGAGTTTGTATAGAATTGGCTTTTTTTTTTTTTTCCTTGCATGTTTGTTAGAATTCATCATTGAAGACGTGTGCCTAGAGTTTTCTTTGTGGAAAGATTTTTAATGACGTCAATTTATTTAATAGATACAGAGTTATTTGTGCTCTCTATTTCTTCTTGAATGAGCTTTGGTAGTTTGCCTTTCAAGGAATTTGTTGATTTCATTTAAGTTTTCAAATGTATGGGGTAAAGTACTTTGAAATGCATAAAAAATTTAAGATGAATTTGTGGATGGATAACAGAACAAATAGATATGTGATAGGGTAAATATAGTAAAATACTAACTTAAAATCTATACAATGGTGGATATACAGATATTCATTGTAAACTTGTTCAACTTTTCTATATGTTGGAAAATATTCATAATAAAATGTAGGGGGGGGGAAGGAGAGGAAATATGAAATAGTGGTTTAAGGGCATGATGGTAGAACCAGACTACCTGGGTTTGAATTCTTAAGCATTCCCATCTAAAAAATGGGAATAATAATAGTACCTATTTCATACATTGGTTGAGAGGATTAAATGATGTAACATATACAAGGCACTTAGAACAGTGACTGCCAGATAGTAATTATCTTTTAAGGGTGAGTTATTATCTTTTAAAATAAAGGGAGATTTGGGCTAACCTTGAGAAATTTTTGCCAAAAGAAGGGTCTGCAAGTAGACAGTGGAGGAAAAGGGTTAATGTTGGGGGTGGGATAAGCAGAAGATGGTTGCAGAATTGTCAGCCAGTAACTCCATGAAGGAAAGCAGTGAAATTTGCACATTGTAGTAGCTGGCAGCAGCAATACAGGTGTGCCTGTGCCCATCCATACCTCTTCTTTTATATTCTGAGGGAAGGACATATTGACCTCCTAATGTCTGTTAGATGAACTAAGTAGGTCTGCTTAGACGCTAGGCTTTTAGACATGTGGACAGCCATACACGAGGCACTTCGTGCCCATTTCTACCCCTGCCAGCTGAACTCACCTTCCCCTCAGACATGGGAAAAACTTTTAGCATGGGTTAGGATTCCCCAGCTTAGCTGGCTAGGTAGTTGTGATGGTGGCTATCTGAAGTAGGGTTGAGATCCTGCTCGTTATGCCCCCTGGACGTGGTTGGGAAGCTAACTGGCTCCTATTTGGTGCTGTTAAGAAAACTGAAATCAGCACACATCTAAATCTTTCATGCTTCATGCCAGTTAGTTTTGCATATATATAAAAGTATTTCATTTAGCAATTATATGAGATACGTTATAATAGGACCCCATTTTCCAGCTAAGAAATCTGAGGTCACACATCTTACAAGTGGTGAAGCCAGGATTTAAACAACATAATGATTACCAATATTTGAGTGTCTACTGTGTACCAGGTGCTGTTCTAGGTGCTTTACATGTATCAACTCACATGGTTGTCAAAGCAATCAAGAAATAGATACTGTTATTATTATGATCACTATTAAATAGCTTGAGAAAATGAGCTAAGATAAACTGCTGGGTAGTCTGCCTGAGGTCACACACAGTGTGGGATTTGAATCCATGTAGTGTAGCCTCCAAGGCCGGGCTCCAAGTTGTGCTATGCTGCCTCTCCATAAGCTGATTGCAAAGCCTATGCCCTCTCCAGTCTGGCAGGATGCCTTCTAGCAGTATAACTTCACTCAGGCACCAAGTTCCTACCATAATCAATCCTCATCCGCAATAAGTCGTGGAGATAACTGCCTCTTTGATTCAAAGAGTGCATACAATTTACAGCAACCTAAGTGGCTCGGCAGGGAAAATAATGTAAGGTGATACTGGGGACTTGGGGGATTGAGAGTTGGGACAGGACTTTGTTTGCTTTGGACACTGCTATTTTCTGAGCACTCCCCATAGGGCTAGACAGGGAATGGACAGGAAATCCTGGCTCCCACTGTGGCCGAATGAGTAATACTGTCTTTGAAAGCAGGGACATCTCACAAGGGCGTCAGGCACAATCTGAAGTTGAACAAGTGGTTTTTGCTGCTCTAACTTGACAGGTACAGGCAGAGAGACTGTTCTCGTTATGTGAAAGCTGTGAAACCTCATCTATTCTATGGCCACTAAGATCCCTAGCCTCCTACATGCCGAGTGCTGTACTAGGCATTCTCTGCACACATCCCATTTTATCCTCACTCCTGGGAACCCAGAAAGGCTAGATAGTACAGTCCTTATTTTCCAGATAGGAAGTTTGAGGTCCTGGGAGGTGACATAGCTGCTCTCAAATAAAAAATATCTTAACCAGAATGACTGACAACCACATCTTACCTACACAAGGTAGTAAAATTTTTTAACTGAGGCAAAGGTAATAAAAGCTTAAACAGGACCAATAATCGCATTGGGGAGAGAGACTTTGGAAGGTCAGTGAGGTTTAGGAAAAATTGCATTCCCAACGGACTAAGTTCTGAGTCTCTAGGTAGAAGGTATGGAATGCTGAAATCAGAGAGGATGTCAAAGGCAAATTTTCATTAGGCTTGGAGCTAGGATAGAAGGCAGGGACATTTCTACAAATGGCATATGCAGCTTGGGCTGCAGGGAAAGAATGCTTGGGCAAAGCCCTTATGGATAAAATGCTCAGGGTGAAAAGTCTGCTCCTGTAATATGGGGAATGTGGCACCCAGCACACATGTTCCCCAGAAATGAGCCTACCTCAGCCTCTTCAGCAGATCTGGGAGGAGGAGGAAGGGTCCCTACAGTACTGGGGTTGGCTGGCGTGCATGTTCTCTAGCTGCCTCCCCCAGGACAGGGTTGTGGCAGCAGGAGCTTTAGTTCTCAAAGTCATCTCAAGGGCTGCAACGTCCAAGAAGATGCTTTCTATGGTGGAAGAGGCTAGAGGAATGAGCAGGTCTACTGGGAAGAGCAAATAAAAAGATCTTTGCAAGAGCCAGAACAAACAGCAAACATGCTAAACTGGTTTTTAACATGGTTTGGGAGGGGAACAGAGAAAAAGGGTAACTCAGAGTTTCTAGACCACACTGCTGAGGTCCCTGAGTGCTATCTTAGACTCGGCATGGCCCCAGCAGTGCAGAAGGCCTCCTGACAGAAAGGCAGCCCTCTAGGTACATAGTTCTCTACCCTGCATAGGAGAGTAAAAGGAATCAGCTGGTGGGGGGCAGCGGTGGCACCTGGCCTTGGACAGGCTCCTGACCGATTCACAGTTTTGAAGCCGTCTAGATTACCTGGCTGTTCAGAGCTCCCCAACTTATCAGAATTTTGCTTTGCAGGAATTTCCTGGGGACAAATGGAAACCAATAACAGGAAACAGGAAGACCAGCCAGTCAGGGAGGTAAGTTGACCACTCATGGAGTTGGGTAAGTTAGTACCTCTGAGGTTTCTGTGGAAATTGATAAGGTTTTCTATTTGCTCTGTTTCCTTTGAGGAACCTGGTCTGGTGTCAATACCAAGGGGTTGACGTATAGATGGAATCCAGCCTGCCCCCCAGGCAGCTGGGCTATAGACCAAACTGACTGGTAGCACATTTTGGAATACATCATAGTCAGGAGTGTTGCGGGACATTATGCTTATCAACTCGGAGGCCTGAGGCAAGTGCCCAGGCACAAGGACATGGGGACTAGACCATGCTGAAACATAGATGGGAAGGCATAAACTATGCTTACCTTCCCAGTGGCCGCTGGGTGATTGGAGGGGCCAGAGAGGAGGCAAGGCTGTCCAGCTACTGCTGTGCCTTTGCTTCAGAGTGTTTCTTGTGTTCTGCCACCTCTTTTTATAGGACTCATTGAGAGCTTCAGGTCTACTCATTAAAAATCCAAGGCAGAGCCTGCTAACGATAGGTTAGAATTCCTGAAGAAGGTAGAAGCATTTTTACAAATGGTGTATGTAGCTTGGGCTGGAGGGGAAAGAGTTGCTTGGGCAGAGCCCTTAATAATGCCTTTAATAATTTATACTAATTTAATAATTTAATAAAAGGCAGAGCCCTTAATAATGCCCAGAGTAGAGACTCCGCTCCTGTAATGTGGGGAACATGGCACCTGGCACTCATGCTCCAAAGAGATGAGCCCACCTATCATAGTGATCACGACAAGGAGACAATTACCTCCTCCAGGGTCCTCTCCATCAGCCTGGTTGGAACCCCTTTTTTGTGACGTTTCTCTTCTATCCAGTGATATACTTTTCAGCCAGTTCTTCTCCAGGACAGTATTAGATATTCAACACAACCCCTTTCCTCAAAGAGCTCACAGTCTAGTAAGGGTGCTCGGTCACATCTGACTCTTTGTGACCCTATGGACTGTAGCCCACCAGGCTCCTCTGTCCGAGGGATTCTCCAGGCAAGAATACTGGAGTGGGTTGCCATTTCCTTCTTCAAGGAATCTTCCCAACCCAAGGATCAAACCCACGTCTCCTGTATCTCCTGCATTGCAGGCATATTCTTTACCCACTGAGCCATTGGGGAAGCCAAAATTATACTGATTCTTTTACTCAAACTCCACAAATGAAGGACAGGCAGGGAAGATGGCTTTTAGCTGTGCCTCTGTGGGGGCACCTAGGGAGAGGACTAGAATCTGGGTCTCTTGATCTCTGAAAATCCCAGGGTTCTTTCCAGGGCTCCACATTATCCCCTGTGACTTGGTAGTCAGGCAGAAATAATTTTGGTTTTCTTCTGACTCCAAAGTCTGGGAAACCTATCAGTTTTCCAGTTGGCAATGGAAAGAGAGGAAGTCAACATTTATTGATCATCTACTAAGTGTCATTCATTGGGTTGGATCTTCTTATACCCATAATCTCCACATAATCTCCAATTTCCACAACAGTTAATTGTACTACCTATTGTATAGATGAGTTCTAAAGAGGTTATATAACTTAGCTGAGGTCACACAGCTAGTTAAGTGATGGAGCCAGGACTCAGACCCAGGTTGGTCTGGTCCCAGAGTTCATGCTTTTTCCATTATAAGTGCTTCAATCAAGATCCCAGAGGAAACCCTTCAAATGGACCCCTCATCATAATATCTCAGGAATCTGAGGCCTGGGTGGGAATACTATGGGATTCTGTGGCTGGTCTTGATTCCTCATTATAGGCTGGCTTGTACCACGTTCTTGGTGAACTTTCACCATGTTCTGGTGGGTCTGCTGAGTTTCCCATATTAGACTGAGACTGTCGAGAAAGGAGACCACCCCTTGGTCATGGATGCCTCCATGCCTAGCACAGTGCCTGACACAGAGAATCTGCTTGAGATATTTTTGTCATTTGCTTACCAAATGAAGAAACAGAGCCTCTTCCACCATTAAATGGGTGAAATGACACAAAAATAATAATGCTGACTTAACATTTCTTGAGCACAGTGCTCGATTCTAGGCGCCATTCAAAGCACTTTGGAAATATTAAATATACCATAACCTTAAGGGGTATATACTATTAATTGGAGAGCCAATTGACAGAAGAAACTGAAGCACACACAGATAAAATCGTTTGCGTAATGTCCCACAGCTAGACCCCAGTTGTTGTTTTTCAGTCGCTAAGTCATGTCTGACTTTTTGTCACCCCATGGACTGCAGCACACCAGGCTTTCCTGTCTTTCACTCTCACCCAGAGTTTGCTCAAACTCATGTCCATTGACTTGGTGATGCCATCCAACCATCTCATTCTCTGTCTCCCCATTCTCCTCCTGCCTTCAATCTTTCCCAGCTTGAGGGTGTTTTCCAATGTGTTGGCTCTTTGCATCAGGTGGCCAAAGTACTGGAGCTTCAGACCAGGTACTCTAACTTCAGAGACACTATACTATGCTATGGTGCTTCTCCAAAATGGCTCTCTTACTAATCAGCCAGTCAAATAAGAGGATTTTATTTAAAACCTAGTGTGTGTAATGCCTGTTTTGAAGCAAGCAGGGAAATATTAGAGAAAAGCATCAGGAAGCATAATGCCTGCTCATCCCTAGCTTGAGCAAGGAAGACTAATCTATACAAAGTTAAGTATCAGTAATGATAAATTACCATTTGCAAGACAACCTAGGTGCCACCAGCTAAGTTATACATACTCTGTTTTATCTTCCCCAAAACTCTGTCAGATAGGCATTGTTATAGGGCATTGGTTCTCAAACTTGAGTGTGCATTAGAAACACCTGGAGGACTCGTTAAAAAAAAAAACTGGGATAGATGGTAGTTCCCACCCCACCCCCAGGGAGTGTGATTCAGTAGGTATGGAGCATGGCTCAAAATGTGCATTTCTAACAAGCTCCCCAGGTGATGCTGATGCAGCTGGTTCTGGGATCACATTTTGAGAACCATTGACTCAGATAAAGAATCTGAGGTTCAGTGGCGCTAAGTAACTTATTCAAGGTCTCACAGCTATTAAAGGAACAGGCCAGGTCTTCAACTCAAGCCAGTAGCTATAAGGTGAAAAGTGGTTTAAACAAACAAGAAAAGCCTGACACATTATAACAGGCCAATACATGTTAAGTATCACTGTGCCCTATTTAAGTTCATTGGGGGTTAAGAAAACTGAAGGCTGGAGTCTAAAGAAGGAAAGGACCAGACAGGACACTAAGCAGGCTGTATTGCAGGAATAAACCCTGCTGGTTGTTAAGCGTTCTGGCCTTGAAGTCAGTCTGTGTGCTAAGTTGCTTCAGTCTGACTGAAGTTGCCTCGTATCTGACCCTTTGGGACCCTCTGAACTGTAGCCCACCAGGCTCCTCTGTCCATGGGACTTCCCAGGCAAGAATACTGAAGTGGGTTGCCATTTCCTTCTCCAGGGGATCTTCCTGACCCAGGGATTGAACCTGTGTCTCTTATATCTCCTGCATTGGCAGACAGATTCTTTACCTGGGAAGCCCTTTGAAGTCAGTCTGCATGGGTTCAAATCCAGGCGTTCTGTTCTCTAGCTCTGTGAACTTCACATGTGGCTTTCTCTCCATGCCCCCCCCCAACCTTTCACTCCATCCCATTGGTTTCCTTATTTCTGAAATGGGCTAAGAGTACTTACCTTCTATGACTGTTATGTGGATTAATTGAGTTAGTATATGTAAAGCATTTAGGACAAAATATGGCATCATAAACCTTCAGTAAATGTTAGTTGTAAAGAGGAGGAGGATGAGGAGCAGCAGCAGCAACAGTAACAGTAGAGAAGAAGGGTCAAGAGTGAAGTATTGTGCCCGGATAGTTAGGCCTTGAAAACTAGATAGGATGGCAAATATGGAGGCAACTGAAGTTTATTGGTCAGGTAAGTGACATGGTAAATATGGCACTTTAGATAATTTGGAAGCATTTGGAGCCTAGATAGGTTGGAAGGAGACCAGGTTGGGGCAGTGATCCAGACATGAAAGAGTGTGCCCCTGTATTGGGAAGGTAGGATACAATAGAAATAGAGAAGAAGGGACAGATAAATATGTGTGATATTTGGGGGGGGGGATGTTTATTGTGAAAGCAATATTACAGGAAATTAAAAACAGAATAAAAGGTATCCTAATTCTTACCACCCTAACACCCTGATTGTTTTCATTTCCCTGCCAGTCTTTATCTATAGGTATAGAGGATTGGCAGGGGTCTCATGATTATAATAACTGTGTAGATATAATTTTGTGTGTCCTGCTTCTCTTGTTTCACTAGGCATTTCTTGGTAAACAGTTTTTCCTGTTGCCATAAAGGCTTCCTCAGTAGTTATAAATTTTAATGGCTGCATAATATTTCACCAGCTTAATGTGCTCTAATTTGCTTAATCATTCCCAAATTGGTGGATAATTAGGTTTTTTCCAATTTCTTGCTATTATAAAGTAATGCTGCTGAAAAATTTTGAGCAGCTATAACCTTTTTCTAATTTTGAATTATCTCATTAAAAACAATTATACAGTGTTGCGATTACTAGTTAAAAGAAAATGAACATTCTTGTTGTTCTTGATTTATTTCCCAAACTGCTTTCCCTGAAGGTGTTTTACTCTGCCATTAGCAGTATATGAGAATACCAGTTTCCTGTAAAATTTGCCATCATGGAAAATTTTCTAATGAAGTAGGTTTAAATGGTACCTATTTTAATTTTAATTTGCTTACATTTATTATTCTGTTTTGAAAAATTTTCATGTATTTAATATTTGCATTGCTTCCCATGTGAATTGTTGGTCCAGATTATTTGCTCACAAATACATGACAACTTTTGAGAAAAAAAAAAAAGTAGAAAGAACTTAGTGATTGGAACTTGGGAAGAAAGGAGTTAAGCTAAAAAATAATTCTGAGCCCCAGTGACTTGGATAAAATTAATGACATATTGGGGGCAGGTGAGAAGGGGACCTGATTTGGTAGAAATGACAAGTTTGAGTTGGGATATGTTGAATTTAAAGTTAGCGAGAAAGACAGGGAAATGCTTTTGAGCAGGCTTGTTGATCACCTGGCCAACGAGAGTAGGATGAAGAAGAACAGCCAGCAAAGGAGATTGAAGGAGCAGGCGTCTGGAGTGGTAAGAAAAAGAAGTATGCCAGGGCACCATCACAGAAGATAAGGAGAGGACTGCTATTGGCTTTGGCAGTTTGGACTCACAAGTGAGCTTCAAGAAAGTAAACTTAGTAAAATGGTGGGCATAGAAAGGAGAAGGCATGATGGTCTGTAAAGGGAATGCATAGAGAAGAAATGCACACAGCTTTACACATCCTAAATTCACCCGTTTTAAGTGTACAATTCAGTGAATTTTGGTTAATTTGAAAATGGAAGTGTTAGTCACTCAGTTGTGTCCAACTCTTGGGACCCCATGGCTCCTCTGTCCATGGAATTTTCCAAACAAGAATACTAGAGGGTGCAGCCATTCCCTTCTCCAGAAGATGTTCCTGACTCAGGGATCGAACACTATGTAACCATCACCACAATCCAATTTTAGAACATGCCCATCTCCCTAAAAAGATCCCTTTTGCTCATTTCTGAAGTAAAAGTGAAGTGTTAGTCACTCAGTTGTGTCCGACTCTTTGCAACCCCATGGACTGTAGTCCGCCAGGCTCCTCTGTCCATGGAATTCTACAGGCAACAATACTAGAGTGTGTAGCCATTCCCTTCTCCAGAGGATCTTCCTGACCCAGGGATTGAACCCAGGTCTTCTGCATTGCAGGCAGATTTCTTACCATCTGAGCCACCAGGAAAACTCCTTGCTCATTTCTAGTGACTCTCTATTCCCAACCTCAGCCTCAAGCAACCACTAATGATTCCATTTATATGAAATGTAGAGGATAGGCAAATTCATAGAGATACAAAGTAGATTAGTATGTTGGTTGAGCCTGGTTGCTTGACCCTGAGGTTAGAAATAGAGAGTGATTGCTCATTTCTAGTCACTGTCTATTCCCAATCTCAGCATCAAGCAACCACTAATCTACTTTCAGTCTCTATTAATTTGCCTATCTTGTATATTTCATATAAATGGAATCATATAATATATGGGCTTTTGTGTCTGGCTTCTTTCACCTAGCATGCATTAGAAGTTCATCTTTAGTAACAGTAACAGTATTTCCTACTCTATTTTTTTCCAAATATTTCATTGTATGGACATACCACATTTTATTTATCCATTCATTTATTAATGGACATTGGATTGTTTCCACTTTTTAGCTACTGTGAATAATGCTGCCATGACTGTTCACATACAAATTTCTATGTGGACAGCTGTTTTAAATTCTCTTGAGTATTTAGGAGTAGAATTTCTGGGCCATATGATAACTCTGTTACCTTTTTAAGGAACTGCCTGTTTTCCAAAGTAGCTGTACCATTTTACACTTTCAACAACAAAATAGGAGGGTTTCAGTTTCTTTTCATTAATTTTAATGAAATGATTATATGTTACTGTGTGATTTGGAAAATAGTTTAAAATAAGAGTGCTTGAAAAGATATATCTTCATGTGAGAAATATCAATAACTTCAGATAGGCAGATGACACCACCCTTATGGCAGAAAGCTAAGAGGAACTAAAGAGCCTCTTGATGAAGGGGAGAGGAGAGTGAAAAAGCTGGCTTAAAACTCAACATTCAGAAAACTAAGATCATGGCATCCAGTCCCATTACTTCATGGCAAATAGATAGGCAAACAATGGAAACAGTGACAGACTTTATTTTCTTGTGCTCCAACATCACTGCAGATGGTGACTGCAGCCATGAAATTAAAAGACACTTGCTCCTTGGAAGGAAAGTTATGACCAACCTAGAGAGCATATTAAAAAGCAGAGACATTACTTTGCCAACAAAGGTCCGTCTAGTCAAACCTATGGTTTTTCCATTAGTCATGTATAGATGTGAGAGTTGGACCATAAAGAAAGCTGATCGCCGAAGAATTGATGCTTTTGAACTGTGGTGTTGGAGAAGACTCTTGAGAGTCCCTTGGACTGCAAGGAGATCAAATCAGTCAATCCTAAAGGAAATCAATCCTAAATATTCATTGGAAGGACTGATTCTGAAGTTGAATCTCCAATACTTTGGCAACCTGATGTGAAGAGCTGACTCATTAGAAAAGACCCTGATGCTGGGGAGGATTGAAGGTAGGAGGAGAAGTGGACAACAAAGGATGAGATGGCTGGATGGCATCACGAACTCAATGAACATGAGTTTGAACAAGCTCCGGGAGTTGGTGATGGACAGGAAGCCTGGCATGCTGCAGTCCATGGGGTCACAAAGAGTTGGACATAACTGAGCGACTGAACTGAACTGAAAAGACATTTATACATTTAAAACTGTCTAAAAAGAAGTTGGCTAAGAAAAGGAAGGTGAGAAATGGGGTGGTAGTTAGAGAGGGAAGAAAGGTTTAAATTAGTGGTTCTCAAAATGTAGTCCTAGGGCTTCCCTGGTGGTCTAGTGGTTAAGAATCTGCCTGCCAACGCAGGGGACATGGGTTCTATCCCTGATCCTGGAGGATCCCACATGCCACAGAGCAACTAAGCCCATGTGCCATAGCTACTGAGCCCATATTCCCTAGAGCCTGTGCCCTGCAACAAGAGAAGCCACTGCAATGAGAAGTCTGCCCAATGCAACTAGAGAGTAGCCCCCCTCACCATAAGTAGAGAAAGCCCTCAGGCAGCAACAAAGACCGAGTGCAGCCAAAAATAAATTAATTAATTAATTAACTAAAAAATGTAGTCCTAGGACCAACACCCTCAGTATCACCTAAGAACTGAAGTAGAAAGGAAAATTATTGGCCCCTACCCAGATCAACTGAATCAGAAACTGGGGCAACATGGCCCAGAGATGTGTGTTTTACAAGCCCTCCAGGCAATTCTGATATAAGCTAAATATGAGAACTTCTGGTTTAAGTGAACTTTTGATCAGGATTTGGGAAATTGGCTTAAGTTTAAAAACAGAAAGGGGAGGTCAATGGAAAGCTCATATTGATGCTGAATATGGAGCTGGCAGATCATAGTTTATGATCTCAAGGAAGATGAGAAGGCCTAGGAAAGGTCAAGGGCAAAGATGACATTTAAAGAGAAATTCTGATGGAGCTTCCAATTACCTTCCCCAGACTACACACACATTTTTAACTTTTCTTATGTCACTTCTACCCCACTTCAGTACTCTTGCCTGGAAAATCCCATGGATGGAGGAGCCTGGTAGGCTACAGTCCATGGGGTCACGAAGAGTTGCACACGACTGAGTGACTTCACTTTCACTTTTCACTTTCATGCATTGGAGAAGGAAATGGCAACCCACTCCAGTGTTCTTGCCTGGAGAATCCCAGGGACGGGGGAGCCTGGTGGGCTGCTGTCTATGGGGTTGCACAGAGTCAGATACAACTGAAGTGACTTAGCAGCAGCAGTAGCAGCATGTCACTTCTATCACAACTAGAATGATGAGTATAGGTGGGAAAATTAAATGTATATTCTTGAGCCACTCTGCCTGGAAGCCTGCAACAAAATTTAATTCCAGGTAGTTGTGCTCTTGGTTGTCTCCCTCCACTGTTATTTAGTTTGTGTGCAGAGAATGCAAATACATTTTAATATTAGCAGGAGGGGAAAAAATTGGTGAGTAGCTCTGCTGGGAGGAAAAGGTACATAAATGTGAAGTATTTAATAGCTCAAAGAAATTATTTTATGGATTATCTCTCTTGGTTTTCTGTACTTACAATTGCCTCCTGTGGTCTTTTCCATTTTTCCACTTTGCACAGACCTTTCAAATGTATAGGGTGTATATACACATATATAGCCACAGTTAATCCTCACAGCAACTCTGTGTGGTTAAGCCTTATTTTCCCAATTTGACTGATAAGGAAGCTAAGACTAAGGAAAGGTATTGCTATACTATTATTAATAACAACAACAAAAGGTATACTATCTAACATTTATTGTTTATTGTATATCAGGCACTGCTATAAGCATTTTCATGTGAATTATTTTATTTATTACTAACCATGACCCTATAAGATAGTTACCTTTTACTGACACAGTTTTAAAGGTGAAACTTATTCACAGATAGATTAAAGTCACTTGCCTAAGGTCAAACAAGCATCTGACTTCAGAGCCCATTACTTCTGGAATTATACAGCAAGTACATGACTAAATTGGAGCATTACCCAGGTTTTTCAGTTCTAGGCCTAGGGCTGTCTTCCTTCTTTTTATCATACCACATCATAAGCAGAGTGCGGACCATCCAGTACACATTTCCTGTTTGCCAATTGAATGAAAGAAAATGGGTAATTGAGAATTGAATCTCATTTCATTAGGTAGAGTACACTTTTCAGGAAGGCTTCACCAGCTAAGAAGAATGAAACCTTCAGAGGCAAGAAAGGATTTGTCAAAGACCATGACAAAGTGAATTTAAATACTTGGGTATTAATTTAATCCTGGCCACACAAAACTTATTCAAGGAAAATCAAGAAACTCTAATGGGAGAAATAAAGACATGAATAAATGCATAGCTATTCTCTGCTTCAATTTGGGAAGACTAATATAGTAATGATTACAATACTCCCTAAGTTAATATATAGATTTAATACACTACCGATTAGAGTCACTGTGGGATACTTTATAGAACTTGTCAAATTCATAGTGAAATTTATCTGAAAGAAAAAGTGGGCAGGAAGACCAAAGAATACATTTATTTGAAGAGGTAATGGTGGTAGACTTACCCTATCAGATTTTAAAGTTTGCCATAAAGTGACAGTTATTAAAACCATATGATAGTGGGTTGAAAAAATGTCAAACAGTGAAATTAAATAAAAAAGAGAGATTCTAGGAACAGATTCTAAGACTACAGAGCACATTGGAGGCAACTGTGAACTGCAGAAAGCAATCATCTTTCTTCAATAAATGTTGGGAACTGTAGGTATCAATATGGAGAATAATTAACTTAGAGCTGCAGCACATACAATACTCTATAGTATAAATTTCAGAAAGCAGACCAGTGGAATAGCATATTCATTCCAGTTATGGATGGAAGATAAATTTGTGCCTATTAAATGGAGGATATCATCAGAGACAAGATGGATGATTGTTATATAAAAGTTGGGGAAAGAAACTTTTGTACAACAAAATGTAATAAAAAGCTAAATAAGAGAATGAGAAAAATGTCTGGGGTCAGCATCACAGATAACAGTTGACTGTCCAAAAAATATAAAGAATGGATACAGATTATAGAAGGTCAGCTTTCAAATTCAGCTTCATAAAGGACAAAGAAAATAAACAGCCAATTTACACTTGAGGAAATAAAGACAGTAAAATCATTGCATGGAAAAGTACAACCTCTATACCAATTAAACAAGTACAAATAAAAACAACTTCAAGGTGTCACAATCAGCTTATTAAATTATTAACAGTTGATTGAAATTATAAATAGAAATTACAAAACCCTATCTTGACAAGACTTGAGGAAACAGTATGTGTTTCATGGAGCAGTATAAATTAGTTCAGTTTTCTTAAAAGACAATCTAGAAACATGTGACAAGAGTTATAAAACTGTAAATACTCCTTGATCTAGCATGCCCCCCAAGGAAGTAACCTAAAAAGAGAAAAGTAACTTGTTTAAAGATATTTGTAGTAGTGCTATTTATAATCATGGAAAAGATTTACCAATCTAATATATCATCATGTTGGTATAGAATATATCCGTTAACTATGATGGGTATACAAACATTGGGTCTTGCACAGATTTGACTATTTGTAATAATATTAACAACAAAAAAGGCTAAATTCTAAACCACATGTTGAATCTGATAGTAGCCATGTACAAAGAAGATTCAGAAAGGAATCTGGTAAAATGTAAACAGCTGGAGCTGAATGCGTGTGATGTTCTTTGGGTACTTGTCAACTTGCTGGAATTCATAACAAAAAAGAAAATCTGAAGAAGAGGCAACCCATATTGGTTTGATGTAGGCCTGCAAAGTTAAAGATCAAGGGCTTTGGAAAAATCCCTGTACCAATGACAGACAGTGTTACTTAGCAGCCATGCTTGATCTCTCTGTTAGCTAGAATTTGTTTTGCTAGAATTCTCCATCAGCTAGCATTTCTGCTTATCTGTCTTGACTTTTCTGAGGCGGTACATCACCAAGCCTCTGTGAATCTTCAAACTTGTCACCATCACTACAACATAGAACCTCTCCCTCCACTCCCACTAATGAACATTTTATTATCTGACTTAGAGCCATTACTTTCTCAAGACCTTTACATTGCTCTTCACTTCCATCATCAGCGCTAGTTGGCAAGTAGTTTGCATTACAGAGAAGCATTTTTTCTCTCTACCAGGGTTACTGTGCACCTGTGTACCTTGACAGCAAATAGAGACCCATCAAGCCACATTGACATGCGAATGCCAAGTGGTTGACTAGCCTCCCTCCTTTGCTTGGTGACTTGCCCTGCAAACCAGTATTATAATACCTTGCAAGTCAAATTCATACCCTTTGCATAATGATAAGTTACTACACTTCATGGACCTTTAGGGTTACTCTTAAAGGGTTAAAACCTCAAATGGTATATACATGCATGCCAAAGAACTACTCTATAATAATAATTGCCGTTCATAATTCAGCACCCAGATTGCCTTTTAAACTATTTGAGATAAAATTATGTTCTTTGTAACTTTGGTATTAAATCTATTCCCCTGTCTTTGAAATTCAATACCTTAACACCTGGTATCAGAGAAGGCAATGGCACCCCACTCCAGTACTCTTGCCTGGGGAATCCCATGGACGGAGGAGCCTGGTAGGCTACAGTCCATGGGGTTGCGAAGAGTCAGACACGACTGAGCGACCTCACTTTCACTTTTCACTTTCATGCATTGGAGAAGGAAATGGCAACCCACTCCAGTGTTCTTGCCTGGAGAATCCCAGGGACGGGGGAGCCTGGTGGGCTGCCGTCTATGGGGTCGCACAGAGTCGGACACGACTGAAGCGACTTAGCAGCAGCAGCAGCAGCAACACCTGGTATACATGGGCATTCAAATATACAAAAATTGCTCTCTCCCTCTGGCACATCCATTGTTTAACAGTGGTGGGGCACTGAATTTCCTTAAATAGCATCAAGATTCCCAGAGCTTTGTGGACCTCCAGTATACTCATTTTATTTTGTACATCTTCATCCCACTTGTCACATGGGTGGTATGTATATAGTTAATTAAATTTCCTTTTTGTTTTAAGAGTTTTTTAAAATGGGTTTATACCTCTTAAGATACTCTAGTAAGTTGGGAACCTGGAAAATAATGACTGATTAAAGCAGTGTATCTCAAAGTATGATTTGGGACCAGCAGTACCATCATCATTCTGAATATTGTTAAAAATAAAATTTCTACATCTTGCCTCAGATTTACCAAATCAGAAATTCTGGGCATAGGACTGAGCCACCTGTGTTTTAATAAGCCTTCCAGGTGATTCTGATGCATGTTTAAATGTCAGAACCACTGGCTATTAGAGAATAGAGCCTCAATAACCTCAGGCAGCCTGATCTTCTGTTAAATTGTGCTGGTGGATATCAAACCCGCCTGACATCTCAACAATACATTATGTACACTTAAAATGTCTTTTATTAAATCTTTTGAGAAGGTTATGAGAATGCTGAAGAGTCAGCATGTTGTGCTGGCATAAACCATGGGCATTGGAGTCAGATGGACCTTGGCTGTAACTTCTCCCAGCTGCTTACGTTGTTTAACCTCCCTGAGTCTCATTTCTAACATGGGCAAGAGAATGCTCAAGCCACAAGATTGTCTCAAGGATGAAATGAGATCAAGTCTGTTAACTGTCCAGCCCTGTGCCTGACACATGATGGACTTTGAGTAAACAAGAGCGATCACTACCCTCCGTTAGCACCATGTTTGTGACACTACATAGAATTCAGAGGAATAATGGGAAAACCTTGAAAACTCCAAGCTGGGATCATTGGAGAGAAGGATCTAAGCTTCACCCAAGATAGCCACAATAAAGCAAGGACTTCTCAGATCTCTTCAAAGGACACTTTGCACCAGACTCCTGGGGGCTGTATCATGCCAGGGCAAATCATGCCACTTGTGTTTGCTGTTACCAGACTAATTGTTCCTTACTTGAAGTTCTGTGGCCCCAGAGGTGGAGAAGGGTGGCAACAATAAGCGTTTTGGGCCCTTCTCCCTCCCTGTGTAGCCTCCTTGTGTCTCACTTCCTGGATCTTGCAAATATTTCCTTCAGCAATAAGCTGGGAGTGGCTATTTCTCTTGGAGCAGTCGTATCTTTTAGCTCCTGAGAAAGGGGGAAGGGGAGATGGAGCTGGAACTGTGCCATCTCGCGGCTGAGATCCTGGAATGCCAAGCTATTGTGGTGAGGTTAAAAATAAAAATTCCAAACAAGAAAGCTTCAAAAGGCCAAAGGAGGCAGGAGGAGATTTTTTCAGCCTCTGCAAATATTAGTTTTCATTTTCAATTACTATGAACCCCTCCCCAAAGAAGATTGTAACAAAAGGGGAAAATCTATTTATCAGAAGCACAGTCTACCTGTGCCAAGAGGAAAAGAGAATAACAGCCCAGGACTTGGCACATGATTTGCTTTTGTTTTTGAGATGTAGTCTCCTTGGCTGGTGTCAGCAAAGCCCTTTCTCAGACTTAGCTTTCATGCTTCCTCCCCTCTCTTCAGCAAGGAGCCAAAGTCTTTGAGAACACCTTGTGATGAATGTAGTGTGAGTACCTTTTGCCTAACTCCAGGAGTCCTTGCTTCAGTGTGATTGTCCCTTGGAGCCAAATAAGGCAAGTTCCAGTCCAGACACTACTACTACTCAGTAGCTGGTAAAATTAATTACCCTTTCTAAGCTTCAGGATCCTCATTTTCAAACTGGCAGTAATGGCATAGTTACTTCAGTGAGCTTGTATGAAAAGTAATAGAAATACATAGGCAGAAGTGCCTACAACAGTGCCTGACACATAGCAAGCAATAAGTAAGTAACCATAGTTCTTTTTCCTTAATGAAGTTCCTTATCCTCCACTCTAGGGAAGAATCCTTACTTGTTTGCAAAGAAAACTGTAGATTTCTATGCATATAGGGCCTCTAGAGAACACTGTTCTTGGCTTGAGCCTGAAACACTTCAGTGGAAGCCTCCCATTCACCAGTCTAGGGCTTCCCGTGGCACTAGTGGTAAAGAACTCACTTGCCAATGCAGGAGATGTAAGAGACTCAGATCATGATCAAACCCATGTTTGATCCCTGGGTCAGGAAGATCTGCTGGAGAAGCGAATGGCAACCCACTCCTGTATTCTTGCCTGGAGCATCCTATGGACAGAGGAGCCTGGCGGGCTATGGGTCATGGGGTCGCAAAGAGTCGGGCAGGACTGATGTGACTTAGCATACATACATTCACCAGTCTACTTCAGTTGTTAGTGCCTGGAAAGCAAGGACTATGGGTTTTGCTCCCCTTAGATCTGGTCATCTTGCACAGTGTAATACTGAATGACAGCTTGGAATGACGTATATACACATTGGCCCAGCTGATCTCTTTGAGGGCAGTCCTTACCCTTTTCTGGAGTCTTGCCTATTTCTGCTCCCCTCATGTAAGTGACTCTAAAAGGTTTAGGCTGCCCTTACACAGGCCATGTTGGTGGGAGGGATGTGCTTTTCAAATTCGAATTTATGCAGAGAATAGCAATGTCCAGGTTGCCTTGCTGGAGCCCCATGCCACGGATAGTGTTATAGTGCCATGGATTGGGTCACTGAATGTTCCTACAAGACTGTGCTCTTTTCTTCCAACTGGTTCTGGAGTTGGCTACTTAGAGGTTAATTCTGTAAGGCTGACATAACTAATTAATGCCTAAACAAAAAACAACCTAGAATATCTAGTCTTGTTGATCTTCACGCTGCTTTTAAGCCTAAACT
This sequence comes from Bubalus bubalis, assembly GCF_019923935.1. Taxonomy (NCBI): domain Eukaryota; kingdom Metazoa; phylum Chordata; class Mammalia; order Artiodactyla; family Bovidae; genus Bubalus; species Bubalus bubalis. Next base: position 54,296,779 of record NC_059181.1, read on the forward strand.
TGGCTTTTATTCTCTCTCCTTTTTAAGTAGTTGAAAAGAGTGAGTAAATGAACCTATGGTTAAAATCCTTGTTAATCTAGTGCCTCCTGGCTCAGCAACCATGTATCTGAGCTAAGACCCAAGTTCTCTTGGTTTCTTGGCTATTGAGTAGGGCTGAACATTAACCAGAGGATGGTGCAGTTCAACTCTCTTGATAAGAACAAGGAGTAGGGCTGAAGCATACAGAAGTGAAGGTTGTACACTGCACAGTTTGTATAATCATTTGCAGGGACCCTGAGTAAGTGACTTCACTCTAACAATAAGTATCCTAGTCATATCCGACTCTTTGTGACTCCATAGACTGTTCCCTGCCAGGCTCCTCTGTTCATGGAATTCTCCAGGCAAGAATAGCATTCAGTTCAGTTCAGTCGCTCAGTCGTGGCTGACTCTTTGCGACCTCATGAATCACAGCATGCCAGGCCTCCCTGTCCATCACCAACTCCCGGAGTTCACTCAAAGTCACGTCCATCGAATCAGTGATGCCATCCAGCCATCTCATCCTCTGTCGTCCCCTTCTCCTCCTGCCCCCAATCCCTCCCAGCATCAGAGTTTTTTCCAATGAGTCACCTCTTCACATGAGGTGGCCAAAGTACTGGAGTTTCAGCTTTAGCATCATTCCTTCCAAAGAACACCCAGGACTGATCTCTTTTAGAATGGACTGGTAGGATCTCCTTGCAGTCCAAGGGACTCTCAAGAGTCTTCTCCAACACCACAGTTCAAAAGCATCAATTCTTCAGCGCTCAGCTTTCTTCACAGTCCAACTCTCACATCCATACATGGCTACTAGAAAAACCATAGCCTTGACTAGATGGACCTTTGTTGGCAAAGTAATGTCTCTGCTTTTGAATATGCTATCTAGGTTGGTCATAACTTTCCTTCCAAGGAGTAAGCATCTTTTAATTTCATGGCTGCAATCACCATCTGCAGTGATTTTGGAGCCCAAAAAAATAAAGTCTGACACTGTTTCCACTGTTTCCCCATCTATTTGCCATGAAGTGATGGGACCAGATGCCATGATCTTCGTTTTCTGAATGTTGAGCTTTAAGCCAACATTTTCACTCTCCACTTTCACTTTCATCAAGAGGCTTTTTAGTTCCTCTTCACTTTCTGCCATAAGGGTGGTGTCATCTGCATATCTGAGGTTATTGATATTTCTCCCGGCAATCTTGATTCCAGCTTGTGCTTCTTCCAGCCCAGCATTTCTCATGATGTACTCTGCATAGAAGTTAAATAAGCAGGGTGACAATATACAACCTTGAGGTACTCCTTTTCCTATTTGGAACCAGTCTGTTGTTCCATGTCCAGTTCTAACTGTTGCTTCCTGACCTGCATATAGGTTTCTCAAGAGGCAGGTCAGGTGGTCTGGTATTCCCATCTCTTTCAGAATTTTCCACAGTTTATTGTGATTCACACAGTCAAAGGCTTTGGCATAGTCAGTAAAGCAGAAATAGATGTTTTTATGGAACTCTCTTGCTTTTTCGATGATCCAGCGGATGTTGGCAATTTGATCTCTGGTTCCTCTGCCTTTACTAAATCCAGCTTGAACATCTGGAAGTTCACAGTTCATGTATTGCTGAAGCCTGGCTTGGAGAATTTTGAGCATTACAAGTGTGTGAGATGAGTGCACTTGTGTGGTAGTTTGAGCATTCTCTGGCATTGCCTTTCTTTGGGATTGGAATGAAAACTGACCTTTTCCAGTCCTGTGACCACTGCTGAGTTTTCCATATTTGCTGACATATTGAGTGCAGCACTTTCACAGCATCATCTTTCAGGATTTGAAATAGCTCAACTGGAATTCCATCACCTCCACTAGCTTTGTTCGTAGTGATGCTTTCTAAGGCCCACTTGACTTCACATTCCAGGATGTCTGGCTCTAGGTGAGTGATCACACCATTGTGATTATCTTGGTCGTGAAAATCTTTTTTATACAGTTCTTCTGTGTATTCTTGCCACCTCTTAATATCTTCTGCTTCTGTTAGGTCCATACCATTTCTGTCCTTTATCGAGCCCATCTTTGCATGAAATGTTCATGGTTCTGTCATTTATGAATCACCTTTGCATGTACCTAGCATCATTGCTAGATCCTTTTTATATGGTTAATCCTCACAGCAGCTTTGTAAGATAGATATTTTACTAAAACTGAGATAAATAAACTTTGCTCAAGGTCACAAAACTTTTGGGTTCTGGAGACAGATTTTTAAATTTTACTGGAAGTCAGACTCAAGTCTTTCTAAACACTGTGTTCTTTCCACTCTGCTTTGTTGTCTTCCCTGTGCCCTGGGAAGGAAAGAGTGGTAAATTTAATGACTATCACAAAACAGGGTTATTTCTCACCAGAGCAGCAGGACATTGACCCCACCAGAACCTTTGGAGATGTTGCTTTCACTATCTGCATCTCGTAAGATCTAGATTGGAGATGAAGGTGGGGAAAAGTGGGAGAGGCAAAGACAGAAGGTAGGAATGTCTGTGCTGAGGGCTGGGGCACATACTATATAGATGGGAAGCCAACCTAACTGGAACAAGTAACTCTATCCCCAAACCTCTTCCCCCAAACCACGACACTCTCATCTTTTTCACCCTGGATCTTTATAGAAACAAAGATACTATAGAAATAGTATGACCCCTGAAATTATTGATATTAGAATATTAGAATCCCTTGGGGCAGTTGTTTATAGATTCCTGAGGTATTAAATCTCAATTTTTAGAGGTGGAGCCGAGGAATTTGCATGTTAAACAACATCTTCAGGTAATTCCAATTAAGAGCTACTTTCATTAGGAGCAACTGCCCCAGACCAATGGTTTCCAACTTTTTGGATCATGCACCCTTCTCAGAAAAGGTCTTTTGAACCTTTAATACGTGTTGGTAGTTTATTAATAAATTCCTTATATCTGCTAATGTTCTAATATTTCTGTTTTACATGCAAAATGGTGAGTTTTGCATTAGTATTCTTCGATGAAAATAATCTCTGGTTTTCCTTTATGTATGTTCTAGTCGCTGGGTTTTGGTGTTGATGTTATACAGGATTCTTTTCATCTCCCTTTATTCTCTAGATTCCAAAATCTAGAAAGGGTAAATAGCATATGGGTTGTCTGGTGCTTAAGGTTGGTAGAATTAACACTGGTGGCTCAGACAGTAAAGAATCTGCCTACAATGCAGGAGACCTGGGTTCGATTCCTGGGTCAAGAAGATCCCCTGCGGAAGGGAATGACTACCCACTCCAGTATTGTATTGTTGCCTGGAGAATTCCATGGACAGAGGAGCCTGGTGGGCTACAGTCCATGGGGTTGCAAAGAGCTGGGCATGACTGAGTGACTAGCACTTTTACTTTCTTTCAGAATTAACACAAGACCATGGGAGTATAGGGCTTCCCCTGTGGCTCAGCTGGTAAAGAATCCACCTGCAGTGTGGGAGACCTGGGCCCGATTCCTGCGGTGGGAAGATCCCCTAGAGAAGGGAAAGGCTACCCAGTCCAGTATTCTGGCCTAGAGGATTCCATGGAATGTACAGTCCATGGGGTCCCAAAGAGTCAGACATAACTGAGCGACTTTCACTTCACTCACATGGGAGTATGCTATCTTTTGGTCAAATTTATCAATTTTTTTTCCTATGGTAACTGGTGGTTTAGATATTTTCATTTTTCTGGAATCAGTTTTGGTAATTTTTGTTTTTCTAGAAAACTATTCTAAGTTTTCAAATTTGTTTTCATAAAGTAGATCAAAGTGTTCTCTTACTGTTTTCATTTAGTCTGTAGCTCTGGTTATTTGTCCATTTCTAATTTTGTGCATTTAGGGTTTTTAATTAGCAAGTGGATAATCTGTTTTATGGTTTTTTCTTTTAAAGAAAGTTGTTGGCTTTAATTATTAGTTCTAACATTTGTTTTCTAGTGTATTAATTTCTGCCACTAGATTTATTTGCTTAGTTCTATTTTTGTGTCTCTTAACCTTCTTTTGTTGAAAGCATAATTCATTTATTTTGTTTTTATGTATTAATGTATTTAAGACTATCATTTTCTTAACCATTGCTTTAATCATCCATATTCTCTCACTTCTGATATTTTCATTATTGTTATTTTCTAGGTAGTCTACAATTTTAGATTGTCTCCTTTTTTACTAGAGTGGAGGATATTTTCTCCCTTTCATTTTCTATGTGCTAGAAATATTTGTTTTTCATTAATTTTTAATGTTATTGTATTGTGACTAGATACAAGTCTGTGTGTATTAGTCGCTCAGTCATGTCTGACTCTTTGTGACCCCATGGACTGTAGCCCGCCAGGTTTATCTATCCATGGGATTCTCCAGGCAAGAGTACTGGAGTGGGTTGCCATTTCCTTCTCCAGGGGATCTTTCCTCCTCAGGGATAGAAACCAGGTCTCCTGTATTGCAGGTGAATTCTTTACTGCCTGAGCTACAGTAGTAGCTCTTCTACTTCTACTTTTTGGTTTTATATGTAGTCAATAAAAAAAATTTTAATGGGCCCTTAAAAAGAAAGTAGAGTCTGTTTTTGGTATATGAAGAAATTTAGATTTTTTTTTCATTACCTTTTGACTATCATATCTGTCATCAGCTGAAACAGTCTCATATTTTGTTTCTGCTTTTTTCTACCTATACATTTTCTATATTTTTGCTTTATGAATTTTGATGCTATATTACTTGGTACATAAAGATTCAGGATAATTAGATTTTGTCTTTTTTAATCATTAATATTATAGTGTCCTTCTTTGTCTTGTTTATTACTTTTTGCCTTTAATTCAACATTTTAAAAATTATATGAGTATCATGGCCCCTGGAATTTTTTTAATTACCTCATTTATTAAATATTTATGAATGCCTACTATGTGCCAGGCACTAGGTATCAGATGAATGACACACACAAGATCTCTGCCCTTGTGGGAATGTATGCTCTGAGAAAAACAAAACAGAAAAAGGATAATTAAGGATAAGTTGTCTCTATTTTAGATTAGGTGGTCAGAAAAGACCTGTCCACCTGATAGCATTTATCATCCTATTACTTCCCACTCACCGTCTTGTTTGTTTGCTTCCTGACCAGGGGAAATGGCAGGTGGAACAGTTTGTACACAAGGAATTTTTATAATCTTAAGAAGCTAGAGGTGGGCTAAGGTCCAAATGAGAATAGAATGGGGAATGTGTGGCTATGAATTTCTGATCCACATGAGGGATGAGCTAGCCAGGATGGGGACTGGAAATGAGGGGAGTGAAGGAGATTTTGCTTTCCATTCTGTCTCATTTTGGCCACCATTATGTGTATTATTATTTTTAAGGAAATATTTTCAGGCTCCAACATGACTACTGAATGGGTATTCTGTCTGATGGTTTAATTCAACTGCTGGAATTTCCTGTCAGGAGGCAGTACTTAGCATGATGCTGATTGCTCACAGGCTAAAGCAGGAAACCAGATCTTCTGGCTTAGAGAGTTTAACTCTTCAAACTCTGAGACTAAAGAGATGTCCTTTGCTTTGGTCATTCTTTATTATACCGAAGTTTGACTTTTTATACATATTTAAGTAAACCTAGACTTCTTTTCCTTGGATATACTTTTCTATTACAAGATGAGAATTTCTTATTTCACCTCACAAGTGACAGATTTTAAGTTTTCTGATAGTTTTTTTCTTATAAGTATATAATATATACATATATAACACATATATTAACATTTTATACACACCCCCCCTTAACTCTTGAATCTGGAATTTATTTTGATATATAATATATGGTACAGCTTCAAATAACACTGCTCCTCTGCTATTGTCTCAAAAATATATTAATACATCTTTATCTTCTTGTTATGGAAGGTGAATTATACATTTTTATAGTTTGATATTAAATATGTCTCTGGACTTTCAATTCCATTCTATTAATCAGTAAAACACTGTTTTAATTACAATTGCTTTATATTATGCTTAATGCCTTACTTAGCTCCCATTCTTCTGTAGCAAAGTATACATTTTATTATACAGTAGTCCTCCCTTATCTGTGGGGGATACATTCCAGGACCCTCAGTGGATACCTGAAAACACGGATAGTGCTGAGCCCTGTATATACTATGTTTTTTTCCTATACATATATACCTATGATAAAGTTTAATTGGGTGGTGTGTGTTAGTCACTCAGTTGTGTCCAACTCTTTGAGACTCCCACTATAGCCTGCCAGGCTCTTCCGTCCATGGAATTCTCCAGGCAAGAATACTGGAGTGGGTAGCCATTTCCTTCTCCAAGGGGAATTAGGCAGAGTAAGGGATTGACAATAATAATTAATAATACAATAGAACGTTATAGACATATTCTACAATAAAAGTTAGGTGAATTCTGTCTCTCTCCTTGATCAACTTCTCAACTCTGCCAGAAACATGGCAGTGGCTTCTTCATTGGCAGATGCAGCCTTTCCAGTAACTTTTATGTTTTTCAGTACAAACCTATTCCTGAGTCTTTATAACCATCCCTTACTTACAGTAGTCACTTATTTCAGGGAATCCCTTGCTGAAGTGTTCATATAGGTTTCATGTTTTCTGGTGTAACACGTTGCTGTCAGCCAGAACATGTTTTCCATTTATGTCTTGCATCCACAAATTTAATGCCCTTTCATCTTAACTGAACCCTTCTCACGCACTGTGGCCACAACTTTTGCACTTTGAGGTATGATAGCAGAATGAGCACATTTTTTTTTCCTTTCTCATAATTTGACAGATAGAAGATTCATTCTTACTATAGATCTTAGCAACCTCAGCGTATGATTTGTTCCCTTTCTTTATTAAGTCAAGAACTTTCACCTTTTCACTTAAAGGAAGATCTTTATGGTTTCTCTTTGGCAGATCTAAATTGCCAGCATCACTACTCTTGGGCTTTAGGGCCATTATTAAGTAAAATAAGGGTTACTTCTACACAAGCACTGTGATACTGTGACAGATAACCTAGATAGCTACCAAGTGGCTAATGGGTGGGATCCACTGGACAAAGGGATGATTTACATCCTGGACAGGATGGAGCAGGACAGATAGAGATTTTATCACACTACTCAGAATAGCACACAATTTAAAAGTTTTAGTTGTTTATTTTGGGAATTTTACATTTACTGTTTTTTGGACTGTGGTTGAATATAGGTAACTGAAACCATGGAAAGTGAAACAGTGGGTAAACGGGGATTGTTGTATCTTTCTTTATTTTGCAACTTAACAAAAAACATTCTACAGTTAAAAATTCCTGTTGAAAATTCTGTTTAGAATTGCATTAGAAGGGTATATTTAAAATCCAAAATAGCAGATACTTCTGGATGGCCTTCTTGATGTTTTTTGGCATGAGAACATGGACAGAAAGTATACATGCCAAATTCATGATATAGCTTGTGTGTAGAGAGGCAGCAGGGTTATAGAAGTAGGGGGTGAAACAAAGGGGTATTATTTATTTATTTTAAAAATTCATGGGGAATTCCCTGGTGGTCCAGTGGTTAAGACTCTGCCTTCCAATGCAAGGGACATGAGTTCAATCCCTGGTCAGGGAACTGAGATCCCACATGCTGCACTGTATGGTCAAAGCAATCAATGAATAAAATTTAAAAACTAAAAATCATGAAACATAGATGGCAACATATTAAAATATCTTAATTCTGGGAAGTAGGTGGGGATATTTATTATAGCAGTCTCTGTATATTTTAAAACATTTGAAATGTTTCACAGTTAAAACAAAAACAAATGTAGCAGGATAACCACACTTGCAAGCCCCAGAACACTGCACATTCAATCTGAGTGAGTGGGGTGGTGTGTATATCCAGACTTTGGAGCAAGACTCTCCATGTTTAAATCCTAGTTCTGCCACTTACTGCTAATAGCTCTGTGACCCAGAGCAACGACTAGGTTATAATTATAATAGCTACTTCCTAGGCTTGTTGTGAGGATTAAAGAAGTTAAGACATGGAAATCGCTTAAAACCATGTCTGGCACCTGGATGTTAGCTATCAATGTTATATATCATATATTAGTATTACTAATATTATTTTTTTAATCCCCCTCATTTTTTTATAATTTTATTTTATTTAACTTTACAATATTGTATTGGTTTTGCCATATATCAAAATGAATCTGCCACAGGTATACATGTGTTCCCCATCCTGAACCCTCCTCCCTCCTCCCTCCCCATACCATCCCTCTGGGTCGTCCCAGTGCACCAGCCCCAAGCATCCAGTATCGTGCATCGAACCTAGACTGGCGACTCGTTTCATATATGATATTATACATGTTTCAATGCCATTCTCCCAAATCATCCCACCCTCTCCCTTATATGGAATTTAGAAAGATGGTAACAATAACCCTGTATACGAGACAGCAAAAGAGACACTGATGTACAGAACAGTATTACTAATATTATTACATTTACTACCTATATTATATTGTTTTGTTGCCATTTTAAAATTTACATAAATGAGGTTATCTAAAGTGATGGGACCATCTGCAGTGTGCTTGTTTTATCCAGTCTTCATCTGCTGTTTTGCAGGGAAATGGCTCATTCCAAGGCTAGCTTTTCATGGGCAACCCCATTCCATCCTTGCCTTGAGAACCCAGCACTGGACTTGTCAAACTACCGAGCAGTCTCTTCTCTTGACCTCCTTGGAGACTTTAAGCACTCCTCCAAAAAAACAGAGGAAACCTCCGTTTATGAAGAGGAGAGCTCCCTAGCCTCCATGCCTCGCCCGCTGCGCAGCCGTGCCTTCTCAGAAAGCCACATCACCCTGGATCCTCAGAGTTCCCAGGTCTGGGAGCAGCATAGGAAGGAGCTCTTCAACAAAGTTGATGAGACCCAGCCAGATGCTCTGGGTGCCAGGAAGAAGGCCTTTCCTCCTCCTCGTCCTCCTCCTCCCAACTGGGAGAAGTACAGGCTCTTCCGTGCAGCCCAGCAACAGCAACAGCAACAGCAGCAAAAGCAGCAGCAGCAAGAGGAGGAAGAAGAGGAGGAGGAGGAAGAGGAAGAAGAAGAGGAGGAAGGGGTAGAGGAGGAGGAAGAAGAGGAGGAAGCGGGGGAGGAGGAGGAGCTGCCACCCCAGTATTTCAGTTCAGAAACCACTGGTTCCGGTGCCCTCCATCCTGAGGAGGTTCTGGAGCAGCCCCAGCTTCCGGCCTTTGGCCACCTGGAGGCCCCAAGGCAGGGCTCACAAAGCCTCCCAGCAGAGCCAGAATCCTTTGCTCTGCGTTCCAGTGATTTCCTGCCTCCAGTAAGGGGCCACTTGGGCTCTCAAGCTGAAAAGGCTCAACCCCCTTGTTATTATGGCATTGGTGGGCTTTGGAGGACATCAGAGCAGGAGACCACTGATTCCAAGTAAGTGCTTATGAAAGACATTAGGTCCCTGAAGAGGGGGCAGCATGAGTTTGAATTCCATCTCCACCATTTGCCAGCTGTATGACCTTCGACTGGTCAATTAAACTATTCCCAGTCTCATTTTTTCTCACCTGGAAAATGGGCATGATTCTACCTATTTCACATGGTTCTTGTGAGAATGAGGATAATCCACGTAAAGGACATAACCCCATGCTTAGCACATAGTAGGTGCTCAGTAGGTGGCTCAGATGATAAAGAATCTGCCTGCAATGCAGGAGACCCAGGTTTGATCTCTGTGTCAGGAAGATCCCCTGAAGAAGGGCATGGCTACCCACTCCAGTATTCTTGTGTGGAGAATCCCATGGGGTCACAAAGAGTCGGAGTGACTAACTGAGCGACTAACCCTATCCCTAAATAGCACTATTGAGATACTGTATTTATCATTTCTAGTTTGTCTTTAAGGTACTCATCAGTTTCTGGCCCCTGAGGGAGAAGGCATTAAGCCTTTGTTGCCTATTCCAGAAGCCTGGTTCAAGTCCTCTTCTGCCTTTTCTTTTGCTTGCTCTCTAGAATAAATCGCCAGCTCACAACCTGACTGCCTGGGCTTCTAAACTCTTCCCCTGTGCCCAGTATCAAAGGTGTTCCTGGAGTTGACCATTCCTTACAACAGCCAAAGGCATTCTTTTCACCTTCCACTTTATTCATCACCCCACCCTTACTTCCTCTGCCTCTTTCCTCTGAAGCATTTGCTTCAGTGAGCAAATGGTACTACCAAAAGTGGTAGTTGACAGAGTTAGCTGTCTGGGAAGAGAGGCTGAAGCAGGAGTGTAGTCTGACTGGAGAACTGTTCCCTTCACCGTGCCCATGCTCAGCAGCATGCCCCACACTGTGTGGTTGTCCTCTGTGCTCCAAAACAAGAGCTTTGACATTCAGTTCTGCCAGTCCTCCTGCAGAGAGCTCCACCCACTCTCTGCAGGAGGTGGGGATAAGGGGCAGGTGTCTATCCTTTAAGTGCTTTCCTTAAATAACATTACAGAAGGAACTTGCCTGAGTTTTGTTGCTATTAGAAGTACCTTGTTATTGTGTCTTTTACTGATAGACAAATCTGTTAATTGATTATCTGGAGCTGCTGGGGCTAAGTCGCTTCAGTCGTGTCAGACTCTGTGCAACCCCATAGACGGCAGCCCACCAGACTCCACTGTCCCTGGGATTCTCCAGGCAAGAACACTGGAGTGGGTGGCCATTTCCTTCTCCAATGCATGAAAGTGAAAAGTGAAAGTGACGTCGCTCAGTTGTGTCCGACTCCTAGCGACCCCATGGGCTGCAGCCTACTAGGCTCCTCCGTCCATGGGATTTTCCAGGCAAGAGTGCTGGAGTGGGGTGCCATTGCCTTCTCCATATCTGGAGCTAGCTGAGAAGTTTTCCAGCCTCACATGCCACAAGCCCAGCACTTACAGGGCCTGGCTCCCAGACATGGAGATCTCTTATCAGATCTCTAATGGCTCTTTCTCAAGCTGCCCATCTATCTGAAAGCATTCTTATTGTAATTAGAGAGCATCATGGAGTTTCCATGATCTATAGTGAACTTTGTTATGAGTAAGAAATAAGGTTTTATCATTTTAACCCAATGAGATTTCTAGGTTGTTTATTTATTACAACAGTGATATAGCCCAAAGTTAATAATACAACACAGATGGGGTTTTGATCCTGAACCCAAGTTCTAGTATTAACCACTTGATTCCCCATCTCACTGATTATGATAGAAATTGCAGCTCCTTGAATACCTAAGGCTACTTTTAAAATCCTGTGCTCTAGGTCTTCTAATAATTTTATAAGTACCTAATATTCTATTAAACCCCATTCTTTGAAAATACACAAAAGAAAGCTTTGTGGAAAGTGACTGTGGATTGTTATCTATCACAGCAGGGAAAAGGTAAGCCAACATAGCACATAATCGACACTTAATATTTTGGAAGAGGGAATGAATAAATGAATGAATGAATACGTATTAAGCATATGCTATATGCCAGACACTGCTTGTCATTTTAAATCTATTATTTCAGTGAATCCTCCCAATGACCCTATGAGCCCTTATCCTTATTTGACAAATAATGAAACTAAAGCTGAGTAAAATAAGGGACTACTTAACTCTGAATTACACAGAAAAGACTCAAAGCCAGATCTGACTCTAAAAATCTATGCTTCTTTTGCCATTCTGGGCAGCCCCTCTCAGGGAGCTCTGGTTCCTGCAGTAGCCAGGCCTTCACTTAGATCTCATGTCTCCTAGAAGGCAATGTGCACCAGAGGTAGTAAAGCCCCAGGCTTACCCCTTCCAGCCTCCTAGTCCTTCGTCTCTATGTACTTCCGTTCACTGTGGCACCTTGTCCAGAGAGAAGGAAATTGCTAGTACTAGGGATTTTATAACTTAGTCCACAGATTTGTTTTTGCTTAATGACTGCGGGATGTGAGGGGAAACATTTGCACAAAAACCTGGCTTGTGGTGGCAAAAAATCAATTATATATGCTTCTTTGAGTGATGGAGATTTAAGGAACATCATTTCCAACATAGCTAATATTTCATTGCCTGTTCTCTGTGTGCCAAGTATTGTTCTAAGCACTTTTGTGTATTGACTGACTTAATCTTCACAACAAACCTATGAAATAGATACCATTAGTCTCCTACATTTTTTTTTTAGATGAGGAAAGTGAAGCACAGGGATATAAAGTAAGTTGCAGAAGATCATAAGTAGCCAGAACCCAGATTGTCTGGCTCACTGTGCCCACTGCATCACCCCAGGAACTCCTCAAGAAGATCCTATTCCAGGCCCTCAGAGAGCACAGAGTCCTACCCAGCAGGAAGTTTTTAAGGTTTTATAAGAGAAAGTAGTACTAAGGGCAAGTAGATGTGTAATATTTTGAATCTAAAATGTAAAAAAAAAAAGAAAAGAAAGACATCCTAATTTCAGCCAAATTAAACTAGAGTATCTCTATAACCCACATACTCTTTTGTTAAAAAATGTCAGGATACACATAGAAGCAAGTGAGTGGAATTATCGAGTGTTGGTTAAATCTAATAACTGATTCAAGTGCAGGTATAGTTTGCTTTACGGACTCTGTGCATTTCTTCTCAGTAGTCTGGAGAAGGAATCTGCTTTTCGTATCAAATTTTGTTATCAAAGTCAGATTATGATCTTATAGATCTCCAATAACCTTTGCCCTATTAATGGGGTGAATGAGGAAAGGAGCCTAGAACATAGTGCCTGATATGATACACTATAATATAGTACAGGGCCATGTCTGCTAGGGAACTGAGTCACATCCACTTTCAAAATTTTTCTCCAGTTTTATTGACATATAATTGATGTATAGCTGCATCCTTTAAAAAAAATAAAACTTCTGTGCTTGCTTTCAGTATTTCATAACTCTCAACTCACACACATGCCCTAAATATTTTTCTTATATAATTCTTTTAGGAATTCCCTAAGTTCATACATTCATATTCCCTCTAGAACATTCTCTCTTCTCTGCTAACATATAATCCAGCCAGAAAATTCCTTACATGCAGGGTTTTATATGACGTCAAGTTGTCCCTTTGGCAGTATAATATAGTGGCTAAAAGCACAGATTCTGGAGTTAGGTCACCTGGGTCTAAATTTTGAATTTGCCATCTACTGTCTGATGACCCCGGGAAAGTCACTTTACTTCTCAGTGCCTCATGTTCCTTATCTGTAAAATGATTGTCCTGAACATTACATTTTATATCTATATTTACACACACACACACACACACGCACACACGCGCACACACACACATGTCTTAGGACAGCTCCTGGGCATAGTAAGCACTATGTGAATATTAGCTAGTAGCAGTCTTTTATCCATGCTATTAGCTTAAAAAACTACACATAAAATGAATACCTAGGATGAGGAATATTGGCATGCCTAAATTTCTTTTGTATGATGAATTAGGAGACAGCATAGTGTGAATCAGTAAATAGCTGTGGAGCCTTTTACCCATTATTTTTGACCTTTATCTAAGAGCTGCAAATAGCTGCAAAAATGACTAATGAGTTTCTCCTATTTTTCCTTTCAAACTGCTAGAGGTTAGTGAAGGGGCAGTGACACAGACAGGTGGAGGGTAGCGGTGGCTGGGAGGCAGCAAGAACATAGTGGGTATGGGTCTCCCCCTTACATAAACCATAGATGGAATTATTTGCCTCTCCATTACTGAACCCTAACATTGAAGCATTTCTTCTCATTTCTTTCCTCACATCAGACCAGAAGCTTTGATGGCAGAAGAGTCCAAACCCAAACCAGCATGGAGCCAGAGCTACTTCTTTCCTGAGGAGCAGTTCTCTTTCATGGGCTGGGGCTCAGATAAGCAGCACCTCAACCCTGCAGGCTTCAGTGAACCCAAGACAACAGGGTTTGCTATTACACTTGTCAAGTCCATGGGCACTGCTTGTTCTATTCCCATTTCATTCTGCAACCATGGAAGAGGCTGGGGCCATTGGGAATATACCAGAAGTGAAGAGATGTTATCTCTTCTCAGGCCAAAGACCTGCGCCACATCAGGCAATCTCAGAAGAGCTCACAAGAGATGTTGTACACCATGACAAGTCTCTGGCAGGGGTGCTAAACCCAGCCTCCAACATGGTGACAATTGCTGAGGTCCTGGGTGACCTCTTTGCTGTGGGAGAGCTGCGGTGTGTGGGGGGGTTATTTCCAGCAGGAGTGGCACCACCAAGAAAGAAGAAATGATGAGGGTGTCCAGGAAAGCCATGGGATGCCTTTGTAAGCCAGCAGACTAGATAGACCTGGGGGTGGGCTGGCATCCAGGATGGGTAGGAGGGAGGCCAACAGTCTTAAAGGATGAATAGCTAAGGTCTCAGACATGTTCTTACCATGTAGCCCCTTCCTAGGGATCCATATATTGAGACCATGAACCAAGGAGAATCATTGATGATCAGAAACCCAGAACTTTAGGAGACTATTTTTTTCTGCATTTTAATAGGGTATTAATGATGAAACCCATTGATCTCTAAAGAAGTCTCACTAGCTGTGGAAGTCAGGGATGTAGAAATAGCCTTCTCATTTCTTCAAGTTGGCCTTAACTTGGTTTCTGGAAAGAGCCTTCATATGGCCTGTTTATGTTTGAACAGGCCCTCCTAGTCCATTATTTCCTTATTTTACAACTCCTTGGTGAACCTGGGTCCCATTGTACAAATGGAGAAATAAAGAAGCAGAAAGGTCAGCAGATTCTCAACAGAGGTACTCAAATGTTCATTTTTTTTGTTTTCACAGACAAGATTTTCAACACTTCTCACCTCCTCAGGGGGCCCCAGGGATCCCTACCTCTTACTCAGCTTATTACAATATTTCTGTGGCCAAAGCAGAGCTGTTGAACAAGTTGAAAGACCAACCTGAGATGTTAGAGATTGGCCTAGGAGAGGAGGAAATTGACCACGAACTGGCTCAAAAAAAGGTGATGTTTTTGGCATGCCTTAGAGGTTTTCAGCATTTGTTTGAGTGTGGCTAGAGGTTGACCTGCCTTCTACCTTCTCCAGAATATCTTGGTGCATTCCTATATCTTCAGAATTGAAATCAAATAGCCTCTCTGGGTTTCTCACAAATGCAGCTCCAGTCTCTTTTTGATCTAGTCAATAGCAATAATAATAATACAGTAATCATCATCATCATCATCATCACCACAATGTTGCTCGAATCCTAAAAACAACTCTACAAGGTAGGCATTACTGTGTTCTTTTTACCATTTGGGAGGCCCAGGCTACCCAGAGTTACAGACTAAGGGTAAATCCAGGACTCGGAGTCAGTGCTCTCTGACTTTCTACTCTGAAATAAGCAAGCCTTGTTAAATAACTTGTTATCCAAGGCACATCCGAAGTTTTGCTAGTGAGCTCTAACCGGTGGCAGCAATTGATTGTATTCTCTATAACTTTCTGGAGGAGAGAACAGACTGACCAAGAAAAAAAAGGAAAAAAATTATAGGCCAGTCAACTTTAATATTTATTTGCAAGTATAATCAATTATCTCTTAAAAATACTAGAGTAGATAAATGGAGATGATGTTGTTGTTCTGAAGCCTCCCCTTTCTTCCTCTAAGTACCCCTAGCGTGGGTTTCTAATCAAATTCCTGGAATCACTTTGCCCTCCCTGCACTTACCCCTTTTATTTCATAAGCAAATAGGGTTTCCATGGCAACCTCAAAGGCCCAATTTACTACTTGGTAGACATCTGAGCTCAATGTAAATTGCTCTTCTGCCCATATTTATTATGAAGGACACAACCTGTACAAAAGCTCAAGGCCATTTGCAAGAGACCCCCACCACTTTCCAATCTGAAGCAAAGGGTCAGGGAAAGAATAGGAGGCATGGTGGAATCAAAGTTTTATTGATTCAGATGCCTGCTTCTTGGATTCCATGTTTCCTGAGCATGACAAGGCTCCTCCTGGCTTAGCCAGGATCTTTTTATTAGGAGCAAACCTAATAAATGTCTGACGAGGAGAAGCGAGAAATGATCAGAAATGGCAAAGCACAGAACAGCAGATAGTGAATTGAAGTGATTGTGGGTGGGCTAGGACAGTGTTTGTCTCTGAAGAAAATAGGTGAGGAAGGTCACCAGTCTGCAATAATCAGAACAGTCACTCAGCTCTAGCTGGTCTGTGATGACTGCACAGCTCTATCCACTACACTTTCCCTAGAGTTGAAGTTCAGGTTGCAAATCCCAGGTGCTGAGAAACAAAGGGCTGTGTCCACTTTCATCCCTCCAGGTCTATGGAACCTAAGAGCTGGGGTTAGATAGGTGATTTTCCAAGTTGATCATTTGGCCCCCAGCCTTCCTTTGTCCTTGGCATTGAGTTTTGTTTGGGAAAACAGAGGGTGTGGATATAACTGAGAGCCTCTTGGCATCTAATTGTGTTGCCTGATTCATATCATTGATCCTTAATTCCCAGTGGGTTTTGGAATTTTCCCTAAATGTCTACCTGTTACTTTTTACATTAAGATAATGGTGATCTCCTTCCTGACTTTTGACCGCTTCTGAAATATGACAACTAGCCCAGACCCAGAGAAGGCTCTCTTGTCCTTTGTCACCTTGGACATCTCTAAATAAATGACTAGAAAGGAATATGCTCTAGATAACTACAGGCCTATGGTCTGAGAGTTCCTGGCCAGGAAGAGTACACTGAAGCATATTTCCTATATACAAGACAATATTCTAAGCATGTAGCATGTATTAATTATGTTATGTATTTCATTCACATAACAACACTATGAGTTAGTAATACTGTTACTCCATCTTTTAGATGGTAAAATTGAGGCACATAGAAGTTGAGTAATTTGCTCAAGTTCACACCACTATTTTGTGTCAGAGCTGGAGTTCAAACCCATGTGGTCTGGCATCAGAGTCCTTGCCATTAACTATAATGTGATACTGACTGCAAAGGCTGGGGGCGACCTGGGACAGGTCTATTCTTGTAAGGACCTTGCAGCTAGACAGGTTGCATTAGCTCAGAGTGCCTGGTGATTGCGGTGGCAGTTGCAGTAGCAGTAACAGCATCAATAAATATGTACCGAGCACTTAATGTACCAGGCACAATACTAAGTATTTTACTTCTATGATCTCATCTAACCCTTACAACAATGGAGGGTTGGGGACAGGAGACATACTTCTCCAATTTATAGATGAGAAAACAGAAGTCGTAGTAGGATTGGGTATCTTGTCCAAGGTCACGCAGTTTGGAGGAGGTGGGATTGAAAACCAGATATCTGTAACTCCAAAACACCACTCTACCACACTACCTTCCCATAAGTGCAGTTCCACAACTGGTTACACCTATAGGGGAGACAAATCAGAAGACACATATAGTGCTTCCCTTGAGAAACTTAGCCAGTAGTAGGAGAGGGATCAGATGCACACACAGGAAACAAAAAGTGAACAACTTCAAATTACACTCTCAAGGGTTCTCATTTCAAAAGACTGAAGCGTGTAGAAAAGAAAAAGATAATTGGGACAGGAGTTATGGGGACAGGAGCTTCCAGTAGGGAGAGTGGGTCAGAGCTGGGCTCTAAAGAAAGAATGGGAATAGCCAAAGTAAAGGAAGAGATAAAGAGCTGGCAGAACTTCATAAGCAAATCAGGAACATAAGAGTGATTGTTGTGAACACATGAGGAGCAAATCCTCAGAGGTTCTGAGGAGTGAGATTAGAATGATAGGGTGAGGCCAGGATGAATAATAGTAGCAGCTGCTTTTATTGAGTACTCAGTCTGTGCTAAACCTTTGGCATGCATTATGTCAGTGAACCCTTATTACAATTCAGTGAAATAGGTACTGCAGTTACCCCCATACTACAGATAAAATAAAACTCCATAAAGAAATTCACCTAAGGACTTCCCTGGCACCCCAGTGGTTAGGACTCCATGCTTCTATTTCAGGGGGCACGAGTTTGATTCTTGGTCAAGGAACTAAGATCCTGCATGCTGTGTGGTATAGCCAAAAGAGAGAGAGAGAGAGAGAAAGGAAGGAAGAAAGAAATGCACCTAAGGTCACATAGCTAGGAAGTGGCAGAGCTAGCAGTCAAACTTAGTCATTGTGACTCCAGAACTCCAGTCTTAACCAAAAGGCCTCAGAAGTCAAGCTGAGTGGGGGAAGATCTAGCACAGTGCCATCAACATCAGAGGTACTAAAACGGAGTGAAGGAGAATTAAGGAAGCACAGGGAAATACCTGATGGCAGTGCTTTTCCAACCTATGCTCTCACAGACATTGCTTTTTATATTTAACAAACAGCAAGTATTTAGTGAATTACATTTGGCAAATGAGAATTAGCCGGTGGGTACCACTCTTCTAACACCAAGAAGTTTGGTGGTGACACAGATTCCTAGCAGACCTGAAGGGATGGGGGAAAAGGCACCCATCCAGAAAACTGAAATTGCTCATGACTCTCAGGTTTCCTTTGTTTCCAATGACGAGGGTAGAGCCCACCATCTGTGACTTGAATCTCAAAACAGATGTTCCAGGCACAGATCTGTTTCTGTCGGTCCCCATTCTCATCCTTTGCTTTATTTCTCCTAGGTACAGCTTATTGAAAGCATTGGCAGAAAACTTTCTGTCCTGCGGGAGGCCCAGCGAGGACTGCTGGAAGACATCGCTGCCAATTCTGCCCTTGGGGAGGAGGTGGAGGCCAACCTAAAAGCCCTCTGCAAATCCAATGAGTTTGAAAAATACCGTTTATTTATCGGGGACCTGGACAAAGTAGTCAACCTGTTGCTGTCACTCTCTGGTCGGCTGGCACGGGTGGAGAATGCTCTCAACAGCATCGATTCAGAGGCCAACCAGGAGAAGGTAGGGTTGAGGTGTCCAGGGTCTGGATGAAAGGAAGTGCCATCTGCTTCTTCCCAGGACTTCTCCTTTCAGGTTTGGCTAGTCTGGGAGGCAGTAAACCATAGTGTGAAGAATATAGGCACTGGCTTTTAAGTGGAAATTCTGGCTTTAGCACTAATTAACTGTGTGATTGTGGGCAAAGTCACTAACCTCATCCTGTCCCCATCTCTTCAAAAGTGGGATGACCCTACTACCTATCTCATGAGGTTGTGAGACTTGAATTAGGTAATCTATGTTAATAATTTAAAACAGAGCCTAGAACATGGTAAATACTGAATCAGTGCTAGCTGCCAGTGATAGTAATAATAGTATCAAGTAGTTGAGATTAGGAGGCTGTCTGTTTCATAGGTTGGAGCATTCTGTATACATTCTTAAACCCAAACTGCATTACCTCTTCCTGTCCAAGTGGTCTTTAGATACAAATTTGAATCCACAGTAAAAGGCACATATGCTTTTGCATACACACATGGATACATCCTCTCACACTCACAAACTATTTTGAAAACCATCATCACAGTGATGGTTTTTCACCAGATGGAACATGTGCCAGCTGGCTTTGTCAGAGCCTTCCTCCACCCCAACCCCAGTGGTGGTCCACAGAGTAAAAACAGTTTAGGGATGGAAAACAGTGATCACACATCCCCCTGTCCAGGATTGCTGTTGTGTTTATCCTCCCCTTGCTACAGAAAGGAAAGTCTTTTGCATGAAGGTGGCCTTCAGGGTAGGAAATCTAGACCTGATGACTGAGCAGAGGGGCTAGTGGGTTTGTGGGAGCATCCTTGGTAGAGTACTGCATTGATGAGATAACTGGATTGGGATGGCCCTTATTGGTCTTCTGCTTCCCCAGTTGGTGCTGATAGAGAAGAAGCAGCAGCTGACAGGGCAGTTGGCAGACGCCAAGGAGCTGAAGGAGCATGTGGACCGTCGGGAGAAGTTGGTGTTTGGCATGGTCTCCCGTTACCTGCCTCAGGACCAGCTCCAAGATTACCAGCACTTTGTGAAGATGAAATCTGCTCTCATCATTGAACAGCGAGAGCTGGAAGAGAAGATCAAGCTCGGGGAAGAACAGCTCAAATGTCTCAGGGAGAGCCTGCTCCTGGGGCCCAGTAATTTCTAATTTCTACCAGCAGACTGCCTACACCAACCCTGCCCCACCACAGTGGGAAGTGCTTTCAGTCCTTGTTAGCAGTTTATTAGCAAAGTAGATAGCAGTTAGTTAGCAGTTTGTTCCATATTCTCTCACTGGCCCTTAACCTAGTGGTGTTCCCAACCAGCTAAGAAGTCCTGGGGAGGCCCCAAGCTTCTACCTGAGAGAGAGCAGAAGCAAGAAGTAGGAGCTGAAGCAAAGTGTGATCATACAACCACACTCTCCTTCTCAGGTTGCACGGCCAAGTACTCACCCCACAACAGAACCAACAAAGTGCCTTCCTTCTTCTTTGTACTAGGATACCAGGAGCATCCTGCACTCACCACCAACCCAGACTTTGAAGTCTCAGAGAGCAGTTGCCCATGCAGCTCCACTCTGTCCCAAGGCTTGTGGCCCAGACATTTCCCAGGGAGATCTGGCTGTCTTGAGGACTTTACCTACCACCAGCTTTAGAGTCTCACTGCAGCTTTGCAGCAGGAAGCACAGACGGATAGATGACATTTAACAGAACGTGAGCAAAAGTTGAGAATCCCCAGGTACCCTGCTAGAAGGAGCTATGCTTAAACAAGCTGGCTCTACTCCCACCTTCCACAGCATCTAACTGAGGGGCAGGAGGCCTATTTTTAGCCCCGGCTAGTGTGGCCCTCCCCTTGTACTAAGGCTTTGACTTACCACTTGAGGTTTCATCTTGCCTTTACATTACTAGGGGTTCCAAGTGCCTATCCTAAAGGCATCACACTATGGGGAATAGCTCTACTAAAGCTGACTTCTCGATACATGTTTTATTATTGGGGGAGAGGGGATTGTTATATTTTAAATGGCCTTTGGATTTTATTTATTTTTATGTCTTTATTATTTTTTTCTTTTTTAAACTAATAAGGTAAGAGGGGAGTTGGAGAGGGGGAAGTTAGCTGAGAAAGAAAGTATTTTCTGCAGATCAGCCTTAATCCACCATCGCTAGGTAAGTGCACACCAAGGCCTTGAATTCTTCCCACCATAGCTGACAAGAGTCTGAGGGAGGAGTTCTCACTTCCAACTCAGAGCTATGGCCTGGCCCTATATTTCCCTTGAAGTCTGGATGACCATGAGCTTAGAGTTCCCCAATAGGCTTCAATTTTTTCTTGCTTACTTTTTCTTGAAACCAAAGAAAGGGACAAAGGTCCACTCATTTCTCTGCCATTTCCAAGCTGAGGAAGGCGTAGAGGTGAGCTCAGGAAGAGCTCCTCTATCTATTGTTTTCTTAGTCTGTGGCCTGGCTCAAGGAAGCGAAATTCATTGATAGCTGGAAGCTCCAGCCAGGGCCAGCCCCTCAGAACAAGTTATAATCCAGGATCTTAGGCACACAAATAATGAATGCTGCTCCTATGGTGAAGGTCCTATCACCAGTAGCCAGTTTCTATCCTGGAAAAGCCCCCAGGTGAGTGATGGCAGGAAAGGAATTGTGGCCAAACTCTGCCCTGTTACCCAGCTCAGTTACCTGTTCCTTGTTAACTGGGGCCCATGCTTGATACTGTACAATGCTGCTCAGACAGCCCAGGCGTCACTTCTAGTCACTGCTGAGTTCCTCCGGGTCCTTGGAGGTTAACTGTAGCAGCAGAGGTGCCTCATTCAACCAAAGAATTTGCCAAGGAACTCTGCTGCTGCTACAAATACTGGTTGCTAGCTTCTGTTTCCTCTTCATTGTATTTGGAAACAATGGAAGAATCCTTGCCAGCAGGGTGTCCTGGGGGAGCCGGGGACCTGAAGTACACTGTTGCTGTCAGAACCACTGTTAAAATATCAACCTGCCATTCTCCCATCAAGTGGAGGATTATACTTTATTCAGGATGGCTGATGGCTTATGAAAAGGCTAGGTTTATCTAAGCCAAGGTTGAGGAATATGGAGGAGTACTTTGAGTAGAAGCTGTGATTGCCATCTTTTTTCTTTTTAACAGGCTCTTAGACAAAGAGTGAGCAGGCTGAGACATCCTGCAACTGGGGCAATGAGGCCATTGTATCCCATCTTTCTAAGATTTTTTTTTTTTTTTTTTTTTTAGCCAGAACAACTTTTTGGGAATAGAGCCCAGGGAAGAGAGTGGCCACTTACATGGACACCATGACATGGTCTGGGCTTTTGTAGTCAGCATTAGAATGCTGTGTGCTGTGCCTAGTTGTGTCTGACTCTTTGTGACCCCATGGACTGTAGCCCACCACGTTCCTCTGTCCCTGGGATTTCCCAGGCAAGAATACTGGAGTAGGTTGCCATTTCCTTCTCCACAGCATTAGAATGATTGTACCTTAAATGGACCTTAAGTATATCAGACTAAAGTGGAGTTGGAGAAGACTCTTGAGAGTCCCTTGGACTTCAAGGAGATACAACCAGTCCATCCTAAAGGAAATCAGTCCCGAATATTCATTGGAAGGGCTGATGCTGAAGCTCAAACTCCAACACTTTGGCCACCTGATGTGAAGAACTAACTCATTGGAAAAGACCCTGATGCTGGGAAAGATTGAAGGCAGGAGGAGAAAGGGACGACAGAGGATGAGATGGTTGGATGGCATCACTGACTCAATGGACATGAGTTTGAGTAAACTCTGGGAGTTGGTGATAGACAGGGAGGCCTGGCATGCTGCAGTCCATGGGTTGCAGAGTCAGACACAACTGAGCGACTGAACTGAACTGAAAAAATACCATTGACTCTGGTTGTTTGTGTCCCTTATCCCACCTCCAGTTATTCTAAAATTGGAATCAGAGCACAAGAATGCTTTCTTCACACAGAGAATCAATTTCCAAAGCACTTAATAAAAGAATCCCCAAACTGTATTGAGCAGTGAAGCTTGGCAGACAAAGGTGAACTATCAGACAGGCACAGATGCCCCACACTGCTGATGTGGCAGGCTCATTGTGGTGATAGCACTATAAAGTTGCCAGTATTTCTTGAGATGCAGTGTCTCTTGCCTGTTCTCATTTCTTGGACTCAGGCCTCCACCTGCCAGGAAGTAGCAGTTTGGAAGGCAGGCTGAGGAACTTCTCTAAAGACAGAGTTATTGGTCTTGACTTCTGCCTTCTCCTTTCAAATACCCATACGGGCCACAGTGGATAATGGGTAAGTACAGTGGTTGAAATGTAGAGAGAAATCAATGTAAAGGGCTCTGGGTAATTGAGTCTCCTTGAGTCCTACCAGCTGCAAACTCAGCCAGGGAAGAGCAGTAAATACTCAAGGGGAACCCAAGAGAAAGGACAGAGACACTGAAAATAAAACCCCAGAAAGGGAGAGAAAGAGACTGGAAGCCGAGGAACAGAGAGAGCGAAAAGATGAAAAGCCACTTTCAAGGGCCAGATTCAGGTTCTGTTCTCCATTTCACCTGATGTGCCCCAAAGCTGCCAAGGGGCACCAGAGCCTCAGCCTTAACCCCACTCTCCCTAAAGGTGCTCTTCTGCCAGTAGCAGGCCCCAAATGGAGGAAGCTAGGCCCATTTTTGGACTACTTCCTCCTGTCTGGGGTTTGGTGTCTCCCGCCATTTTTGCCAAAGGAGTTGTCTATGCCGGTAATATTTCTGTAACAGCATATTATATTCTTTGCAGATTAGTAGGTCTTTAGAGGGGGGTGGGGCAGGGGCAATTTCTGTAGAAAAAGAGCAAGTGTTTGTTGTACAACTGTTGGGGGGGGCATCTATCCCATGTGAAGCTATTATTTTTCTGAATCTTATTGTTTCTGCATTTGTGTCCTCCACCAGTCCCTTCTTGGCTGACATTGATAATGCCTGCCAGATTGTCATCAAGGGTCATGCTTCAATAAAAGGTGCTAAGGACAAAAAAAAAATAATTCTCATGTGTTTTGACTAAGGTGATGGAAATTCCCTAGTATTCTGCTGAAAAGTGTTGGAAAGGAATTTGGTCACCTATCCATAGTCCTTCATAGATAACCATATGATCAGAGCCTTACCCAGAGTCCTAAACCCTTACCCTGGCCCCTCAGGGATAGCACTGATACTTCACCATCTGTTATCCCCAGTACAATAATTGAAAATTCATAAAGAGTCAACAATAGGCATGATCTCAAGTGTAGACTGCAGCAGTATACAGAGTCCAGTTCTGGAGTCAATCCTGATCAGAGGTGAACCAATTTGTAGACCTCCTCCAATCCTGAATTCTGTCTACTAGTATCATCTGACTTCTACCTGATAATTTGGTCTCATACCTTTACTCTTAGTTGCTGATCAGTTCTCCAAGATAACCTCAAAATTCAGACCCAAATGCACTCCAGGCAGGTCCTGTGACCCTGAAAAGCTTACTTGCACCCCCTCCCATCCGTATATTATTCATATCCCAACTGATCTCAGCAGTGGAGTGGAAAGAGCCCAGTTTGGGCATTAGAATGAACTGTGTTCTATTCCTGATTTTGCCACTTCTATGAATCTGGCTTGTTTGCTCAGCTTCTGAGTTCATTTTCTTATCTATAAAATGGAAACTGTAATATGTATCTTACAGGACTGCTGTGACTTAAAAATAAGAAATGATAGCCACCAGCTTTCTATTGAGAGGTTGTTAGAAAGGCAGGATCCCAGTTTGCATTCAAAACCCACTGACAATAGTCTACATTTTAACTAGACTCCCAGGAGATTCATGTGCATATTAAAAGATGAGAAGCACTGACTTATCACAAACAGGCTCAGTAAATAGTAACTATCATTCTAGTCATTATTTATTCAACGCATTATTTTCTAATCCAGACATATCCTTGCTTTCTCATACTTCTCACAACTACCTGCCTATATGAATTGAGCAAGGTTGCAGCATACAAGATTGATATCTAAAATCACTTCTGTTTCTGTACACTCGCAATGAACAATCTGAAAACAATTCTATTAATAGTTGCATCAAAAAGAATAAAATACTTAATACATTTAACAAAAGTATAAGAATTTTATACTGAAAGCTAAGAACCTTGTTGACAGACATTTTAAAAATCTAAATAAATATAAATATAAAAATATAAACCCTATGTTTATGGATGGGAAGACACTATTATTTGTATCACAGTACCACTCATATTGACCTAGAGATTTAGTGCAAGCATTGTATTGAATGCTTTTGAGAATCCTTTTGAGAATCCTAGCTGGCTTCTTTGCATAAATGGAAAAGTCAAACCTAAAATTCATTCAGAATTGCAAGGGATCCAGAATAGTCAAGACAGTCTTTAAAAATAACAAAGCTGGAGGACTCACGCTTCTCAATTTCAAAATCAAATCTCACCACAGAGCTACAGTAATCAAGATAGTATGATATATGCACAAAGATAGACATATAAAGAAATAGAATAATATTGAGAGTATAGAAATAAATCCTCATATAGATGATCAGTTAATTTTCAATAGTGGTGCCAAGACAATAGAATGGAGAAAGAATAGTCAACAGATGATGCAGGGACAACTAGATATCCACATGGACAAGAATGAAGTTGAATCTCTTCCTTACACCATACAGCAAAATTAACTTGAAATGGATTATAAAACTCAATGTAAGTATTAAAACTATAAAATTCTTAGAAGAAAACATAGAAATAAATCTTCCTGGCTTTGGGTTAGGCAATGATTACTTAGGTAAAACCCCAAAAGCACAAGTGACAAAAATATCAATAAGTTGGAGTATATAAAAATTTAAAACATTTTTGCTGCAAACAATACCATCAAGAAAGTGTGAAGACAGTCCACATAACTGAAAAAGTATATAATATTGGGCTTTTATTCAGAACATGTAAAGAACTCTTATGACTCAAAAATAACCAATTAAAAATGGGCAGACTTGTTTTTTTATCAAAATAGACATTCCTCCGAAGAATATATGTAAATGATCAGTAAGCACATAGGAAAATTCTCAAAACTAAGGAACTATAAATCGAAACCACAATGATATACCAATTCATACCTAGTATGATGACTATAATAAAGTCTAACAAGTGTTAGTGAGGATATGAAGAAATTGAAACCCATACATTGCTTTTGGGTAAAATGTAAAGTGATGTGGCCATGCTGGAAAGTAATTTGCCAGTTTCTTTTAATGTTAAACATAGAGTTTCCATATGACATAGCAATACCACTCTTCGGCATACACCCAAGAGAATTGAAAACAGGCATTCAAACAAAAATATGTACACAGATATTCAAAGCAGCATTATTCATAACAGCCAAAATGTAGAAACAACCTAAATATCTATCAACTGACAAAGGGGTAAACATTGGTGGGTTATTATTCAGCCATAAAAAGGAATGAGGTACTGACATCTGCCACAACGTGGATGAACTTTGAAAATGTTATGCTAAGTGAAGGAAGCCAGTCACAAAAGGTCACATATTGTGTGATTCCATTTATATGAAATGTCTAGAATAAGCAAATCTACAGAGGCAGAAAACAGATTAGTGGTGACCAAGGGCTGGTGGGATGGTAGAAATGAGTGCATGGAGTTTCTTTTGAGGGTGATGAAAATATCCTAAAATTAGATTGCCATCAAGGTTACCCAACTCTGTGAATATGCCATAAACCATTTAATTGTACACTGTAAATGAGTGAACTGTATGGTATATGAATTATATCTCAAAAGTGTTCTTTTTTTAATTTTTGACTATTTCTATCAGTCTCATTCCTATTGACAAAAATCTGAATTGATGGTAAGCATGTAGTTTATGTCTGAGCCTGAAAGATACAATTTTCATACCATTTTTATTTTAAGAGGGAACTTATTACACCCTTTCCCTTGTAGACTTGGCAGACCCAGCAACACAAGGAGTAAAAGTAGTCTCAGCTCTGTCTCGTGACTTCAGTACGAATAATAGGTATGGGACCTATAGAAGAGGGCAGTCTTTCTAGATAAGGAGTATAGCAGAATGGATAAGGACTTCAGCTCTTTAGGCAAATAAATCAGGTTTTAGATCCCGACTCCACCAACTTACTATGTTACCTATACAACTTACTTGACCCCTCTCAAGCTTCATCTCTAAAAGGGGGCTAATAAAAAGTACCACCTCAAAGTGTTATGAAGATTAAATGAGAGAATCCATATGAAGCACCCAAAATAATGCCTTCTATACAGTAAGTATTCAATAAACATTAGCTGCTAGATTTATTATTTTTATTGAGGTGAGTTTGAAGCAAAACAATATAAAGAAAAGTAAGGGCTTCCCTGTAGCTCAGATGGTAAAGAATCTGCTTGCAAGGCAGGAGACCCAGGTTCAATCCCTGGATTGGGAAGATCCCCTGGAAAATGGAATGGCTACCCTCTCCAGTATTCTTGCCTGGAGAATTCCATGGGTAGAGGAGCTTGGCTACAATCCATGGGGTTGCAAAGAGTCGAACATGACTGAGCAACTAACACAATTCAAGGCACCCTCAGCCTTGGAATCAGACTGCTCTGTTAATGTGACCTGGGGAAGTCACTTCATTTATGGAGATTTAGCTCCTCCTCTGTAATAAAGATAATAATTCTTCTCTAGGGAGGCAGTTTAAAGCCTTGGCATGGGACCCCACACCACCTGGTTTTGAATACTGTCTCCACCACTTACAAGTTGTGTGACCTTGAGCATATTTAACTTCTCTGTGTCTGGGTATCCTCTTCTGTCCACTGGAGGCAACAAAAATACTTGTACTTCCTTGGGTTGATGTGAAGAAATACTGAATTAATCCATGTAAAGTGCCTTGTACTTCTCTGGTGGCTTAGGTGGTAAAGTGTCTGCCTACAATGTGGGAGACCCAGGTTCAATCCCTGGGTCGGGAAGATCTACTACAGAAGGAAATGGCAACCCACTCCAGTATTCTGGCCTGGAAAATCCCACGGACGGAGGAGCCTGGTAGGCTACAGTCCATGGGGTCGCAAAGAGTTGGACAAGACTGAGCAACTTCACTTTCTTTCTTTCTTTCCTTAAAGTGCCCAGAACAGTATCTAGCATGGAGTAAGTACTCCAATGTTAATGGTGTTATAAAGCTAAAGTAGAAAACATATGAGATCCTTGGTAAAGCTAGGCATGTAGTAGGTCCTCAGTAAAAGGTGGTTCCCTTCCTCACCCATCCTGCTCTGTGCACCAGGTCAAGATTTCCTTGGACTAGCAGAGAAAATGTTTCAGACTAAGAAGATCTTCATAGTAAGTGAGAATTTTCTGGCTGGCTCAATATTACCATCTACTGGGAACAATGTCATCTCTAAGCTGCCTGCAAGATGACCACCTGTATTCCTCAGAACATACCCCATTCAGAGCAGCAAGGAAAGAATTATTTTGCCTGTGGACTACTTGGGCTCCAATTTGAGGATGGCTTAGGGATATCTACTTCTCCTCAAAATTTCTCTAGATTTGGCATAAATGTAAATCTAATTGAGTTCCCTATCCTAGGCTAGGCACTTTTACATATCTGCCACTATTTTTTCCTATCTAGATATACAATTTTTAAACAAAAATTCTCATTTAATCTTTACAACATGTCTGTGGTTTTAAATACTTGATTTTTATTCAGAAGTGAACAAAATAGGTAAATTGTCCATCTTCATGAGGCTTCCATACTAATGAGACAATTCCATAATACTTTAGATATAGAAATACATACACATAGTCATTTCTTTTTACCATGATGTTGATGTTCAATCGATCAGTCATGTCTGACTCTTTGTGACCCCATGGACTGCAGCATGCCAGGCTTCCCTGTCCTTCATCATCTCCTGGAGCTTGCTCAAATTCATGTCCATTGAGTCAGTGATGGCATCCGACCATCTTATCCCGTTTTCCCCTTCTTCTCCTGCTTTCAATCTTTCCTAGCATCAGGGTCTTTTCCCGTGAGTCATCTCTTCACATCAGGTGGCCAAAATATTGGAGCTTCAGCTTCAGCATCAGTCCTTCCAAATGAATATCCAGGATTGATTTCCTTTAGGATTGACTAGTTTGGTCTCCTTGCAGTCCAAGGGACTCTCACGAGTCTTCTCTAACACCACAGTTCAAAAGCATCAATTCTCTGGTGATCAGCTTTCTTTATGGTCCAACTCTCACAGCTATACATGACCACTGGAAAAACCATAGCTTTGACTATATGGACCTTTGTTGGAAAAGTAATGTCTCTGGTTTTTAACATGCTATCTAGGTTTGTCAGAGCTTTTCTTCCAAGGAGCAAGCGTCTTTTAATTTCATGACTGCAGTCACCATCTGCAGTGATTTTGAAGCCCAAGAAAATAAAGTTTGTCACTGTTTCCATTGTTCCCCATCCATTTGCCATGCCATGAAGTGATGGGACCAGATGCCATGATCTTCCTTTTTTTAATGTTGAGTTTTAAGCCAGCTTTTTCACTCTTCTCTTTTACCTTCGTCAAAGCTCTTTAGTTCTTCTTTGCTTTCTGCCATAAGGGTGGTACCATCTGCATATCTGAAGTTATCAATATTTCTCCCTGAAATCTTGATTCCCGTTTGTGCTTCATCCAGCCCAGAATTTCTCATGATGAACTCTGCACATAAATTTAAATAATCAGGGTGACAATATACAGCCTTGATGTACTCCTTTCCCAATTTGGAACCAGTCTGTTGTTCCATGTCTGGTTCTAACTGTTGCTTCTTGACCTGCATACAGGTTTCTCAGGAGGCAGGTAAGGTGGTCTAGTATTCCCATCTCTTTAAGAATTTTCCACAGTTTGTTGTGATCCACAGAGTAAGGCAAAACAACTTTTTTTCCTGGATTCCATGGCTATTAACAATAGGCTAATAAATTCATGACTTTTTGCTACTGAAATAACTAAAATATTTTTATGTTACTTTTTGGCAGCAATATTCTTATTTTCTCACTGAATGGAATTTGTAATCGGATTTTTATTTTTTAATATTTATTTATTTTTGGCTGCTGTGGGTCTTTGTTGCTGCATGTGGGCTTTGTCTGGCTGTGGCAAGCCGGGGCTTCTCTCTAGTTGTGGTGCTTGGGCTTTTCACTAAGATGGCTTCTCTTGTTGCAGAGCACAGTCTCTAGAGCACAGGCTCAGTAGTTGTTACACACGGGTTTAGTTGCCCTGAGGCATATGGAATCTTCCTGGACCAGGGATCAAACCCATGTCCCTTGCATTGGCAGATGGATTCTTAACCACTGGACCACTTGGGAAGTCCTATAATGGGTTTTTTAAAAAATGCCTAGCAAAAGGATAGCAAACCACTATCCCTGAAGAAGTTGATTTAGGGATGGTTCAGACAGAAAGGCTAAATTCCACTATTAATAAAGATAACTAACATATCATATAGAAAGTGAAAGTGAAGTCGCTCAGTTGTGTCTGACTCTTTGCGACCCCATGGCCTGTAGCCTACCAGACTTCTTGGTCCAGGGGATTTTCCAGGCAAGAATACTGGAGTGGGTTACCATTTACTTCTCCAAACATATCATATGGAACTAGTGCCTATTTTGTGCATGGTTCAAACATAGCCACTGACTAAAGGTTTCTTGACAAAAGCTTCTCTCCTACTAGGCAATGTAAAAATCTTAAAAGATCTGTTTGTAAACTAAGTTTCTTAAATATGTCCCTTCATCCTGGATTTTCTCACTGCTGCTAACTGAATAAAATAACAAGGTTTGAATTCCCATTTTCCTCCCAGCTACTGATTTTCCATCTAAAAAGGATAATTAATGGAACTCACTTCCTTAGGTACTGAGTTGTTCATATTTTTTGCAGAGGAAATAATTTGGGAAAAGGCCATGAGTGATAAATCTTTCCAACTTGAAAATGCATTAGGTTAAATGTGAATAAGTCAAAGTGCTGGAAAAAATAATCTGATTTGTCCACATTTTTTAGTTTAAGAAAAGTAAAATAGCAGAACAAACCATTAGATACAACAAATGATAAATTATAATTGAATGAAATCTCTTATTTGGGCTAAGCTTAAAGAGCTACTGTTTAGAAGTCTTATATATGACTATATACTTAAACACCTTTTACAAATAGGAAAACTTCATTTTTCTTTCAAAAGGAGGCCATGGTAAGAGTGAGGAGAGGCAAATAGAGAAGAGTAATGAAACTGTACATAAATTAGATAATGCAATGCATTTAGGGCATAACTTTGGTCACTTTTGCACAGTCTCATATTAAGTAAGTCTGTTGTAAGAATCAGACAAATTCAATTTTGACAAAGCATAGTCTAAACCATGTCTGTTACAGAACAATTTGAAAATGAGAAAAATCACATGTTTTCTGGACCTTGCTGTAATGGCAATCAGACCCTTAGACCTAGAGCCATCTCTGCCCTCCCTCTGAGACCAAGTGTTCCTTTGTCGGGTCTGTGGAGGGGACACTTTTGTGGTTATTAAAGAAGTAATATCCTTCTTGGCTCCAGACTCTGAGTATAAGGTGCATGTAACACCATTCTCCACACCAGGCTCCCAAATGGCATACATGGCCAGGTCCCTCTAACTGATCTCACTGCCCACAGGATCAAGTCCTGATTCACTGCATGCATGACTATTTGTGATTTATCTCCTGTGAATCTATCTCTTCTCCAGCTAGGACTCCTGACACCTCCTCATATTCATTGTCAGCTCTATCCAATTCTCCAAACATGTCATGCAGTCTCATCCCTCTGTGTTTTCAGAGAGACATGTTCCTCTCCCTGAAAATCTCTCCCCTGACTTCCCCCAAGTAACTAATTTCAGCTTGTCCTTTGATGTCAACTCAGATTTCACCTTTTTCAAAAGTATCCCTTTATTATACTAGTAAGAGAGTATGATATTTGAATAAGAAAATTTTTATGCTTTCTGTCTTTTACTTTAGGCTGTGGGCTTCTTGAGAGCAAGAAGTAACTTATACCACTAATATTTATGACAGTCGCTCTGCTGCTGCTGCTGCTGTCGCCTCAGTCGTGTCCGACTCTGTGCGACCCCATAGACGGCAGCCCACCAGGCTTCCCCGTCCCTGGGATTCTCAAGGCAAGACCACTGGAGTGGGTTGCCATTTCCTTCTCCACTGCATGAAAGTGAAAAGTGAAAGTGAAGATGCTCAGTCGTGTCTGACTCTTAGTGACCCCATGGACCACAGCCTACCAGGCTCCTCTGTCCATGGGATTGTCCAGGCAAGAGTACTGGAGTGGGGTGCCATTGCCTTCTCTGACAGTGGCCCTAGCTCATTGTAAACACTTCAGAAATACAGGGTAGTAATGTTTTATGAGAGTGAGGCATTCCTGAAGACTTTACTGTGAGCCTCATATTCTGGAAATATACTGGCTTCTCCACCTCAACACAATTATTAAATATTGGAGTGTCTTAAAACCTGATGCCAGCCTCTCTTGTTTTCTCACTACATTCTCTCGTCCCTCTTGTGTTCTCACTTCCCCTCTCTTCCATCAGAAGATTCATCCATCCCATGATTACAATTTACCTCCCATATAAAGCTGCCTAAATTTGTACCTCTAGCTTAGATCTTCTCTTAGTTCCAAAGTTTTATATCTATCTGGATGGCTCAATGACATTTTAAACCCCATGTATGAAACTGAATGTAACCTTTCCCTCACCAGACTGGTTCCCTCAAGTGTTCTCTATATTTCAGTGAATGATACCCCTATCCAACCAATCAGGAAAGCCAGTCCTCTTAGATCATCTTGGACATCCTACCTGCTCTCACTCCTTCCACATGGAATCCATCACAATGTGCTATCAGTTTTGTCTCCTAATTATGTATCAAATCTATTCACTTCTTTTTTAAATTAATTTATTTTTTAACTGAAGGATAATTGCTTTACAGAATTTTGCTGTTTTCTGTCAAACCTCAACATGAATCAGCCATAGGTATACATATACCCGTCCCTTTTGAACCTCCCTCCCATCTCCCTCCCCATCTCACCCCTTTAGGATGTTACAGAGCTCTGTTTGAGTTTACTGAGACATACAGAAAATTCCCATTGGTATCTATTTTACATATGGTAATGTAAGTTTCCATGTTACTCTCAACATATATCTCACTCTCTGCTCCCTTCTCCCCATGTCCTTAAGTCTATTCTCTGTGTCTGTTTCTCCACTGATACCCTGCAAATAAATTCTTCAGTACCATTTTTCTAGATTCTGTATATATGCATTCACTTTAGTTCAGTTCAGTCACTCAGTCATGTCCAAATCTTTGCAACTCCATGAACCAAAGCGTGCCAGGCCTCCCTGTCCATCACCAACTCCCGGAGTCCACCCAAACCCATGTCCATTGAGTCAGTGATGCCATCCAACCAGCTCATCCTCTGTTGTCCCCTTCTTCTCCTGCCCTCAATCTTTCCCAGCATCAGGGTCTTTTCCAGTGAGTCAGCTCTTCACATATGGTAGCCAAAGTATTGGAGTTTCAGTTTCAACATTAGTCCTACCAATGAACACCCAGGACTGGTCTCCTATAGGATGGACCGGTTGGATCTCCTTGCAGTCCAAGGGATTCTCAAGAGTCTTTTACAACACCACAGTTCAAAAGCATCAATTCTTCAGTGCTCAGCTTTCTTTATAGTCCAACACTCACATCCATACATGACTACTGGAAAAACCATAGCCCTGGCTAGATGGACCTTTGGTGAAAAAGTAATGTCTCTGCTTTTTAATATGCTCTCTAGGTTGGTCATAACTTTACTTCCAAGGAGTAAGCATCTTTTAATTTCATGGCTGCAGTCACCATCCACAGTGATTTTGGAGCCCAAAAAAATAAAGTCAGCCACTGTTTTCACTGTTTCCCCATCTTATTTGCCATGAAGTGATGGGACCGGATGCCATGATCTTAGTTTTCTGGATGTTGAGCTTTAAGCCAACTTTTTAACCTTCCTCTTTCACTTTCATCAAGAAGCTCTTTAGTTCTTCTTCACTTTCTGCCGTATGGTTGGTGTCATCTGTGTGTCTGAAGTTATTGATATTTCTCCTGGCAATCTTGATTCCAGCTTGTGCTTCTTCCAGCCCAGCATTTCTCATGATGTACTCTGCATTTAAGTTAAATAAGCAGGGTGACAATATACAGCCTTGACATACTCCTTTTCCTATTTGGAACCAGTCTGTTGTTCCATGTCCAGTTCTAACTGTTGCTTCCTGACCTGCATATAGGTTTCTCAAGAGGCAGGTAGGTGGTCTGGTATTCCCATCTCTTTCAGAATTTTCCACAGTTTATTGTGATCCACACAGTCAAAGGCTTTGGCATAGTCAATAAAGCAGAAATAGATGTTTTTCTGGAACTCTTGCTTTTCTGATGATCCAGCGGATGTTGGCAATTTGATCTCTGGTTCCTCTGCCTTTCCTAAAACCAGCTTGAACATCTGGAAGTTCACAATTCACATGTTGTTGAAGCCTGGCTTGAAGAATTTTAAGCATGACTTTACTAGTGTGTGAGATGAGTGCAATTGTGCAGTAGCTTGAGCATTCTTTGGCATTGACTTTCTTTGGGATTGGAATGAAAGCTGACCTTTTCCAGTCCTGTGGCCACTGCTGAGTTTTCCAAATGTGCTGGCATATTGAGTGCAGCACTTTCACAGCATCATCTTTCAGGATTTGAAAGAGCTCAACTGGAATTCCATCACCTCCACTAGCTTTGTTCTTGGTGATGCTTCCTAGGGCCCACTTGACTACACATTCCAGGATGTCTGGCTCTAGGTGAGTGATCACACCATCGTGATTATCTGGGTCATGAAGATCTTTTTTGTACAGTTCTATGTATTCCTGCCACCTCTTCTTAATATCTTCTGCTTCTGTTAGGTCCCTACCATTTCTGTCCTTTATTGAGCCCATCTTTGCATGAAATGTTCCCTTGGTACCTCTAATTTTCTTGAAGAGATCTCTAGTCTTTCCCATTCTGTTGTTTTCCTCTATTTCTTTGCATTGATCGCTGAGGAAGGCTTTCTTATCTCTCCTTGCTATTCTTTGGAACTTTGCATACAAATGAGTATATCTTTCCTTTTCTCCTTTGCTTTTTGCTTCCCTTCTTTTCACAGCTATTTATAAGGCCTCCTCAGACAGCCATTTTGCTCTTTTCCATTTCTTTTTCTTGGGGATGGTCTTGATCCCTGTCTCCTGTACAATGTCACAAACCTCCGTCCATAGTTCATCAGGCACTCTGTCTATCAGATCTAGTCCCTTAAATCTATTTGTCACTTCCACTGTATAGTCATCAGGGATTTGATTTAGGTCATACCTGAATGGTCTAGTGGTTTTCCCCATATTCTTCAATTTAAGTCTGAATTTGGCAATAAGGAGTTCATGATCTGAGCCACAGTCAGCTCCTTGTCTTGTTTTTTGCTGACTGTATAGAGCTTCTCCATCTTTGGCTGCAAAGAATATAATCAATCTGATTTCGGTGTCAACCATCGTGTGATGTCCATGTGTAGAGTCTTCTCTTGTGTTGCTGGAAGAGGGCGTTTGCTTTGACCAGTGTGTTCTCTTGGCAGAACTCTATTAGTCTTTGTCCTGCTTCATTCTGTGCTCCAAGGTCAAATTTGCCTGTTACTCCAGGTGTTTCTTGACTTCCTACTTTTGCATTCCAGTCCCCTATAATGAAGAGGACATCTTTTTTGGGTGTTAGTTCTAGAAGGTCTTGTAGATCTTCATAGAACCATTCAACTTCAGCTACTTCAGTGTTACTGGTAGGGGCATAGACTTGGATTACCGTGATATTGAATGGTTTGCCTTGGAAACGAACAGAGATCATTCTGTCGTTTTTGAGATTGCATCCAAGTACTGCATTTCGGACTCTTTTGTTGACCATGATGGCTACTTCATTTCTTCTAAGGGATTCCTGCCCACAGAAGTAGATATAATGGTTATCTGAGTTAAATTCACCCATTCCAGTCCATCTTAGTTTGCTGATTCCTAGAATGTTGATGTTCACTCTTGTCATCTCCTGTTTGACCACTTCCAATTTGCCTTGATTCATGGACCTAACATTCCAGGTTCCTATGCAATATTGCTCTTACAGCATCAGACCTTGCTTCTATCACCAGTCACATCCACAACTGGGTGTTGTTTTTGCTTTGGCTCCATCCCTTCATTCTTTCTGGAGTTATTTCTCTACTGGTCTCCAGTAGCATATTGGGCACCTACCAACCTGAGGAGTTCATCTTTCAATGTCCTATCTTTTTACCTTTTCATACTGTTCATATATGCATTTGTATATGACATTTATCTTTCTCTTTCTGACTTACTTCACTCTGACTAATAGGCTCTAGGTTCATCTACCTCATTAGAACTGACTCAAATGCACTCCTTTTATGGCTGAGTAGTATTCCATTGTGTATGTGTACCACAATTTCTTTATCCATTCATCTGTCAATGAACATCTAGTTTGCTTCCATGTTCTAGGTATTATAAATAGTGCTGCAATGAACAATGGGATACATGTGTCTTTTTCAATTTGGTTTCCTCAGGGTATATGCCTAGGAGAGGGATTGCTGGGTGATATGGTGGCTTTATTCCTAGCTTTTGAAGTATCTCCATACCATCTTCCATAGTGGCTGTATCAATTTACATTCCCACAAACAGTGTGAGAGTGTTCCCTTTACCCCACACACTCTCCAGCATTTATTGTTTGTAGACTTTTTGATGGTGGCCATTCTTAACAGTATGAGGTGATATCTCATTGTAGTTTTGATTTGCATTTCTCAGTAATGAGCAATGTTGAGCATCTTTTCATGTGCTTGTTAGCCATCTGTATGTCTTCTTTGGCGAGATGTCTGTTCAGTGGTGAGATGTCTGTTTAGGTCTTTTCCCCACTTTTTGATTGGGTTGTTTGTTTTTCTGGTATTGAGTTGTATGCGCTGCTTGTATATTTTGGAAATTAATCCTTTGTCAGTTGTTTCATTTGCTATTATTTTCTCCCATTCCAAGGGTTGTCTTTTCACCTTTCTTATAGTTTCCTTTGCTGTGCAAAAGCTTTTAAGTTGAATCAGGTCCCACTTGTTTACTTTTGTTTTTATTTCCATTACTTTAGGAGGTTGGTCATAGAGGATCTTGCTTTGATTTATATCATCAACTATTCTGCCTATGATTTCCTCTAAGAGTTTTATAGTTTCTGGTCTTACGTTTAGCTATTTAATTGATTTTGAGTTTAACTTTGTGTATGGTGTTAGGAGGTGTTCTAATTTCATTCTTTTACATGTAGCTGTCCAGTTTTCCCAGCACCATTTATGGAAGATGCAGTCTTTGCCCCCATTGTATATTCTTGCCTCCTTTGTCAAAAATAAGGTACCCATAGGTGCATGGGTTTATTTCTGGGCTTTCTATCTTGTTCCATTGGTCTATATTTCTGTTTTTGTGCCAGTACCATACTGTCTTGATGACTGTAGCTTTGTAGTATAATCTGAAGTCAGGAAGGTTGATTCCTCCAGCTCCATTCTTCTTTCTCAAGACTGCTTTAGCTGTTTGGGGTCTTTTGTGTTTCCATATGAATTGTGCAATTTTTTGTTCTACCTCTGTGAAAAATAATGTTGGTAATTTGATAGGGATCACATTGAATTTGTAGATTGTGTTTGGTAGTATAGTCATTTTCACAATATTGATTCTTTCTACCCAGGAACATGGAATATCTCTCCATCTGTTTATGTTGTTTTTTATTTCTTTCATCAGTGTCTTATAATTTTCTGTATACATTTCTTTTGTCTCCTTAAGTAAGTTTATTCCTAGATATTTTATTCTTTTTGTTGCAATGGTGAATGGGATTGATTCCTTAATTTCTCTTGCTGATTTTTCATTGTTAGTATATAGAAATGCAAGTGATTTCTGTGTATTGATTTTGTATCCTGCAACTTTGCTAAATTCACTGATTAGCTCTAGTAATTTTCTGATACTATATTTAGGGTTTTCTATGTACAGTACCATGTCGTCTGCAAACAGTGAGAGCTTTACTTCTTCTTTTCCAATCTGGATTCCTTTATTTCTTTTTCTTCTTTGATTGCTGTAGCTAGGACTTCCAAAACTATATTGAATAAGAGTGGTGAGATTGGACACCCTTGTCTTGTTCCTGATCTTAGGGGGAATGCTTTCAGTTTTTCACCATTGAGAATAATATTTGCTGTAGGCTTATCATATATGGTTTTTACTATGTTGAGGTAGGTTCCTTCAATGCCCATTTTTTGAAGAGCTTTAATCATAAATGGATGCTGAATTTTGTCAAAGGCTTTTTCTGCATCTATTGATATTATCATATGATTTTTATCTTTCAATTTGTTAATGTGGTGTATCACATTGATTGATTTGTGTATACTGAAGAATGCTTGCATCCTTGGAATAAACCCAACTTGATCATGGTGTGTGAGCTTTTTAATGTGTTGCTGTATTCTGTTTGCTAAAATTCTGTTGAGGATTTTTGCATCTATGTTCATCAGTGATATTGGCCTGTAGTGTGTGTGTGTGTGTGTGTGTGTGTGTGTGTGTGTTGTCTTTGTCTGGTTTTGGTATCAAGGTGATGGCAGCCTTGTAGAATGAGTTTGGAAGTGTCCCTTCCTCTGTAATTTTTTGAAAGAGTTTTAGAAAGATAGACATTATCTCTTCTCTAAATGTTTGATAGAATTCTCCTTTGAGGCCATCTGGTCCTGGGCTTTTGTTTTTTGGGAGATTTTTTTATCACATCTTCAATTTCAGTGATTGTAATTGGGTTGTTCATAATTTCTATTTCTTCCTGGTTCGTTCTTGGAAGACTGAACTTTTCTAAGAATCTGTCCATTTCTTCCAGGTTATCCATTTTATTGCCATTTAGTTGTTCAACATTCACAAAACTAAGATCATGGCATCTGATCCCATCACTTCATGGGAAATAGATGGGGAAACAGTGAAAACAGTGTCAGACTTAATTTTTGGGGGCTCCAACATCACTGCAGATGGTGACTGCAGCCATGAAATTAAAAGATGCTTACTCTTTGGAAGGAAAGTTATGACCAACCTAGATAGCATATTAAAAAGCAGAGACCTTACTTTGCCAACAAAGGTCCATCTAGTCAAGACTATGGTTTTTCCAGTGGTCATGTATGGATGTGAGAGTTGGACGGTGAAGAAAGCTGAGCACCGAAGAATTGATGCTTTTGAACTGTGGTGTTGGAGAAGACTCTTGAGAGTCCCTTGGACTGCAAGGAGGTCCAACCAGTCCATCCTAAAGGAAACCAGTCCTGGGTGTTCATTGGAAGAACTGATTCTGAGGCTGAAACTCCAATACTTTGGCCACCTCATGCGAAGAGCATCAGGAAAGAGCATCAGGAAAAGACCCTGATGCTGGGAGGGATTGGGGCCTGGAGGAGAAGGGGATGACAGAGGATGAGATGGCTGGATGGCATCACCGACTCGAAGCACATGAATTTGGGTGAACTTCGGGAGTTGGTGATGGACAGGGAGGCCTGGGGTGCTGCAATTTATTGGGTCGCAAAGAGTCGGACACGACTGAGCGACTGAACTGAACTGAACTGAATAGTCTCTTATAATCCTTTGTATTTCTGCATTTTCTGCTGTAACCTCTCCTTTTTCATTTCTAATTTTGTTGATTTGATTCTTCTTTTTTCCTTTTTGAGTCTGGCTAAAAGTTTGTCAATTTTGTTTATCTTCTAAGAGAACCAGCTTTTAGTTTTATTAATCTTTACTATTGTTTCTTTCATTTCTTTTTTCATTTATTTGTGCTCAGATATTTATGATTTCTTTCCTTCTAATAATTTTGGGTTTTTTTTTTTTTGTTCTTCTTTTTCCAGTTGTTTTACGTGTAAAGTTAGGTTGTCTGTTCGATGTTTTCCCTTTTTCTTGAGGTAGGATTGTATTGCTATAAACTTCCTTCTTAGAACGTCTTTTGCTGTATCCCATAGGTTTTGTCATGTTTTCACTGTCATTTGTTTCTAGAAATTTTTTTATTTCCCTTTTGATTTTTAAGTAACCTGTTGGTTATTCAGAAACATATTGTGTAATCTCCATGTGTTTGTGTTTTTTACAGTTTTTTTTCTTGTAATTGATATTTAGTCTCATAGCATTGTGGTTGGAAAAGATGCTTGATACAATTTCAATTTACTGAGGTTTTATTTGTGATGCAAGATGTGGTCTATCCTGGAGAATGTTCCATGTGCACTTGAGAAGAAGGTGTATTCTTCTGCATTTGGATGAAATGTCCTGCAGATATCAATGAGATCCATCTCATCTAATGTATCATTTAAGACCTGTGTTTCCTTATTAATTTTCTGTTTTGATGATCTGTCCATTGGTGTGAGTGGGGTGTTAAAGTCTCCTACTATTATTGTGTTACTGTCAATTTCTCCTTTTATGTCTGTTAGTGTTTGTCTTATGTATTGAGGTGCTCCTATGTTGGGTGCATAGATAGTTACAATTGTTATGTCTTCCTCTTGGATTGATCCTTTGATCATTATGTAGTTGTTCTTCCTCATCTCTTGTAATCTTTATTTTAAGGTCTATTTTGTCTGATATGTGGATTGCTACTCCAGCTTTCTTTTGCTTCCCATTTGCATGGAATATATTTTTCCATCTTCTCACTTTCAGTCTATCTATATGTGTCTTTAGGTCTGAAGTAGGTTTCTTGTAGAAAGCATATATATGGGTCTTGGTTTTTTTTTTAATCCATTCATCCAGTCTGTGTTTTTTGATTGGAGCATTTAATCCATTTACTTTTAAAGTAATTGTTCATATATATGTTCCTGTTGCCATTTTCTTAACTGTTTGGGGGTTAATTTTGTAGATAATATTCTTGTCTTGTATTTCTTGACTATATACGTCCCTTTAACATTTGTTGTAAAGCTGGTTTGGTGGTACTGAATTCTCTTAACTTTTGCTTGTCTGAAAAACTTTTCATTTCTCCATCAATTTTGAATGAGATCCTTCCCAGGTAGAGTAATCTTGGTTGTTTTTCCCTTCCAGTACTTTAAATATATCCTGCCATTCCCTTCTGACCTGCAGAGTTTCTGCTGAAAGAACAGCTGGCAAACCTATAGAGTTTCCTTTGTATGTTATTTGTTGCTTTTCCCTTGCTGCTTTTAATATTCTTTCTTTGTGTTTAATCTTTGTTAGTTTGATTAGTATGTGTCTTGACGTGTTTCTCCTTGGGTTTATCCTATACGGGACACTGCACCTCTTGGACTTGATTGACTATTTCCTTTTCCATGTTGGGGAAATTTCCAAAAATAATCTCTTCAAAATTTTCTCATATCCCTTCTTTTTCTCTTCTTCCCTATAATTCAAATGTTGGTGCGTTTGATATTGTCCCAGAGGTCTCTGAGACTATCCTCAGTTCTTTTCATTCTTTTTGCTTTATTCTGCTCTTCAGAAGTTATTTCCACCATTTTGTCTTCCAGCTGACTGCTTTGTTCTGCTTCAGATATTCTGCTACTGATCCCTTCTAGAGTATTTTTAATTTAAGTAATTGTGTTGTTTGTCTGTGTGGTTATTCTTTAATTCTTCTACATCTTTGTTAATTGATTCTTGCATTTTTTCCATTCTGTTTTCGAGGTTTTTGATCATCTTTACTCTCATTATTCTGAATTCTTTTTTCTTTTTCACGTAGTTTGCCTATTTCCTCTTCATTTATTTGGACTTATGTGATTGTAGTTTGTTCCTTCATTTGTATAGCATTTCTCTGCCTTTTCATTATTATTTTTTTTAACTTATTGTGTTTGAAGTCTCCTTTTCCCATGCTTCAAGGTTGAATTCTTTCTTCCTTTTTATTTTTGCCCTCCTAAGTTTGGTCCAGTGGTTTGTATAAGCTTCATATAGGGTGAGATTTGTGCTGAGTTTGTTTTTTTGTTTTTCCTCTGGGGGGCAAGGCTGAGTAAGGTTGTAATCCTGTCTGTTGATGATTTTGTTAGTATTTTTGGTTTGTTTGTTGTTTAGATGAGGCGTCCTGCACAGTGTGCTACTGGTGGTTGGGTGATGCCGGGTCTTGTATTCAGGTGGTTCCCTTTGAGGGAAATCTCTCTATTTGATACTCCCTAGAGTTAGTTCTCTAGTAGTCTAAGGTGTTGGAATCCGTGTTCCCACTCCAAAGACTCAGGGCTTGATCTCTGGTCAGGAACAAAGATTCCACAAGTGGTTTATTATGGCATTAAGTGAAATTAAATACCCAAAAATGAGAAACCCAAGATGAACCCCAGACAAATGGCAGTATGGCAGCCTGATTTACAAAATCAGGCAAATAATAATTAAAATAATGGAATATACGGCTACGGCTAAGTCACTTCAGTCGTGTCTGACTCTGTGTGACCCCATAGACAGCAGCCCACCAGGCTCCGCCGTCCCTGGGATTCTCCAGGCAAGAACACTGGAGTACATATATACATATACCCCCATAAGCAAAATCAAAACAGTTCAACAAAATTAAAGTGCAATAGATTGACCTGGT
The DNA here is from genome assembly GCF_019923935.1 of Bubalus bubalis. Lineage (NCBI taxonomy): Eukaryota > Metazoa > Chordata > Mammalia > Artiodactyla > Bovidae > Bubalus > Bubalus bubalis. The sequence continues at coordinate 54,338,980 of NC_059181.1, forward strand.
GAACAAAGGAAACCAAAAATTACATCTACCAGTTAAGAACAAAACTAAGCACAAACTGGAAAACAAAACTAAATCAAGGTGCCAAGTGGGGAATAAAGCAATGAAAACAAAACTAACAAATATGTTGAGAGGAAAGGACAGAAAGAAAAGAAAGAATAGATATGCAAAGTTAAATAGAGGTAGATAAATAAGATTTATATATGTTAAGGATTAACTGAAAGGGAAAAAGAAGAGTAGGAAACAAAGGAATAAATGTAGAAAAATAATAATAGTTTTTAAAAATTAAAAAAAGATAAAAAGAAGAAAGAAAGAAAAAGAAAACTCCACAGAACTGCAAAAGCCCAATGTAGAGGCAGAGGTTTATAACAACAATAAAAAATGTGACTGTGGGAAAAAAAAGCTCAAAAACTTAGAGTCTTTTCTTGAGCCTCTGGTAGCTTGTAATCAGAAGACCTCTTTGGCCAGTCTTTCTCCATTGCTCTGCCCATTCAGGCACTTAGAGGGCTCCCTTGCCTGGGGTCCTTTTCTGTCCTACTGGCTTGGGTCTTACTCTGTAGATCAGCACGTCAGGCACTTAAAGGGACACCCTGGGTGGGGTCCTACTCTGTAGTTCAGTGCCTCAGCTACTTGATGGGCCAACCTCTCTATTGTTCAGCTGCTGAGGCAAGTTTTGCGTGGTTCTGTACATTCTTTTCTGCTGGTCAGGTACTCCTGTCCACTCTCAGCTGGTGTTCTGCATGTACTTCTGTGTCTGCAGTTGTATTCCTGATGTATCCATGGAGAGATATGTACTCCATGTCCACCTACTCCTCCACCATCTTGTTCTCCTCCCATTCACTTCTATTTCCATAACTATTGCCTTCTAACCTACAGTATTAGCCTGCTGGCTGTTCTCCATATATCATGTCTTGCCCGCTATAGTCTATTCTTCATGCTGTACACAGGGAAATTTTGCCAAAATTGAAATATGACTCTTTGACCTCTTCTCTTGCTTAAGTCATTTAAACAGATTCCAAATCCAGACCCATCACCAATGAGACTGCATGCTCCAGTGTCTAAGGACACATCACTTTGGCATCAGCCTCATTATCTGGCCAAATCTGATTCATTTATGGCTTTGGCTTTTTTTCCTCCAGGATATTGAGATATAGTTGACATAAAACATTGTGTAAGTTTAGGGTGAACAATGTGATTATTTGATTTGGTGTTGTTCAGCTGCCAACCTGTTCTTCACAATCCCTTGGACTGCAGCACGCCAGGCTTTCCTGTCCCTCACCATCTCCTGGAGCTTGCCCAAACTCATATCCATTGAATCAGTGATGCCATCCCACCATCTCATCCGCTATCACCTTCTTCTCCTTCTGCCTTCAGTCTTTCCCAGCATCAGGGTCTTTTCCAATAAGTGAACTACTAGAGGTTCAAAAAAAGACTCTGATAGGGCCATGACTCCTGCAGTGGAAGCAGTCTGTGTCCCTGCACATTTGATGCCACCAGAGTCCTGGCAACCCAAGCAGCTGCACCGCCTTCATGCTCAGCCCTCACTGGGGCAGAGCTGCCACAGGCCAAACAAACAAAAAAAGAAAGTCTTGCATCTATGCACTCAGGGTCGCTTTGGTCCTGTTCAACTCTTTGCGACCCTGTGGACTGTGGCCTGTCAGGCTTCTCTGTTAGGGGAGTTCGCCAGGCAAGAATACTGGAATGTATTGGCCAACACTGGTTGCCATACCCTTCTAGAACACTATATTTGCTGCTGCTCTAGTTCCCAACTCCCATGAGTACCTGGTGCCGCCAGAACCCCTGTGACCCAGACAGCTGCACCACCTCCACACCTGGCCCTCCCTGGGGCAGACGCAAGTCCTCCAGGGCAGCCTCAGGAGCAAACCCCAGTGGACGATTCACATGCAGAGGTGGACGTAGAACCACAATTGAAACCTGGGGGCAGTGTGTCTAAGGAAGAAGACCCAAAACCTTCCCACCAGCTATACAGCTGCAGATTAAATCCACATGATCAACTAGGCAGACTCTGTGTCTATGGAATATATAAAAGGACATTGAGAGCTCCCACAAAAGAAAACACACTAGTTCTGATAGCTGTGGACATTGGAGGCAAAAACACACAGAAGTCGGACCAGATTAGAACCTGAGCTGCCCCCACAGCAGGTCCAGAGACCAGCACAGTGTTGGAGGACATCTTAGAGAGGTGAGGTGAACTATGACTCCCAGCGAGGGAAAGGACTCTGATAGCAGTGACTCAAGAAAAATATATATTATTCTTATGTTTTGATGTGTTCTAAATATTCTTTTGGATTTTTTAAACTTTTTTCTTTTTTTCCCCCTCTGCTGTAGTTGTCTATTTATTGGCACTATGAAATCTAATGCATCAAGTGGTCAAAGTATTTGAGCTTCAGCATCAGTCCTTCTAGTGAATATCCAGGGTTGATTTCTTTTGAGATTGGCTGGTTTGATCTCCTTGCTGTCCAAGGGACTCTCAACAGTCTTCTCCAGCACCACAGTTCGAAAGCATCAATTATTTGGCATTCAGCCTTCTATATGGTCCAACTCTTACATCCATACATGACTACTGGAAAAACCATAGCCATGACTATATGGACCTCTGTCGGCAAATTGATGGTTTTGCTTTTTAATACACTGTCTAGGTGTGTTATAGCTTTCCTTCCAAGGAGCAAGTGTCTTTTAATTTCATGGCTGCAGTCACCATCTGGAGTGATTTTAGAGCCCAAGAAGAGGAAATCTGTCACTGCTTCCACCTTTTCCCCTTGAATTTGGATGAAGTGTTAGGACCCAATGCCATGATCGTAGTTTTGTGTTTTTTTTTTAATATTTAATTTAAGCCAGCTTTTTCACTCTACTCCTCAACAAGAGGATGTTTGGTTCCTCTTCGCTTTCTGCCATTAGTCATATCATCTGCATATCTGAGGTTGTTGTTATTTCTCCCAGCAATCTTGATTCCAGCTTGTAACTCATCCAGCCTAGTATTTCACATGATGTGCTCTGTGTATAAGTTAAATAAACAGGGTGACAATAAACAACCTTGTCATACTCCTTTCTCAATCCTGACCAAGTCAGTTGTGCCATACAAGGTTCTAACTGTTGCTTCTTGACCCGCATACAAGTTCTTTAAGAGTTTTCCACAGTTTGTTATTATCCACACAGTCAAAGGCTTTAGCATAGTCAATGAAACAGAAGTGGGTGTTTTTCTGTAATTCCCTTGCTTTCTGTATGATCCAGCGAATGTTGGCAATTTGATCTCTGATTATTTGATACACATACATATTGTGAAATATTTACCACAATAAGGTTAGTTAAAACAATGTTGATCTCATATGATTACCATTTTGTTCTTGTTGTTATGGTGAAAACATAGCTTCGTAGCAACTTTCAAGTATATGATCCAGTCTTGTTAACTGTAGTCACTGTGCTGTGCCTTAGATTCCCAGAACTTATTCATCTTATAACTGAAAGTTTATACCCTTTGACCAACATCTTCTCACTTCTCCAACTCCCCACCCCTGGAAGCCACCATTTTACTCTTTATTTCTGTTAGTTTGATGTTTTTAGATTTTATATATGTGAGACCATACAGCATTTGTCTTTCTGTGACTGATTTTTTTCATGTAGTGTAATGCCCTCAAGATCTACTCACTCTGTGGCAAATGAAAGGTTTCCTTCTTTTTTGGCTGAATAATATTTCATTATAAATTATATATGTGTATATGTGTGTGTGTGTTATTGTCTGTGCAATATCCAGAGCAATTAGGCAAAAAAAGAAAAAAATAAAAAGCATTCAATTTGGAAAGGAAGGAGTAAAATTGTCTCTACATGCAGATGACATAATGTTGTATATAGAAAATGCTATATATATATATGTGTGTGTGTGTGTGTGTGTGTGTAATTTTGTTTATCCATCCAGCAATGAACACAAGTTTTTTTCCATGTCTTGACTATTATAAATGATGCTGCAGTAAACATGGGAGTGCAGCTGTCTCTACAGGATAGTATTTCATTTCTTTTGAAAATATACTTAGAAGCGGGGTTGCTGGATCATATGGTAGTTCAATGTTTAATTTTTCAAGAAATCTTCATACTGTTTTTCATAGTGACTGTACCAACTCACATTCCTACCAACAGTGCACTAAGGTTCTCTTTTCTCCATGTCTTTACCAGCATTTGTCATCTCTTGTGTTTTTGGTAATAAGTCATCCTAACAGACTTAAGTTGATATTTCATTATGCTTTTGATTTTTATTTCCCTCATGGTTAGTGATGCTGAGCCACTTTAAATGCACTTGTTGACTGTATATCTTTTTTTAAGAAATGTCTATTCAAGTCCCCACTCCAGTACTCTTGCCTGGAAAATCCCAAGGATGGAGGGGCCTGGTGGGCTGCAGTCCATGGGGTCGCTAAGAGTCGGACACGACTGAGCGACTTCACTTTCACTTTTCACTTTCATGCATTGGAGAAGGAAATGGCAACCCACTCCAGTGTTCTTGCCTGGAGAATCCCAGGGACGGGGGAGCCTGCTAGGCTTAGGTCTATGGGGTCGCACAGAGTCGGACATGACTGAAGCGACTTAGCAGCAGCATTCAAGTCCCCAGCCTGTTTTTTAACTGGACTGCTTGGATTTTGGCTATTGAGTTATATGAGTTTCTTATATATTTTGGCTATTAATCCATCATCAGATACATGGCTTGCAAATATTTTCTCCCACTGCTTTTCATTTTGTTAAGTGTTTCTTTTGCTGTGCAGAAGCCTTTTAGTTTGATGTAGTCCCGCTTCTTTATTTTTGCTTTTGTTGCCTTTGCTTTTGGTGTCAAATTAAAAAAAAATCATTGTCATGACTGATGTCAAGGAAATTACCACCTGTGTTTTCCTCTAGAATTTTTATGGTTTCAAGTCATGCATTCAAGTCCTTAATACCCTTTGAGTTATTTTTGTGAGTAGTGTAAGATAGAGGTATCCAATTTCATAGTTCTGCATGTGAATATCCAGTTTTCCAGCAATATTTATTGAAGAGGCTATTCTTTCCCCATTGATTATTCTTGGCTTTCTTGTCAAATATTAGTTGACCATATATGCATGGATTTATTTCTGGGCTCTTGATTCTGTTTCATTGGTTTACATGTCTGTTTTTATGCCAATACCATACAGTATTATTACTACTACAGTTTTGTATTACAAAACTACTATAGTTTTGCATAAAGGAAATCAGTCCTGAATATTCCTTGGAAGGACTGATGCTGAAGCTGAAACTCCAATACTTTGGCCACCTGATGAGAAGAACTGACTAATTGGAAAAGAATCTGATGCTGGGAAAGATTGAAGGCAGGTGGAAAAGGGGATGACAGTGGATGAGATGGTTAGATGGCATCACCAACTCGATGGACATGAGCTGGAGCAAGCTCCAGGAGTTGGTGCTGGACAGGGAAGCCTGGCATGCTGCAGTCCATGGGTCACAAATAGTCAGACATGACTGAGTGACAGAACTGACTGACAGTTTTGTGATATAGTTGAAAATCAGGATGTGTGATGTCTCTAGCTTTGTTCCTTTTCAAAATTGCTTCGGATTCTGGGGACCTTTCATGGTTCCATATTGCAGCCCAGTCTGCCTGTGATGCAGGAGACCTGAGTTCAATTTCTAGGTCGGGAAGGTCCTCTGGAGAAGGAAATAGCAACCTACTCCAGTATTCTTGCCTGGAGAATCCCATGGACAGAGGAGCCTGGCAAGCTACAGTCCATGGGGTCGCAAAAGTCAGACACAACTTAGCAAATAAACCGCCACATGGTTCATATTAGGATTGCTTTTTCTATTTCTGTGAAAAAATTCCACTTGGAATTTTGATAGGGATTGTGTTGAATTTGTAGAGGGTTTGGGGTAGTATATCAATAACCTCAGATATGCAGATGACACCACCCTTATGGCCGAAAGTGAAGAGGAACTAAAACTCCTCTTGATGAAAGTGAAAGAGGAGAGTGAAAAAGTTGGCTTAAAGCTCAACATTCAGAAAACGAAGATCATGGCATCTGGTCCCATCACTTCATGGCAAATAGATGGGGAAACAGTGGAAACAGTGTCAGACTTTATTTTTGGGGGCTCCAATCCCTGCAGATGGCAACTGCAGCCATGAAATTAAAAGACGCTTACTCCTTGGAAGGAAAGTTATGACCAACCTAGATAGCATATTGAAAAGCAGAGACATTCCTTTGCCAACAAAGGTCCGTCTAGTCAAGGCTATGGTTTTTCCTGTGGTCATGTATGGATGTGAGAGTTGGACTGTGAAGAAGGCTGAGTGCCGAAGAATTGATGCTTTTGAACTGTGGTGTTGGAGAAGACTCTTGAGAGTCCCTTGGACTGCAAGGAGATCCAACCAGTCCATTCTGAAGGAGATCAGCCCTGGGATTTCTTTGGAAGGAATGATGCTAAAACTGAAACTCCAGTACTTTGGCCACCTCATGCGAAGAGTTGACTCATTGGAAAAGACTCTGATGCTGGGAGGGATTGGGGGCAGGAGGAGAAGGGGACGATAGAGGATGAGATGGCTGGATGGCATCACTGACTCGATGCACGTGAGTCTGAGTGAACTCCAGGAGTTGGTGATGGACAGGGAGGCCTGGCGTGCTGCGATTCATGGAGTCGCAAAGAGTCGGACACGACTGAGCAACTGAACTGAACTGAACTGGGGTAGTATGGACATATTTACAATATTAATTCTTCTGATATGAACATGGGACATCATTTCATTTGTTTGTGTCTTTTTCAATTGAGAAATTGAATGTCTTACAGATTTTGGTATATACATATTTCACCTCCTTGGTTAAGTTTATTCCTAAATATTTTATTGTTTTTGATGCTACTGTAAATGGGATTATTTTATTTCTTTTTTTAAATTGTTATTATATTGAAGCACAACTGATTTTACATGTTGATTTTATATCCTGAAATTTTACTGAATTTGTTTTATTAGTTCAAACAGCTTTTAGTGGGGTCTTTATGATTTTCTATGTACAACATTACATCATCTGCAAACAGAGAGAGTTTTGCTCTTTCCTTTCCAAATTGAATGCCTTTTATTACTTTTTTTGCCTAATTGCTCTGGCTAGGGCTTCCTGTATTTTGTTGAATAGAAGTGGTGAGAGTGGGCACCCTTGTTCCTAACTTTAAAGGGAAAAGCTTTCCACTTTTTCACCAATGAGTAATAATGTTAGCTGTGAGTTTTTAATATATGGCTTTTACTGTGTTAAGGTATGTCCCTTCTATACCCAATTTGTTGAGAGCTCTTTTATCATGAAAGGATGTTTAACTTTTTCAAATTCTTGTTTTGCCTCTGTTGAGATAATCATATGATTTTTGCATTTTATTCTATTAATGTGGTGTGTCACATTTATTAATTTGTATATGTTGAGCTATCCTTACATCTCAAGGCTAAATCTCACCTGATCATGGTGTATAATCCTCTCAATATGCTGTTGGATTCGATTTGATAGTATTTTGTTGAAAATTTTTACACCTATATTCATTAGGGATATTAGTTTGTAGTTGCTTTCTTTGTAGTATCCTTATCTGGCTTATCATGATGCAGAGTACATCATGAGAAACGCTTGGCTGGAAGAAGCACAAGCTGGAATCAAGATTGCCAAGAGAAATATCAATAACCTCAGATATGCCGATGACACCACCCTTATGGCAGAAAGTGAAGAAGAACTAAAGAGCCTCTTGATGAAAGTGAAAGAGGAGAGTGAAAAAGTGGGCTTAAAGCTCAACATTCAGAAAACTAACATCATGGCATCCGGTTCCATCACTTCATGGCAAATAGACGGGGAAACAGTGGAAACAGTGGCTGACTTTATTTTTGTGGGCTCCAAAAGCACTGCGGATGGTGATTGCAGCCATGAAATTAAAAGACGCTTACTCCTTGGAAGGAAAGTTATGACCAACCTAGACAGCATATTAAAAAGCAGACATATTACTTTGCCAACAAAGGTCCATCTAGTCAAGGCTATGGTTTTTCCAGTGGTCATGTATGGATGTGAGAGTTGGACTATAAAGAAAGCTGAGCACTGAAGAATTGATGCTTTTGAACTGTGGTGTTGTAGAAGACTCTTGAGAGTCCCTTGGACTGTAAGGTCTCATTTTAAGATCCAACAAGTCCATCCTAAAGGAGATCAGTCCTGAGTGTTCATTGGAAGGACTGATGTTGAAGCTGAAACTCCAATACTTTGGCCATGAGATGTGAAGAGCTGACTCATTTGAAAAGACCCTGATGCTGGGAAAGATTGAGGGCAGGAGGAGAAGGGGATGACAGAGGATGAGATGGTTGGATGGCATCACCGATTCAATGGACATGGGTTTGGGTGGACTCTGGGAGCTGATGATGGACAGGGAGGCCTGGTGTGCTGCAGTTCATGGAGTTGCAAAGAGTCAGACACAACTGAGTGATTGAAATGAACTGAACTATCTGGCTTTGGTATCAGTGTAATGCTGGCCTCAAAATGAGTTTGAGAGTGTTTCCTCTTCTCAATTATTTGGAAGAGTTTGAGAAGAGTCAGCATTAATTCTTTTTTAAATGTTTGGTCGATTTCACCCACACGAGGCCACCTGGTGCTGGGTTTTTCTTTATCGGAAGGTTTTTGATTACTGATTCAATCTCCTTACTTGTTATTGGTCTGTTCAGATTTTCTATTTCTTTATGATTCAGATTTGGTAGGCTGTATCTTTCGGAATTTATCCTTTTTTTTCTAGGTAATCCAATTTGTTAGCATATAGTTAGTTATTCATAGTAGTCTCTTTTTACCCTTTTTAATGTTTGTCCTTTCATTTATAATTTTATTTATTTAAGTCATCTTTCACTTTTTATTAGTAAGTTTAGCTAAAAGTTTATCAGTTTTGTTTATCTTTTTAAAAGCCCAACTCTTGATTTTGTTATTTTTTCTATTGTTTTTCTCATTCTCTACTTATTTTTGCTATGATCTTTGTTATCTACTTACTTCTGCTAAATTTGGCCTTAATTTGTTTTTGTTTTTGTAGTTCCATGAGGTTATTTATTTGATATCTTTCTTTTTTCTTAATGTAGGCATTATAACCATCAACTTTCCTTTTACTACTGCTCTTGCTTCAACCTAAGTTCTGGTGGTTGTGTTTCCATTTTCATTTATTTCAAGATATTTTTGATTCCCCCTTTGATTTCATCTTTGACTTGTTGATTGTCTATGAGTGTGTTTTTAATTTCCACATGTTTGTGAATTTTCCAGTTTTCCTTCTTTTATTGATTTCTAATTTATCATGTGGTCAGAAAAGATACTTCATATGCTTTCAGTCTTTTTAAATTTCTTGAGACTTGTTTTGTGACATATGATATATCCTGGAGAATGCGCTGTGTACATTTTAGAAGAACGTGTGTTATGCAGGTGTTGGAATGTTTTGTGTATGTCTGTTAGGTTCATTTGGTCTAAAGCATGGTTCAAGTCTAATGTTTCCAGGTTGATTTTCTATCTGGGTGATCTAGATCCATTGTTGAAACTGGGATATTGAAGTTCCTATTGTCACATTATTTTCTGTTACTTCCTTCAAAAATGCTTAATATGTTTAGGTGCTCTGATGTTGGGTGCATATATATTTATAACTGTCATCCTCTTCATGAATTGAGCCTTTCATCATGGCCATCTTTGTTTCATTACAATTTTTGACTTAAAGTCTGTTTTGTCTAGCGAATGAAATTTTTCCATTTGCACCAACATGGATGGACTTGGGGGGCATCATGCTAGGCGAGATAAGTAATACAGAGAAAGACAAATACTGTATGATATCACTTATAGGTGGAACCTAAAAGATACAAGGTCATGTACACACTGCTATATTTAAAATGGATAACCAATAAAAACCTACTGTATAGCACACGGAACTCTGTTCAATGATATGTGCAGCCTTGATGGGAGGGAAGTTTGGAGGAGAATGGGTACATGGATATGTATTGCTGAGTCCCTTCACTGTTCACCTGAAACTACCACAACATTGTTAATTGGCTAAGCTCTAATACAAAATTTTTTGGTGTTAACAAAATTTTTAAAATACAACAAACTATCAAATAAAACAAACAAACAAAAAGCAGACTCACAAATATAGAGAAAAAATAAGTGGTTACCAGTGGGGAGAGGAAAGGAAAGGGGGACAATAGAGAGGTAGAGGGAAAAAAGGATTATGGGATTATATGAAATCATGTGTGTGAAATATACAAATTGTAAAGAATTTTAGAATTTTACAAATCTTTCATTCAATAAAAAAATAAAGTCTGTTTTGTCTGATATAAGTATAGTACCCCTGCTCTCTTTTGGTTTTCATTTCTGTGGAATATCTTTTTCATCCCTTCACTTTAAGTCAATGTGTGTCCTTGAAGCTGAAGTAAGTCTCCTATAGGCAACATATAGATGAGCCTTATTTTTATTTAATCATTAAGTCACCTTCTGCCTTTTGATTGAAGAATTTAATCTATTTATATTCAAAGTAATTATTAATAGGTAATAACTTACTATCAAATTTTTATTTTTTTATTTTATTTTTTTACTTTACAATATTGTATTGGTTTTGCCATACATCAACATGCATCTGCCACGGGTGTACACATGTATTGTTTTCTGACTGTTTTAAAGTTCCTTTGCTCCTTTTTTTTTCCCTTACTGTATTCCTTTGTGAACTGATGATTTTCCACAATAGTGTACTTTGACTTCCTTCTTTTTATCTTGTGTTCATCTATTATTCATAGAATTTTATTTTGCAGTTACCTCAATGCTTACTGGAAATACTTTTTTTTGTATAACAGTATATTTAAATTAATAACAACTTAATATTGATTGTATACAAAAACTACCCTTTTGCACCCCATTTTGTTGTTGATGTCCAAATTTACATGTTCTTATACTATGTAGCGGAGAAGGCAATGGCACCCCACTCCAGTACTCTTGCCTGGAAAATCCCATGGATGGAGGAGCCTGGTGGGCTGCAGTCCATGGGGTCGCTAAGAGTTGGACACAACTGAGTGACTTCACTTTCACTTTTCACTTTCATGCATTGGAGAAGGAAATGGCAACCCACTCCAGTGTTCTTGCCTGGAGAATCCCAGGGACGGGGGAGCCTGGTGGGCTGCCATCTGTGGGGTCGCACAGAGTCGAACACGACTGAAGCGACTTAGCAGCAGCAGCATACTATGTAGTCATTAAAAGATTTTTGTAGCTATTTATAATACTTTTGTCCTTTAATTTTTATACTAAATTTATGTGGTCAACATAGCACCATATTACAGTATTGTTGTTGTTATTCAGTCTCTAAGTTGTGTCCAACTTTTTCTGACCCCATGGACTACAGCATGCCAGGCTTCCCTGTCCTTCACTATCTCCCAGTTTGCTCAAACTCATGTCCATTGAATTGATGATACCATCCAACCATCTCACCCTCTGTTGCCCCCTTCTCCTCCTGCCTTCAATCTTTCCCAGTATCAGAGTCTTTTCCAGTAAGTCATCTCTGTATCAGGTGGCCAAAGTATTGGAGCTTCAGCTTCAGCATTTGTCTTTCCAATGAATATTCAAGGTTGATTTCCTTTAAGATCGACTGGTTTGATCTCCTAGCTATCCAAGGGACTCTCAAGAGTCTTCTCCAGCACCACCATTCGAAAGCATCGGTTCTTCAGCACTCAGTCTCATTTATGGTTCAACTCTCACATCCATATAAGACCACTGGAAAAACCATAGCTTTGACTATATGGATTTTATCTGCAAAGTGATGTCTCTGCTTTTGAATACTCTAAGTTTAGCATAACTTTTCTTCCAAGGAGCAAGTGTCTTTTTAATTTCATGGCTGTAGTCACTGTCCATAATGATTTTGGAGCCCAATAAAATTAAGTATGTCACTATTTCCATTTCCCCCCCATCTGTTTGCCATGAAGTAATGGGACCAGATGCCATGATCTTAGTTTTTTGAATGTTGAGTTTTAAGCCTGCTTTTTCACTCTCCATTTTTACCTTCATCAAGAGCCTCTTTAGTTCCTCTTTGTTTTCTGCCATTAGGGTGATATCATCTGCATATCTGAGGTTATTGATATTTCTCCTAGCAATCTTGATTCCAGCTTGTGATTCATCCAGCCTGGCATGATGTACTCTGCATATGTTAAATAAGCAGGGTGGCAATATACAGCCTTGACATACTCCTTTCCCAATTTTGAACCCAGTCTATTGTTCCATATCCAGTTCTAACTGTTGCTTCTTGACCTGCATACAGTTTTTCACAAGGCAGGTAAAGTGGTCTTGTATTCCCATCTTTTTAAGAATTTTCCAGTTTGATGTGATCCACACAAAGTCTTTAGTGTAGTCAATGAAGCAGAAATAGATGTTTTCTGGAATTTCTCTTGCAAAACTATGATCCAATGTTGGCAATTTGATATTTGGTTCCTCTGCCTTTTCTAAATCCAGCTTGTACATCTGGAAGTTCTCAGTTCACATACTGTTGAAGCCTAGCTTGAAGGATTTTTGAGCATCACATTGCTAGCATGTGAAATAAGCACAATTGTGTGGTAGTTTGAACATTTTTTTGGAATTGCCTTTTTTAAAGATTTAAATGAAAACTGACCTTTTCCAGTCCTGTAGCCACTGCTGAGTTTTCCAAATTTGCTGACATATTGAGTGCAGCATTTTAATAGCATCATCTTTTAGGATTTGAAATAGTTCAGCTGGAATTCCATCACCTCCACTAGCTTTTCTGTTTTAATGCTTCCTAAGGCACACTTGACTTCACACTCCAGGATATCTGGCTCTAAGTGAGTGACCACACCATCATATTACAGTAGTAGAGTATTCTAAATCAGACTACATACTTAATATACCAGTTTGTTATATATTTTCTTATGTTCTCATATTACTCATTATCATCCTTTCATTTCAGTTTGAAGAACTCCTTTTAGCATTTCCTGTAAGGCAATTTCTGGTGGTTATGAGCTCCCTCACCTTTTGATTTTTGTGGAAGTCTTTATCTCGTCTTCATTTCTGAAAGCAACATTGCTAGGTAAAGTCATCCTGGTTGGCAGATTTTGCTTTCAGCACTTTGAGTATATAATCTCATTATCTCCTGATCTGCAGTGTTTCTGCTGGATTCCCTTGTACGAGATTTTTTTTCTATTGCTCTTTTTAAAATTTCTTCTGTATTTGATTTTAGACAATTTTATTATAATGTTTCTTAGAAAAGATTGTTTTGGAATGATATTATTGAGTGGCCTCCTAGCTTTATGAATTTGAATATCCAAATCTGTCCAGATTTGGGAACTTCTCAGCCATTATTTATTTAAACTTTCTCCTTCTCTTCTCCTGCTGAGATTCCAATGATGCCATAGATTGTTTCTTTTAATGATGTCCCATAAACCCTGTACACATTTTTCATTCTTTTTTTCCTTTTGTCTCAATAATTTCAAATGATCTGTCTTTAAGCTCATTGATCTGTTTGGTCCAATCTGATGATGATGCTCTCTATTGAATTCTTCAGTTCAGTCATTTTATCCTCAGCTCCAAAATTTTTGTTGTTCTTCTTTATAATTTCTGTCTCTTTGTTGGACTTTATATCTTTTTTTTGTATTTTTTCCTGATTTTGTTAAATTGTTTATCTGTGTTCCCTCAGCATCTTTAGAAAAATTATTTTGAATTCTTTGTCTGGCAATTCATATAGCTCCATTTCTTTGAGGTCGGTTACTGGAAGTCTAGTATGTTCCTTTGGTGGTATCACATTTCTCTGATTCTTTGTGATCCCTGTAGTCTTGCATAGGTTCCTGTACATTTGAAGACACAGTCACCCTTTCCAGGCTTTGTGGACTGATTTTGGTAAGGAACGGCCTTCACTCACAAGTGGGGCATGATGGAACATGATATGACCCTGGATCTAGTGGTGTAGGGCCCAAGTGCAGGGGCATGTGTGGCTCCAGGTCTGAGGGTAGTCATGATGTCAGCTCAATATTCTGGGGTCCACAGCATCAATAAATGTGTGGTGAGAACTTGGTGGGTTGCAGTGGCTACAAGGGTTGGTGGGGTCCTCAGCTCTACCTCCAGATCTAGCAGCTAGGGACCAGGAGAGGCAGTTGTGGTAGCTGGAGCTGGTGGCATGCCCATGCTTGGCTATGGGGGCCAGCTTCAGGTTCCTGTATAGTGGGAGGGGCTGCTTACAGACATACACAGTGGTGGGGGCCAGGACCAACAAAGGGCCTGGGCCAACTGTTTGTTTACTGGCAACCATGGAATACCTGGTGATCAGCATGCACTCCTGTTGCTATAGAGTCTCCTCATGAGTGCATACATAGCAGTGGAGGCTGGGGAAGGGAATCAGGTAGAGTTATACAGGTGCAAAAATGGAGAAGCTAGCAGTAGCTGAGATCAGTGTTTCAGGCTAAAAACAGGAGACAGCCAGGTCCACAGCAGTTTCAGGGGCCTTGTTTATTGGCACACACTATAGCAGCTACAGGATCTCCACATGGTTATGTGCATGACAGTGGATTCAGGTGATGAGAGTCAGACCAGGAACATGCAGATGTATAGCTAGGGGACAAGGGGAAGCTAGCTGCAGGTGAGCGCATTGGTGCTAGCTAGTGACCAAAGCTAAACCTATAAGCAGCCATAAGGACCTTGACTACAGGATCCTGCATTGGGCACAGGCATCACAGTAGAGACCAGTGATGAGAGGCAGGATGGTGGTGTGCAAGTACACAGCTAGAGGGACTAGCCCCAAGCACTCACATAGCAGTTAGGGACAGTCACAGGGATCTAGGCTGGTGTCACATGGCTAAAGAGGCCTGGGCTTGCTACTAGTGTAGATCTCAGGCTCCAGTAGGAGCAGGGTGCAGAAGGAGCTAAGAGGGTCTTGTGTAGCTGGCATCTGTGATTGCAAATATCCGTGGGTCAAAAAATGGTGAAATCTGCATGAGATCCACACGGATTGTGCTGACCATTGGTTTCTTTAGTGCAAAAGCTGCTGGGTCCTCTACAGAGCAGGCCACTGGGAAACATGAACCCTCCTGCTTCATAGCTCATACTGGTAGCCCTGCTTCCTTCCTTGTTCCTTACCACTTCTATATGCTTCAGCTTTGCTAGTCTCTGGGTGAGAAAAACCTGAAAAGGGTCCTCCATTTGGTGCCTTGAAAGGCAGGGGAAGCTGGTCAGTCAGCCCTACTCTCCCTTTCCTGGCAATGGAACTCTTTCTAGCTGGGGAGTTACTTCTTGGCACTGAGTAATGTCAGCTTGGGGGATAGGATGATGAAGGCAAAATGAAGCTGTTCTTCCTTCTCTTTGTGTGGTTATTCTTAGTTTTCTTGTTCTGTTGTGTTGCTAAAGTTTCTTAAGTGGACTCTTGTGGTCTCCCAGAGCTGTTTCTATTTATGAATAGCTGTGTAATTGTTAACATTTGTGGGAATACAGAGGCTTGGTCTCCTACTTCACCATCTTGATATCACTCCTTAGCTTTGGCTTTGATATCTGAAGACCAAGTAGCCAATATATTCTTCAATTTTGAATTAATTAGCTTTTGTAGCAGCAACAAACAATTTCTAAATTTCAGTGGCTTACAACAACAAACATTCCCTATGATTCTTAGTGAGGGCTAATGGTTAATTACAGCTTTGCTGTTTGGCTAGGTTCAGGTGGCCTCATTAATCTTCTCATTTAGTGACCCAAACTAAAGGAACTACCACACCCCTTTGGCCCACTCTTCTCTTGTTGAAAGTCTTAAGCTTGAAAGAGACAGAGCCAAACCATGAAAGGATGTTTAAACCTTTTCTGATATGAAGTATACCATATCCACTGTATTATCTATTGTTATATGATAAATTATAAAAAAACTTAGTGGCTTACAACAACACATTTATTGTCTCACATTTCCTGTGGGTCAGGAGTCTGGACATTGCTTAGCTGGTTTAAAGGTTTCACCAGCTACTGCTGACTGTCAGCGGAAGGCTACCTTCATCTCCTAAAGGTTGCCCTCAATTCCTAGAGGCTACCTACGGTTCCAGTGCTTTTGCAGTTCCTAGAGGACTCTCCATAGTTCCTTGCAGTGTGACAACAGAGCTAACAACTTCACGAAGCTAGCAAGAAGAGTCTCTAAAGTAATTCTCCTAGCAAGACTAGATCTTATATCATGTCATATAATCACAGAAGTGACATTTCACCACTTTTGACATATTTTATCAGTTAGAGGCATGTTACAAGTCCAATCTGCACTCAAGGGGTAGGGATTGCAAAAGGGCATGAACACCAGGATGTGAGGATCATGGAGACCATTCTAGAGTCTATACACCACATTTACTTACATTCTGTTGACTGAAGTTAGTCACATGTCTGGCCAATCCCCAAAACAATAGGGTAGTAAGGTGTAATCTTCCTAGAGGGTGGGGAAGGAATAAATAATTTTGAATATATAATACAATCTTCCAAAAACTTCTGGCATTCTTAAGCTGTATATAATCAATAACACTGTGATCAGCTGTCATATTCATTAGCATAATAATGATAGTAATATGAACAAGGGAAGTCAGTAGGACTTATTGTTAATATCTTAACATTCACTTTAAAACATAGACAAGCATTTTAGATGGAACTTGAAGATAAAATATTGTTATATATTCTTTATGTTTCAATTCTTTCCATCAGTTGAAGAATAAATGTATATTATGGCAAAAGCAAAATATAACAAAAATGGATGCTGATTGTAACACCTGTTAGTTTTACCTTTATAAAGATTAACTTTCAAATAGTTAAACAGAGAAGTATATTGGTAATTAATAAAAATTTTGAGGTTATCACTAGACAACCTTAAGAAGAACAATATTTCAGTTTTGAGCTAAAATTCTTTTAAAATGTTAAGTAACAGAGATCTAAATTATAATCTATAATATATATTATAGATTATATCTATAGATTATAATATATATCTATAGATATCTATTATATCTATATATATTTATATATATCTATAGATCTATCTATAGATCTATAGATTATAATATCTATATTATATTATAGATTGCTGCTGCTGCTAAGTTGCTTCAGTCATGTCCGACTCTGTGCGACCCCATAGACGGCAGCCCACCAGGCTCCCCCATCCCTGGTGAAGTCGCTCAGTCATGTCCGACTCTTAGCGACCCCATGGACTGCAGCCTACCAGGCTCCTCCGTCCATGGGATTTTCCAGGCAAAAGTACTGGAGTGGGGTGCCACTGCCTTCTCTGATATTATAGATTATATCTATATAATCTATAATATATAATCTATATTGTAATTCTAAACTGTAGACTTGTTTGAGGTATTAGCATTCATAATAATAAACAAAATACCTCTAAGTACATACTTAATTTTTAGTTATTAATTTCATCCTTCTTTCAAGAAAAAAAAATCTTGCATGGGAATTGTTTACATCTTATAAGGATGGCTTAAAACCAGTATGTCAACTTTGCCACCTCTGATTTTTCGAGGAAGGTAAATCTCAAAAGTGGAGTTTAAAGAAATCGTTCCAAAGGAAATGATAATTAAACTAAAGCCCAAAAGAGTTAACCAGGCGAAAGTTGAATGAAGAAGGTGGAGGAAAATTCCAAGTAGAACAGGTGGCATATAAAAGAGTGAGATGGTTGAGTACATGTTACAGGGGCTGAAGTGCTGTGGATAAGATATATTAATTTATGATGCCACTACAACTTCATGACTTAAAACAGCATGCATTTATTATCTCAAAGTTTCTATGTATCAAGAATCCAGGCAAACTTTATCTGGGTTCTCAGTAAGACTACAATAAAAGCCTTAGCCAAGACTGGTCTCTAGAGGATCAACTAGAGAAGGTGCCACTTCCAAGCTTAGTCCAGTTATTAGCAGAATTCTTTTTCTTATTGCTTTAGGAATCATGGCAGGTTGCTTCTTGCAATTCAGCAATGGGGACCGAGTGACTGCAGATTTAGCTAGTAGTATTCCCTGGTGGCTCAGACGGTAAAGTATCTGTCTACAATACGGGAGACCCGGGTTCCATCCCTGGGTCAGGAAGATCCACTGGAGAAAGAAATGGCAATCCACTCCAGTACTATTTCCTGGAAAATCCCATGGACAGAGGAGCCTGGTAGCCTACACAGGCCATGGGGTCGCAAAGAGTCAGACACGACTGAGCGACTTCACTTTCCTTTTCCTATGGCCAAGATGGCAGGGCGGGAAGAAGCTGAGCTCACCTCCTTCCAAGGACACACCAAAATTACAACTATTTATGGAGCAACTATCTGTGATAACTAAAGACTAGCATAAAATATTTTCCACAACTAAATATATGAAGAAGGAACCACAGTGAGAATGGTGGAAGAAAGAATATAATCAGGACCCACACCCAGGTAGACAACCCCAAAATGGGAGGATAATGACAATTACAGAGGTTCTTCCCAAGGAGTGAGAAGTCTGAGCCCCACATTAGGCTATTCAGCCTGGGGGATCCTGCCTTGGAAGATAAGCCCCTAAACTTCTGGCTTTGAAGGCCAGTGGGGCTTGCATATGGGAGAGCTGGAGAGCTATAAGAAACAGAGACTCTCTTATTAAAAGGCATATGAAAATTCTAACATGCTCAAAGTGCCAGCACAGAGGAAGTAATTTGAAAGTAACCAAGGTCAGAAACATTTGTCAATCTTGGAGAACCTGGAGAGACAGGCGGCAACTGGGACTCCCTCTGCAAACATAGATACTGGGAAACTCATTCTACCATGAGGACACCGGTGCTGGCAAGCATAATTTTAGAATTCTCTCTAATCTAAGAGCACCAGGAACATATTCACCCACTAGCAGGTTGCCACACAACCCATGACAAACAGACCCCACAGCCAGCCACCCTGTGTCCCAAGCCTTGCCTACTAGCAATCCTGGCACGAACACCAGGACCCACTGGGCCAGAGAGCAAGCCATCCTGGGACCTAGCCCTGCCCACTAGTGGGTTGGCAGCCCCCATTTAAGGCAGGGCCTGGCAGCCAAATAGGCCAGGGGTCAGTCCCACCTACCAGTACACACACAGTAATCAGGCCCACCATAACAGAGCTCCCCACTCAACTCACCTGGGGAGACATGTGAACACATAGAACACAGAGCTCTGCTCACCAAAGGGGAATGCACAGCTAGGCCACATAGGATGTCTCCTACATAAGGCCAGTTCTTCAAGATCAGGGAATGTAACTGACAAACCTAATATATAGAAATAAACACAAAGGATTAGGCAAAATGAGGAGACAAAGAAATATGTTCCAAACTAAGCAATCTGAATTCAACAATACATTAAAAAGATCATACACTATGATCAAGTGGGATTTGTTCCAGGGATGTAAAGATGGCTCAATATCCACAAATCAATCAATGTGATATACCACATTAACAAATTGAAGAGAAAAAATAATATAATAATCTCTATAGGTGCAGAAAACATTTGACATAATTCAATATCCATTTATGATAAAAATTCTCCACAAAGTGGGTATAGAGGGAACATACCTCAACATAATAAATCTACAGCTAACATCAGCTTCAGTGGTGAAAAGCTGAAAGCATTTCCTCTAAGATTGGGAATGTTTCAAGGATACACTCTCTCACTACAGTTTTCCACATAGTATTGGAAATCCTAGCCACAGTAATCAAACAAGAAAAAGAAACAAAAGGAGTACCAAACTGGAAATAAAGTCATACTGTCACTATTTGCAGATGACAATGATGCTACATGTAGAAAACCCCAAACATTCTGCCAAAAAACTATTAGACTAATAAGTGAATTTAGTAAAGTTGCAAGACACAAAATTAACATACAGAAATCTGTTGTGTTTCTTTAGACTAATAAAAAAACTATCAGAAATAAAAACTAAGAAAACCAATACCATTTACAATTTCATCAAAAATAATAAAATACTTAAGAATAAATCCAACAAGTGAGGCAAAAGACCTGTACTCAGAAAAAATAAGACATTGATAAAAGAAATTAAAGATGACATAAATGAAAAGATATAGTGTGCTCATGGATTGGAAGACTCAGTATTGCTAAAATGACCATACTTACCAAGGCAATCTATAGATTCAATGCAATCCCTATCAAAAAACAATGTCATTTTTCATGGAACTAGAATAAATCTACAGCTAGCTAGCATCAGCCTCTAAAATTTGTATGGAAACACAGTAGACCCCACATGGCCAAAATAATTTTGAGAAAGAAGAGTAAAGCTGGAAGAAACATGCTTCCTGATTTCAAACTATATTTCAAAGCTACAGCAATCAAAACAGTATGGTACTGACATAAAAACAGACACATAGATCAATGTAAAAGAACAGAGAGCCCAGAAATGAACCCACATGTATATGGCCAATTAATCTATGACAGATGAGGTAGGAATATACAATGGGGAAAGACTGCCTCTTCAAAAAATTGTGTTTGGAAAATTGGACAGCTACATGCAAAAGATTCAAACTGGACTTCTTTCTCATACCATATATAAAGGTAAACTAAATGAATTAAAGACTTATATGTAGGATCTGAAACCATAAAATGGTTTTATGAAAACCTGAAAACCATAAAATGCCTAAAAGAAAACATAGGCAGTATGCACTTTGACATCAATCTTAGCAATATATTTTTTGATTTCTCTCCTCAGGCAAGGGGCAAAAGCAAAAATGAACAAAAGGGACTACAACAAACTGAAACTCTTTTGCAAAATGAAGGAAACTATCAACAAAATGAAATGGCAGCCTAATGAATGGGACAAGATATTTGCAAATGATATATTTAATAAGGGGTAGTGCCTAAAATATACAAAGAACTCATATAACACAGTATCAACATTATAAACAACCCAATTAAAAAGTTGGCAGAGGACTTGAATAGTCCTTTTCCCAAATAGGATATACAGATGACTAAAAGACATAAAATATGCAATATCACCAATCATCATGGAAATGCAAATCAAAAC
Source organism: Bubalus bubalis (assembly GCF_019923935.1). Taxonomy (NCBI): domain Eukaryota; kingdom Metazoa; phylum Chordata; class Mammalia; order Artiodactyla; family Bovidae; genus Bubalus; species Bubalus bubalis. The sequence goes on from NC_059181.1 coordinate 54,359,971, forward strand.
TGCAAGGCAGTATCACCTCATATCTGTCAGAATCATCATCATCAACAACTATCATCAAAGAGACAAGAGATAATAAGTTTAGGTGAAGATGTGGATAAAAGGGTACTCTCATGCATTCTTGGTGGGAATGTAAAGTGGTGTAACCACTATGGAGAACAGTGTGGAGGTTTGTCGATAATTAAAAGTAGATCTATCATACAATCCAGCAATTCTACTTCTGGGTATTTACCCAAAGAAAACAAAATCCACTTACTCAAAAAGATACTGTACACATACTCCAGTGTCGGTGCAGCATTATTTACAATATGGAAGATATGGAAGCAAACTAAGAGCCCATCAATAGATAAAATGGAATATTACCTAGCCATTAAAAAGAACAAAATCTTGCCATCTGCCACAACACTGATGGGCCTAGAGGGAATTTTACTAAATGAAATAATTCATACAGAGAAAGACAAATACCACATTATTTCACTTATATGAGAAATAAAAAAAGTAAAACAAATGAACAAACAGAACAGAAACAGAGATACAGAAAGTACACTGGCGGCTGCCAGAGGGGAGGAAAGTGGAGAGATGAGTGAAATAGGTGAGAGATACTAAGTACAAACCTCCACTTATAAAATAAATGTCATGGGGATATAATGTACAGTGTAGGGAATATAGTAAATCATAGTGTAATAACTTTGCATGCTGACAGATGATAACTATACCTATCATGGTGATCATTTTGTAATGTATAAAAAATCAAAACATTATGTTGTACACCTGAAGCTAATGCAATATCATGTCAATTATCTATCAATTCAAAAAAATAAAAATAAATAAAACAAGCCAACTAGCAAGACAGAGTCTTACATAATGCCGTATATTCACAGGATCGACATCTCATCACCTTTGCCATCTTCTGTTGGTTAAAAGCAAGGCACCTGTTCTGCCCACATTCATGGGGGAGGAGATTACACAGAAATATGAATACTAGGTGATAGGACTCTTAAGGGGTTACCTCAAAACCTGTTCACCCCAGAGAGACTTGGTGGTTCCAAGTAGGTGGTAGAGGCTCACTTAATTCACAGTCTGGACAAATGCTGCTTGGCCAGGTATCAAAAACATTTAGCCAAAGCTGAGGCCAAACCCCTAAATCCTCATATATTGAAATTCTTGTATACAAGAGTAAATTTGAAATTATATCAAAGAATTAACCATAAATTTATTGTTAAGGTTTTAGTAATCAATTTTTTTAAAGTTTATCATTATAGTCTGGGAACAACATTTCTAAGCACTATCACACTGCCTACCATACTGTTGAAACTCTCCTTCATAATATTTTTTGGCCACAATGTTACATTTATTTGTATGACTAGTTGATTAATATTTGAGTATTATGCTGAATTCTAATCTCCAGAAGAATAGGAGCCAGTGTCCAGTTTTGCTTATAGCAGTACTTTTGGTGTAATAGGGTTCTCCCCCATGTGTCCCTTACTCCTACTACCTATCCTCACCCCTCATGGCAAGGGAGATTGTTAGCATCATAAAAGTGCATTAAAATTATTCCATCTGAAGTGATCATTAAATAGCAAGAGAGGCGTTTATGAATAAGGAAGTTCACTTTAAGCTTTTAATAATTGTGAAAATTTTGGAAGCAATCTAAATGCCCAACAATAGAGGAATTATTATAACATGGTTCATTTAATCCATGCAGAAAGAATATAAGCTATTCTTTCCTTTATTAGGTGGTTACCCTTTCCAGATATACAGAATATGAACGAGATTGCTGCCCAAGCAGCACCATCTGCACTTTCTAGTAACGGTGTAGTGAAATGTTCATGTACTTTGGAGTTGAACATACCTGAGTTTAAACTCCAATTTTACCAATCTTGGATGGCCAAATGGAGGTCTATGTATCCTGAATGAGGTTTGTCTAAAGCAGCGGTTTTCAAACTGTGGTTCTTGAAGGAGCAACAGTAGTGTCACCTGGGAACATATTAGAAATGCAAGTTTTCTACTCTCAACACAGACATACTGAATCAGAACCTATAGGGGTGGGGCCCAGCACACGTTTTAACAAGCCTTCCAAGTGATTCTGAGTCATCTCAAGTGTGAGACCCAAAATTCAAGTCACATTTGTTTTACTGGTCCCTTCTTGGTTATATTGGTCTTCAACCACAAGGTGGCAACCTCTGTCTAAAATCCAATGGGTTGACCAATGGTTACAGCATGGTTGACATTGGTCTAGCCACCTTACTGTCCAAAATGTAGTAAGTATTAATAGTAATGTGATATAGGGATGTATGAGAGAAGTGGGAGATCAGAGAAAAAGCAAAGAGATGGAATGAAGAATAGGGCTGGAGGGGGCTTTATCTTTGCTCTTAATATTGCAAGTTAACTAGGATGAGGAAGTGGTGGCAATGGAGTCAGGGTTGCTGGTATCAGGTTATTTTCCATCTAACAATTCAGCTCATTCTGGGTCCAAAACTATGCGCATGAATGTTGGAGAGTTTGTGGACAGCAAATTTCATCCACACTTTTCATCCTTTAATACACAGACACTACTCAAAGGCAAGTACCTTGCCACACCATCACCTACACTCTTCCTATATTTATACTCTAATCATGAATTCCTTATCCGCTTCTTATTACTGATTTCTCACTTTTAAAATTTTTCTATAGTTCTCCCTGGAATTCCATTGCACAGAATAGCAAGCTCAGACTGTGAAAATGTTCTTTGTTGCCCTTATTTATTTATCTCTCCTTAACTGTGACTTAGTACTCCCCTGAAGATTGTACTTCCATGCATCCCTCTCCGGTAAAATCTATTAATTTATGATTCCCCAGAAATTATATGGTTTGATCAAGAGGATAGAGAATGATAAATTCCAACAACAGAAGTCTCAAAGAAGGATAAAGTTTCTCATTTCTGGCAATGGGATCCATGCAGGCATGTCACCCAGCACCTTAGATTCTCAGTTCTGTTAACTGCCTCATTCCATTTCACTTGAGCCACTGTCACCCATGACCACACAGTGGATTTTTCAACATCTATACAAAATCCACATTGGAAATCCTTTTTCACTCAGTTATCTTTTTCTTCTTTCCTGCTTTCTATAGGATAGATGGAATTTTCATTTCCCAGTTTAGAAGTTATGCATCCTACCTTTGTTCTTATTGTGGTTTCCCTTAACACCTGGGTTTATTTACTCCTATTAATTTATCAATATATTTTCCTCTTAACAATACAAGTATTTGAAAATGTTCTTATGTCTTTTGGTTCTATCACACCTACTCCATCATTCTGATAATGTTTAAAACTTTAGTTCTGGGTTACTAGGGATATACTTTTTCTTTCTGCTCAGTATTTTTAATTTTTCACATCAGCAATAAACTATATCATGATATTTAATCATCCCTACTTTTCATATTTCTTGAAGCATCTCTTTTTTTTTTTCTTATTTGAAGACTTCCTCCAAAATTGTCTTCAACAAGGATCTTTGTGTGGCAAGACTTCTGAGACATTGTATGCCCCCCAATATATTTATTATTATACTATATCTAAATGAAAAATGACTGGATATAAAATTATAGGTTAAAACATGATAGGTCCAGTCTCTTAAAAGTATTACTTGATTGTAATATTTAACTTTGCTAATAATAAGTCTGTTATAAATTTACTTCTTTCCTTTGTAGAGAATTTTATTTTTTGTATATGGTAGCCTTGAGAAGTCTTTGATATTAAGTTCAATTTTTATGCATGTGTATGTGTACATACATATACATATACAGGTTTTACCTTATCTCTCTTAGTCTGTGTCAGCCACAATGTGTTTGAGGAGTCGGGGAAAGAGAACCAGATACTATAGAACCTGTTGATCATTCCCATTTGCTGCTATGATCAAGGCTTCATCTTGATACTCTTTGAAATAAGCAGCACTATTGAGGATCCAGTGTTCCCAGGTAGTAATCTACCAGCTTTGGGGATTTGAAAGGATGGAAGATAGTGATACCAATACCCACACCTATTTTCAAGTACTCAAGCAACCAAGCAGGGCTTTTTTTTTTTTTTTTTTTTTTTTTGCTGCCTGATATACTCTAATATGTCCACAAATACTGTTAACTGTGGTTTGGGATGTTTCTGTTGATTCCTATTATGAAGGTAGATAATGTAGGTACCATGGCAATTAGAGGAAATAGAAGAGTGAAACATAAAAAGCTTTTATTAAACATCCTCTCAGTATTGTCTCCAACTATCCTCTATTCTAGGTTGCAAAAACCACAGCCATGCAGATTGAAGTCACCATAAACAAATGGCTTTTATTCTTAGCTGGGCTATCTCAGCTATCTCTTTGTCAGCTTCCTCTCCCATTTGTTCAGTGCCTATTCAAATCTGCACCACACTCATCAAGCCCCTCCAATCCCTCTTCTTTTCAGCAATGGACTGAGAAACCACACCTTACACAAGACCAGAGGTACTCTCTCATACGTGAATGCCAGTCCTGGAGCACAATATTGAACACAGTGAAAATTATACTTCCAGTTGTGTTAGACAGGCCCTGGAAGGACTTTGAATCCTATGTCAAAGGAAAAGGAAGACAGTAAAATGACAAGAATGGAAAATCAGGCCACTCTCTGTATGCTGTGAGTATATCACTCAGGAGTGAAGCGGAAATCAAGACATTCTCAGACAAAGGAAAACTAACAGAATTTTTCATCTGTAGGCCTAGGCTGTGCCTAAAGGAAGTTCTTGATGCATAAAAGAAATATTTTTAAAAGGAATCTTGGCACATCAGAAAGGAAGAAAGAACAATGGAAGAACAAAATTATAGGTAAATGTAATAAATTTTCATTCTCTTCTTGACTTTTCTGAATCATGTTTGATAGTTGAAATAAAAATTATAATATTGTCTGATATGAGTCTCAAGGTATATAGAGGAAATAGTTGATAAAATTATATTATGAATGGGAGAAGATTATTAAATTTAAAGGGAAATGCTTCCCAGGTGGTGCTAGTGGTAAAGAATCCACCTGCCAATGCAGGAGACATGGGTTCGACCCCTGGGTTGGGAAGATCCCTTGGAATAGGAAATGGCAATCCACTCCAGTACTCTTGCCTGGAAAATTCCATGGACAGAGGAGCCTGGCGGGCTCCAGTCCATGAGGCTGCAAAGAACTGGACATGACTGAGCACTGAGCACACACACACACACACACCTCTCTGGAACTAATAAAATGTCTACACAACCTATAGACTTTGGTAAGTTATATAATATGTAATACGTATAGTATTATGTAATATCTACAGCAATCACTTTAAAAATTTATATGAAGAAATGCACTTAAAAAGGACACTAGCTAATTCAAAATGAAATTCTAAAAAATCTTGAAGTAACCCATAGGAAAGCATCAAAAAGAAAACAAAGAGTGGAGAGAATAAAAAGAACATGAACCACTCCCACCAAGCACACACAATGAAGGACTTAAGCCCTAACATATCAATAGTTAAATTAATTGTAAACTATCTAGGGACTTTGATCAGACAAGATGGCAGAGACTCCTCCCTGCCTCTGTCTGGTAACAACTATAATATGACACAAGAAGCAAACACAGGAGGACTCTGAACGATAGAGGAAAGTAGACTGGCTAAAGACCCCAGTACTGGAGAAAAGATATGGCAGATGGGCATCTTACAACTCCTCACTCAGCAATAGAAGGCAACCAAGCCTGGCATCTCCTGACCCGAACATATTGGATGAAGGTGGCTCAGGTAGGTTCATGTTTTATCCAGATTAAATGGGTATTTTATGCTGACAACTCCAGTCAGGCCCAGTGGCAATGGTCAGAGTTATCAAGTGGGAACTTAAAAAACAAAACGTGGCCAGGGAAAATAATCTTTACTTCTGTGGGTCAGAAAGTTTCTTCTCTAACCTAGAGATGACCAGTGGCACCAGCAGGGGTGATACCACCACCACAAGTGACCCAGTTTGGAAAGCATTCTCTTTTTTTTTTTTCATTTTTAAATCATTTTACTGTTTATACCATAGTCACATTTGAATTGGCAGAACTGTTCCCATGACAGACCAGACAGAAACCTGTTATTCAAGGAAAAAATAAGTGAAGGCTTTCCTAAAGCTTAAGGAGAGACGTCCCATAGTTACTAACACAAGAATGGCTGTAGCAATCTCAGACAATGGTGCCAAGGTGTGCGAGCAGGTAGAAACAAAGGGTGCTCCAGAGTACCTGGCCTGTGAATGTGTGTTGGCCTGAGACCACTGCTGCTTCCTAAAGAGATTTTCTTCTGTTCGGCAAGCAGATGACTTGTAACGGATGTATAACTGAAGTAGGGTGACACTTCTGCAGCAATAATTCTACAGGTTTGGGGACAGGGTCTACAAATTTCATTGGTGATTAATTGTTGCATAATTATGATTCTGAAAAGGTAGATCCCATAAACAGACATCCAGGGAAATTTTACAACTGGTAAAATTCTTAAGCCAAAAAATAAATAGCCACACATAACAAACCTACACACCATGAATTAAAATGGTGACATGCTAGGCCTTCTGAAAGAACCAGAGCAGGAAAGCTTATTCAAACAGAAAATCTTCATCCTTCTTTTCAACCAGGAGATTAGCAGGCTCTATCACCTCTTTGGCTGCCCTCCGTTGCTCCAAGTCCTTATCAGACTTTTCCTTGAGGATCTTTTTCTTCTCCTGAATTTTCCTTAACCTGTAGAACTCCTCTTGCTCTCTCTCATCCAGCTCTGTGATAATATAAGCAAGGGTATGTTCAATCCGGGGAATGATGATATGTTCTATAGCATTTACATGCCTGTCAGTTATCTTAAGAGCTTCATTCAAAGTAACAAAGGAAGTCTGCAGTGCAGCCAGTTCCACCAGTAGTTCCACTGCTTTGGCATAATTCCTCTTCAGTTTAGCCAACTGTTCCCCACCTCCGGCTAAACCAGTCAGTTCATAATTGTCAGTTCCTTCATGATAATGTTCAAATACTGGCAATGTAACACCTGCTACATTATCTTTCTTTGCTCTAATCTTCATTTGGGCCTTATTTACATTTTGGATAACTGTGGTGCTGAAGTCCCCTGCTGTGAACTTGGCCTCAGCAAGTGAAAAGGCAGCTTCTCTCATCACTTCACCCATCAACATTTTAGTCTCTATTATCTTCTTAAGGATATGTCGAAATCAAAGAGTTAAGGATCAGATTTTTTCTTCAGGAGGTTTCGACCCGTCTGTGCTCCTTTTAACTGAGCCTTCATGATGGTCTGTGCCGTTCGTGAGGGAAAGATTTCAATTCGGTCTTTGCCCGACATTCTGACGATGACTGTTCGGCTTGGGTCCCTGGCCGGGCAACTGTGGCTGCAACAACTCAGCCACTAAGTCTTTCTCTACCTGGAAAGCATTATTTGTATTTTGTAGTTGAAGACTCCCTTTGCTCACCTAGGAACACTGATAGATCTGACAGCACTGGAAGTGGGGAAACCCACTACCACAAGAAGCAAAATTCAAGAAATATAAGTAGTGTGCTCCTTATAGAAAATATCCTGAAAAAGACAAATTGTTAGAGAATAAAGCAGTTTTGTCTGGGATTGGAGATGGGAGCAGGGCCTGACTACAAACGGATTCAAGAAATTAGGACTGGGGGATGGTGGTAAATATTCAAAAACAGGATTTGGTGGTGGCCGCATAACACTATGAATGTACTAAAAACACTGAAAGGTATACTTACAATAGCTGAATTTTATGGTATGTAAATTATACTTCAAAAACACTTTTTAAAAATTCACAGGTAACTAAAACTAGAAAGAACTTCTTTAACCTAATGACAAGCATCTATAGATATAATCATACTTAATATAAAAGACTGAATACTTTTCCCTTAAGACCATGGAAAAGACAAGCATCCTTATTTTCACCACTCATATTTAATACCATATTGGAAGTCCTAACTGGTGTAATAATGCAGGAAAAAATAAAAGGTATATGGAATATAAAGGAAGAAACAAAATTATCTCTATTCAAAGATAACATGATTTTCTATGTAGAAAATTTCATGGAATTTACAAAAAAGCTAGTAGAACTAATATATGAGTTTAACAAGGTCTCTGGGAGCTCAGCTGGTGAATCTGCCCACAATGCAGGAGACCCTGATTCAATTCCTGAGTCGGGAAGATCCCCTGGAAAAGGGATAGGCTACCTACTCCAGTATTCTTGGGCTTCCCTGGTGGCTCAGATGGTAAAGAATCCACCTGCAATGTAGGAGACCTGGGTTCGATCCCTGGGTTGGGAATTCCCAATACCCTGGAGGAGGGCATGGCAACCCACTCCAGTATTCTTGCCTGGAGAATCCCATGGACAGAGGAGCCTGGCAGGCTATAGTCCATGGGGTTGCAAAGAGTCGGACACGACTGACGAATAAGCACAGCACAGCACAGCAATGAACAACCAGACATCAAATGTTTTTTAAAAAACAGTATAATTTACAATTGTACCAGAAAAAATGAAATAGGTAAAAAAAGAAACTAACAAAATATGTTTAGGATATGTACACTGAAAGCTACAAAACATTTAAGAAAAATATCAAATAAAAGCTAAATAAATGGATATATGAACCATATCCATGGATTGGAAAACTCAATATTGTTAAGAGGTCAATTCTCCCCCAAACTTGTTCTATGGATTCATTGCAAACCCAATTAAAATCCCAATGGGATTTTTTCTAGATATTAATAATATGATTCTTAAATTCATATCGAAAAGTAAGGAAACATAAATAGCTGAAACAATTTTGAAAAAGAACAAAGTTGAAGAACTCACAATATCTTGTTTCAAGTATTAACTATTAAGCTATGGTAATGAAAACAGTGTGGTATTTGGAGGAATCAGTCTATCCAATGTTAAGGCTAACTGTATACCCATAAAAATCAAGGTAATTATTGTATTGGCACATATATAGATCAATGGAACAAAATACACGAACTAGAAATAGTTCAATACAAATAGAGTCAACTTATGTTTCACAAAGATGCAAAGGCAATTTAATGGAAAAAGATAGTCTTTCTGACAAATGGTGCTGGAACATTTGGATATCCACATATTTAAAAAAAGAACCTTGATCTGTACCTCACACTTTATATAAACATGAACTCAAATGGATCATAAACCTAAAATTTTAATGTAAAATTATGACCCTTAAAAGAAAAAAATTAGAGAAAACTTTTGTGACATTTGATTAGACCAAGGGTTTCTTATATACCACACCAAAAACACATGCTATTAAAGAAAAAATTGGTGAGCTGGAACTCATCAAAATTAAAAACTTCTGCTCTGTAAAGAACACTGTTAAGAGAATAAAAAGACAAGCCACAGAAAATATTTGTAAAACTGATATCTGGGAAAAGACTTTTGTCCAAAATATATTAGGAATTCTTAAAACTCATTAATAAGAAAACAACACAATTTAAAAATGGACAAAACAGCAAATACCTCACCAAAGAAGATATTCGGATGGCTAATAAGCATATGAAAAGATGTTCAAATGATATGTTTGTCAAGAAATTGCAAATTAAAACAACAATGAGATATAACTACATGCCTATTAGAATAGATATAATCCCTGATAATACCAATTGCTAGTGAGGACAAGGAGCAACATGTGCTCTCCATTAATTGCTGGTGGGAATGTAAAATGGTACTCAGCCACTTTGGATAACAGTTTGGCAGTTTCTTACAATGTTAAACTTAGTCTGATCACACAGTTCAGCAATCTTGTTCCTAAATATTTACCCAACTGATTTGAGAATTTATGTCCACACAAAATCCTGCATGCAAATGTTTATAGCAGTTTTATACGTAATTTCAAAAATTGTTAACAACTAAGATGTCCTTCAAGGTAAATGGATAAACAAACCGCAGTACATCCATACTATAGAACACTATTCAGCAATTAAAAGGATTAAGCTATTAACTTATACAATGGCATGGATAAATCTTAAATGCATATTGCTAAGTGAAAAACCCAGAGAAAGCTATTAGTCTATTTATATGACATTCTGAAAATGTGAAGACTATAGAGACTGAAAACAGATGAGTGTGCCAGGGGTTTAGGGAGGAGCAAAATTGACTAGGTGAATCACAAAGGATATATTAGGGCCATGAAACTATGCTATATAATACTGTACTGGTAGATACACTGCCCATTTGACAAAATCTATATGTTACAAAATAAAAAGTAAACCTGAATGTATGCAAATTAAAAAATCAACTAGGACTCTCAGGATGGAATGTAGACTGTGACAAAATTATTTAACTGTGTTACTAAAGTATGACACAACCTCACTGAAGGGGATGGGGAAAGGATGTTCTAACCTAAGACACTGAAAATTACTAGACTACACACTGTAGGAATAATAATAAAAGTAACTTTACATAAGCACTTAACCACAGGTTGTTCTTCACAAGGGTACAGGCTAACAATTCTAAAACCGCATGTATACCAGAATTTCAACAAATAAACAGACAGCAGACAATGTAAGCCAGGTTTCTTACTGTTGGAATAGGAGGTTATAGATAAATAAGAGAAAAAGGCTAAAATGAACCATGTAGTACTCTGTTAATATCAGAGACATCAGTATAAACTAATGTTTAACTTAATATAGACACTGACATAGAAATCACTGTTGTTGTTCACTCAGTCATGTCCAACTCTGCGATCCCATGGACTGCAGCACGCCAGGCTTCCCTGTCCATCATGATCTCCCGGAGTTTGCTCAAACTCATGTCCGTTGAGTTGGTGATGCCATCCAACCTTCTCATCCTCTATCATCTCCTTCTCCTCGCGCCTTCAATCTTTCCCAGCATCAGGGTCTTTTCCAATGAGTCAGCTCTTTGCATCAAATGGCCAAAGTATTGGAGTTTCAGCTTCAACATCAGGCCTTCCAATGAATATTCAGGGTTGATTTCCTTTAGGATTGACTGATTTGATCTCCTTGCATTCCAAGGCACTCCAAAGAGTCTTCACCAACACCAGTTTGAATGCATTAATTCTTTGGCATTCAGCCTTTTTTAGGCTCCAACTCTCATATCCATACATGACTACTGGAAAAAAACCATAGCTTTGATTGTACAGACCTTTGTCAGCAAAGTAGTCTCTGCTTTTTAATACGCTGTCTAGGTTTATCATAGCTTTTCTTCTAAAGAGCAAGCATCTTTTGCTTGCTCATTGGAAGAAAAATCATTGTAGAAATATGTGTGTACATAGGTTAGTCTACATACATATATTCCCCAGCTCTGTCCACTGAAAAGGCCTAGAAACAATGATACCCTAGTAGCAACAAGTAAACTCAGCACCCAGATCTTGGTTTTTAATGCCATTTTCCAGTAAAAGAAACAAAGGATACTTGCAGAAATGGATGATTCTAGGACAGGCATCTTGGAGCACCAGAAAGTAAGTCCTCAAAAAAGCCACAATGATGGAGGTATATCAAAGGGACATAAGCACCAAATGAAAGAGCTCCCAAAGGCCAAAGCTGGAACAATTTGAGCAACAAAATAAAATAGATTTTCTTTCTATATAATAATTATATATTTATATTTATATAATTTTATAGATAAAATAGATTATATATATTTTGGATTATAACCCAAAGTACAAAATCAATATCCATAAATCCATACTGATATAAGTGATTGAATAAACAAATAAATGGAAGAAGACAAATGTTCCATGCATAAGAATTCAAAATAATTTCTGTAGCTACTCTGCCCCCAAGGAAGAGGTACATAACTCCCCTCTCTAAGTATGGGCTATGTATCATGACTTCCAAAGACTACGGTACAGAATAGAGGAAAAAATTAACTTTACAGTGGAGAAACCTGACAAACACTACCTTAGTCAAGTAATCAAGGTTGACATCAAATGCTATATGTCATGTTCACACTATTTACCCTTGGTAAGATGTTATGAGAAAGACACTTTATCTCTGTGGTCTCCCTCCAAAAACCAATAATTCCTGTGAAATTATAAGAAAAACATCAGACAAATCCCAGGTGAGAAAGATCTTCTGAAATATCTGACCAGTACTCTTTAAAGCTCTCAAGATCATAAAAAAAAGGAAAATCCGAGAAACTGTCACAACTAAGAGGAACCTATAGAGAAATGACATCTAAATGAAATGTGGTATCCTAAATGTCATCATGGAACAAAAAAGGATATTAGGTAAAAACTAAGGAAATCTGAATAAAGTAATAACTTTATTTAATAATACTGTGTCACCACCGGATCATTAATTGTAACAAATGTTCCTTACTAATAATATGTTAATACTAGGGGAAACTGGGTATGGGATATATGAGAACTATGTACTATCTTGGCAAATTTTCTATGAAGGTGCTTGGCAAAGTGAAAAAAAAGTCTCAATATAAATAGTTACTAGGGAAATGAAAATTAAAACCACATTGAGATACCTCTATACATCTATCAGAAAGGCTAATTTTTAAAAAATCTAACATTATCAAGTGCTGTCAAGGACCAAAGCAACTGGAAGTATTATATATTGTTAGTGGGAATGAAAAATGGTACAGTAACTTTGAAAAACAATTTGGCAATTTCTTTTAAACACACACTTACCACAAAACCCACAAACACCACTTCTGGACAATTGCTTAAGTGAAATGAAAACTTAACTTCACACAAAAATCTGTATATAAATATTTGTTGTAAATTTATTCTTAATTGCCAAAACTAGAAACAACTCAACTATTTCTCAAACAATAAATGGATTAACAGTAGCACATCAATATGATGGAATATCATTCATTAATAAACAGGGAACTATTGATACACAAAAGAAACCAGACTTAAACGGCTACATAGGATTCCACATATACATAATGTTCTGGAAAAGGCACAACTATAAGACTGGAGAATGTATCCATTAGTGACAGAGGTTAAGGGTTGGGGAGGAAGTTTTAATTACAAAAGAGAAGTTTAAAGATATTTTAATGGAATTGCTCTGTGTGTTCACTGTGGTGATGGTTAGACAATATTATGCATTTGTCTAAATTCATAACTGAACACCAAAAAGAGAAACATTAACATATCTACATTTGAAATAAAACCTAAAACTCAATTAGAGTTGGCCCTCTGTATCCACAGCTCCCCATCCACAGATTCATCCAATCATGGATTGTGTACTATTGTTATTTTTGTGTGCTTGTTTGTTCCTTTTTATTAAAGTATAGTTTATTTACCATATTAGTCTCATCTATAGCATAATAATTTATTATTTTGCAGATTCTACTCCATTATGGGTTATTACAAGATAATATCTATAATTATTTGTGCTATACAGTATATCATTGTTGCTTCTCTATTTTATACACAGTAGTTTTACCTGTTAATACCTTACACCTAATTTGTCCTTCCTCCTTTCCCTCTCCCCTTTGGTACAAGTTTATTTTCTGTTATCTGTGAGCCTTTTTCTGTTTTGTATATACATTCATTTATATTATTTTTAGATTCCACATAAAAGTAATATCATACAGTATTTGTCTGACATTTCATTGAGTATAGTATCCTCTAGGTACATTTATATTGCTACAAGTGTTACAATTTCATTCTTTTTATTGCTGAGTAATATTCCATTGTATATATATGGCGCATCTCTTAAGCCAATTGGCTGTTGATGGGCACTTGGATTGCTTCCATATCTGGGCTATTTTAAATAGTGCTGCTATGAACATTGGAGTGCATTTATCTTTTTAAGTTAATGTTTTTGGCTTTTCTGGATATATACCCAGGAGTGGAATTGTTGGATCATATGGTAGTTCTATTTTTGGTTTTTAGAGGAAACTCCAACTTTCTTTCATAGTGGTAGCACCAATTTACATTCCCACCAATACTGTTCAAGAGTTCCCTTTTTTTCCCCACATTCTTTATAACACTTGTTATTTGTGGACTTCTTTTTTTTTTTTTTCATTTTAAAAAATTAATTTATTTTTTACTGAAGGAAAATTGCTTTACAGAATTTTTCTGTTTTCTGTCAAACCTCAACATGAATCAGCCATAGGTATACATATGTCCTATCCCTTTTGAAACTCCCTCCCATCTCTCTCCCCATCCCACCCCTCTAGGTTGATACAGAGCCCCCCTGTTTGAGTTTCCTGAGCCATACAGCAAATTCCCATTGGCTATCTATTTTACATATGGTAATGTAAGTTTCCATGTTACTCTCTCCATACATCTCACCCTCCTGTCCCCTCTCCCCATGTTCATAAGTCTATTCTCTATGTCTGTTTCTCCATTGTTGTCCTGTACATAAATTCTTCAGTACCATTTTTTTAGTCCATATATATGTGTTAGAATATGGTATTTATCTTTCTCTTTCTGACTCACTTCACTCTGTATAATAGGTTCTAGATTCATCCACCTCATTAGAATGGACTCAAAGGCATTCGTTTTTATAGCTGAGTAATATTCCATTGTGTTTATATACCACAACTTCTTTATCCATTCATCTGTTGATGGACATCTAGGTTGCTTCCATGTTCTAGCTATTGTAAATAGTGCTGCAATGAACAATGGGATACGTGTGTCTCTTTCAATTTTGGTTTTCCTCAGGGCATATGCCTAGGAGTGGGATTGCTGAGTCATATGATGGTTTTATTCCTAGTTTTTAAAGGAATCTCCATACTGTCTTCCATAGTGGCTGTATCAATTTACATTCCCACCAACATTGCAAGAGTGTTTCTTTTTCTCCACACCCTTTCCAGCATTTATTGTTTGTAAACTTTTGATGATGGCCATTCTGATCAGTGTGAGGTGATATCTCATTGTAGTTTTGACTTGCATTCCATTCTCACAGATGTGGGTTGGTACCTCATTGTTTTGATTTGCTTTTCTTTAGTGATTTCTTTTTAACATTGAGTTTTATGAGCTGTGTGTATATTCTGAATATTAACCCATTGTTAGTCAAGGTACTTGCAAATATTTTCCCCCATTTCTGTAGGTTGTTGTTTTATTTTGTTGATGGTTTTCTTTGCTGTGCAAAAGCTTTTAAGTTAATTAGGTTCCGTTTGCTTATTTTTTCTTTTACCTATTTTGCCTTAGGAGGCCAATCCAAAAAAAATCACTATGATTTATGTCAAACAGTGGTCTACCCAGGTTCTCTTCTAGGGGTTTTATGCATTTTGTTATATTTAGTTCCTTAAACCATTTTGAGTTTGTTTTTATATATGGTATGAGATAACATCCTAATCTCATTGT
This sequence comes from Bubalus bubalis, assembly GCF_019923935.1. Classification (NCBI taxonomy): domain Eukaryota; kingdom Metazoa; phylum Chordata; class Mammalia; order Artiodactyla; family Bovidae; genus Bubalus; species Bubalus bubalis. The sequence goes on from NC_059181.1 coordinate 54,375,244, forward strand.
TTTACATATGAGTGTCCAGTTTTCCCAGTACCACTTGTTAAAGAGTCAGTCTTTTCATATATATGCTCAATTCAGTTCAGTCGCTCAGTCGTGTCTGACTCTTTGCGACCCCATGAATTGCAGCATGCCAGGCCTCCCTGTCCATCACCAACTCCCGGAGTTTACCCAAACTCATGTCCATCGAGTCGGTGATGCCATCCAGCCATCTCATCCTCTGTCATCCCATTCTCCTCCTGCCCCCAATCCCTCCCAGCATCAGGGTCTTTTCCAATGAGTCAACTCTTTGCATGAGGTGGCCAAAGTACTGGAGTTTCAGCTTTAGCATCAGTCCTTCCAATGAACACCCAGGACTGGTCTCCTTTAGGATGGACAGGTTGGATCTCCTTGTAGTCCAAGGGACTCTCAAGAGTCTTCTCCAACACCACAGTTCAAAAGCATCAATTCTTCAACTCTCAGCCTTCTTCACAGTCCAACTCTCACATCCATACCTGACCACTGGAAAAACCATAGCCTTGACTAGACAGACTTCTGTTGGCAAAGTAATGTCTCTGCTTTTTAATATGCTATCTAGGGTGGTCATAACTTTCCTTCCAAGGAGTAAGCGTCTTTTAATTTCATGGCTGCACTCACCATCTGCAGTGATTTTGGAGCCCCCCCAAATAAAGTCTGATACTGTTTCCACTGTTTCCCCATCTATTTCCCATGAAGTGATGGGACCAGATGCCATGATCTTCGTTTTCTGAATGTTGAGCTTTAAGCCAACTTTTTCACTCTCCTCTTTCACTTTCATCAAGAGGTGTTTTAGTTCCTCTTCACTTTCTGCCATAAGGGTGGTGTCACTACTATGTATAAAATATATAACTAAAGAGAACCTACTGTATAAGCACAGGGAACTTTACTCAGTGCTCTGCAGTGATTTAAATGGAATGGAAATCTGAAAAAGAGTGGATATACATATACATATGACTAATTCACATTGTTCTACAGCAAGAAATTAATACAACATTGTAAATCAACAACACTCCAATTAAAATTAATAAATAAAAAATGTACTGCATTTTTCCCATTGTATATGCTAACTTTTCTATCATCAATTAATTGACCATAGGTGTGTAGGTTTATTTCTGGGCTGTCTATTCAGTTCCATTGATCTATGTGTCTGTTTTTGTGTCAGTAACATGCTGTCTTGATTACTATAGTCTAAAGTCTGGGATAATTATACCTCAAGCTTTGTTCTTTCTCAAGAGGGCTCAGGGTCTTTTGTGGTTCCATATGATATTTAAGATTATTTATTCTAGTTCTGTGAAAAATGTCATGGGTATTTTGATAGGGATGGCATTAAATCTGTAACTTGTTTTGGGTAGTATGTCCATTTTAACAATATTAATTCTTCTAATCCAATAGCATGGGATATCTATTCGTTTCTTTGTATCATCTTCAATTTACTTCATCACTGTTTTATAGTTTATAAAACTATATTTATAGAGTATAAATCTTTCATTCACAATTAAGCTTGTGTGTTAGTCAGTCAGTCTGACTCTATGTGTTCCCATGGACTGTAGCCTGCCAGCCTCCTCTGCCTATGGAATTCTCCAGGCAAGAATGCTGGAGTGAGTAGCCATTCCCTTCTCCAGGGGATCTTCCCAACCCAGGGATCAAACCCAGGTCTCCTGCATTGCAGTAGCCACCAGGGAAGCTTATCCCTAGGTATTTGGTTAGCCAAAAAGTTAATTTTGGTTAGCCAAAAAGTTCATTCAGGTTTTTTTTTGTAATGTCTTATGGAAAAACCAAATGAACTTTTGGGCAACCCAGTATTTTATTCTTTTTCATGCAATTTTAAATGAGACTGAATTTTTTTTTTTGGTTTCTTTTTCTGATATTTCATTATAGTGTGTAGAAATACAATAGATTTATTTACATTAATCTTGTATCCTGAAACTTCACTGAGTTCTAATAATTTAGGGGTGGAGATTTTAAGGTTCTCTATATAGAGTATCATGTCATCTGAAAATAGTGACAGTTTTAACTCTTCCCTTCCCATGTGGAAAGTTTTTTCTGTCTTTCTTCTCTGATTACTGTAGTTAGGACTTCCAGTACTATGTTAAAAGTGGCAGGAGTGGGCATTCTTGTCTTGAATTTACAGGAAAAGTTGTCAGCTTTTCACTGTTGAGTGTGATGTTGGCTGTGGGTTTGAATACATGCCCTTTAATAGGTTGTGATAGGTTCCTTCTATATGCTCTTTGATGAGGGTTTTTATCAAGAATGGATGTTAAATTTTGTCAAATGTTTTTTATGCATCTATTGAGATGGTCATGTGATTTTTATCCTTCCTTTATCCTATCCTTTTTATCCTAATGTGGTTTATGACATTAATTGATTTCAGGATACTGAACCATCCTTATGATCCTTGAATAAATCCAGCTTGAAAATGGTGTATGATCCTTTTTATTTATTATTAGGTTCAGCTTGCTAATATTCTGTTGATTGTTTTTGTATATATATTCATCCAAGATATTGACCTGTAATTTTCTTTTTGTGGTGTCTTTATCTGGTTTGGTATCATGGTAATGGTGTCCTCATAGAATGAATTTGGGAATGTTCCCTCCTCTTTAATTTTTTGGAATAGTTTGAGAAGGATAGGTATTATTTCTTCTTTGTATGTTTGGTAGAATTCCTCTATGAAGCCATCTGGCCCTGAAATTTTGTTTGCTAGGAGTTTTATTATTATGATTATTATTACAAATTCAATTTCACTTCTAGTGATCAGTTTGTTCAAATTATCTGTTGCTTCTTTATTCTGTTGTGGCAGACTGTATGTTTCTAGAAATTTGTCTCTTATTTCTAGGTTGTCCAATTTGTTGGCATACAACTGTTCATAGTGTTCTCATGATTTTTTTTTTTTGTATCTCTATGGTATTGGTGTTACTTTTCCTTTTTCATTTCTAATTTTGCTTATTTTTGTCTTCTGCTTGGTGAGACTGGGTAAAGGTTTATCAATTTTGGTTATCTTTTCAAAAATCAGCTCTTTGTTTCATTTTTCTATTTAAAAAATGTTCTATTTTATTTCTTTCCACTCTGATCTTTACTATATTCCTCCTGTTCACTTTGGGCTTTGTTCTTTATTTTCTGATTCTTTTAGGTGGTATGTTGGGTTGTATATTTAAAATTTTTATTGTTTCTTGAGGAAAGCCTGTATTGCTATAAACTTCCCTCTTAGAACTCCTCGTGTAGCATTTCCCCAACTTTTTGGAAAGTTATGTTTCCATTTTTATTTGTCTCAAGGTATTTTCTGAGTTTCTCTTTGATTTATTGACACATTTTTTTTTTAGTAATACATTGTTTACTCTCTGCTTTGTTATTTTCCTATTTGTCTGTTGTTGATTTCTAGTTTCATATCATTGTGTCAGAAAATATGCTTGATAAAAGTGCTATCCTCTTGAATTTGTTGAGGCTTGTTTTGTGACCCAGTATGCAATCTATCCTGGATACAATTTCAGGTGCACTTGAAAAGAACGTGTATTCTATTGTTGTTGGATGTAATGTTCTATAGTGAAAGTGAAAGTCACTCAGTCATGTCCAACTCTTTGTGACCCCATGGACTATACAGTCCATGGCATTCTCCAGGCCAGAATACTGGAGTGGGTAGCCTTTCCCTTCTCCAGGGGATCTTCCCAACCCAGGGACTGAACCCAGGTCTCCTGCATTACAGGCAGATTCTTTACCAACTGAGCCACAAGGGAAGCCCAAGAATACTGGAGTTGGAATATCCAGGAATCAAACCAGGGTCTCCTGCATTGCAGGCAGGTAATGTTCTATAGATGTCTAGTAAGTCCAAATAGTCTATTTTGTCATTTAAGACCACTGTTGCCTTATTGATGTTCAGTCTGAATGATCTGTCCAGTCATGTAAGAGGGGTATTAAATCCCCCTACTATTATTGTCAGATTCTCCCTTTGTGTCTGTTAGTATTTGCTTTTTATAATTACATATTCCTGTATTTTGGTACATATATATTAACAAATGCAACATCCTCCTTTTGTTTTGATCCCTTTATCATTATATAGTACCTTTCTTTGTCTTTTGTTACAGACTTTGTTCTAAAGTATATTTTGTCTGATATGAGTATTGCTATGCTTATTTTCTTATCATTTATATTTGCGTGAAATATCTTTTTCCACACCCTCACTTTCAGTCTGGGCATGTCTTTAGTTCTAAAGTGAATCTCCTTTGTATTTCTGTGTTGTCTGTTGTGATCTCTCATCAACAATTATATGCCAATAAAATGGACAATGTGGAAGAAATGGACAAATTCTTAGAAAAGTACAACTTTCCAAAACTCAACCAGGAAGAAATAGAAAATCTTAACAGACCCATCACAAGCACGGAAATTGAAACTGTAATCAAAAATCTTCCAGCAAACAAAAGCCCAGGTCCAGACGGCTTCACAGCTGAATTCTACCAAAAATTTAGAGGAGAGCTAACACCTATCCTGCTCAAACTCTTCCAGAAAATTGCAGAGGAAGGTAAACTTCCAAACTCATTCTATGAGGCCACCATCACCCTAATATCAAAACCTGACAAAGATCCCACAAAAAAAGAAAACTACAGGCCAATATCACTGATGAACATAGACGCAAAAATCCTTAACAAAATTCTAGCAATCAGAATCCAACAACACATTAAAAAGATCATACACCAGGACCAAGTGGGCTTTATCCCAGGGATGCAAGGATTCTTCAATATCCGCAAATCAATCAATGTAATATACACCCCATTAACAAATTGAAAAATAAAAACCATATGATTATCTCAATAGATGCAGAGAAAGCCTTTGACAAAATTCAACATCCATTTATGATAAAAACTCTCCAGAAAGCAGGAATAGAAGGAACATACCTCAACATAATAAAAGCTATATATAACAAACCCACAGCAAACATTATCCTCAATGGTGAAAAATTGAAAGCATTTCCTCTAAAGTCAGGAGCAAGACAAGGGTGCCCACTTTCACCATTACTATTCAACATAGTTTTGGAAGTTTTGGCCACAGCAATCAGAGCAGAAAAAGAAATAAAAAGAGTCCAAATTGGAAAAGAAAAAGTAAAGCTCTCACTATTTGCAGATGACATGATCCTCTACATAGAAAACCCTAAAGACTCCACCAGAAAATTACTAGAACTAATCAATGACTATAGTAAAGTTGCAGGATATAAAATCAACACACAGAAATCCCTTGCATTCCTATACACTAATAATGAGCAAACAGAAAGAGAAATTAAGGAAACAATTCCATTCACCATTGCAACGGAAAGAATAAAATACTTAGGAATATATCTACCTAAAGAAACTAAAGACCTATATATAGAAAACTATAAAACACTGGTGAAAGGAATCAAAGAGGACACCAACAGATGGAGAAATATACCATGTTCATGGATTGGAAGGATCAATATAGTGAAAATGAGTATACTACCCAAAGCAATTTATAGATTCAATGCAATCCCTATCAAGCTACCAACAGTATTCTTCACAGAGCTAGAACAAATAATTTCACAATTTGTATGGAAATACAAAAAACCTCGAATAGCCAAAGCGATCTTGAGAAAGAAGAATGGAACTGGAGGAATCAACCTACCTGACTTCAGGCTCTACTACAAAGCCACAGTTATCAAGACAGTATGGTACTGGCACAAAGACAGAAATATAGATCAATGGAACAAAATAGAAAGCCCAGAGATAAATCCACGCACATATGGACACCTTATCTTTGACAAAGGAGGCAAGAATATACAATGGATTAAAGACAATCTCTTTAACAAGTGGTGCTGGGAACTCTGGTCAACCACTTGTAAAAGAATGAAACTAGAACACTTTCTAACACCATACACAAAAATAAACTCAAAATGGATTAAAGATCTAAACGTAAGACCAGAAACTATAAAACTCCTAGAGGAGAACATAGGCAAAACATTCTCCGACATACATCACAGCAGGATCCTCTATGACCCACATCCCAGAATATTGGAAATAAAAGCAAAAATAAACAAATGGGACCTAGTTAACCTTAAAAGCTTCTGCACATCAAAGGAAACTATTAGCAAGGTGAAAAGACAGCCTTCAGAATGGGAGAAAATAATAGCAAATGAAGCAACTGACAAACAACTAATCTCAAGAATATATAAGCAACTCCTACAGCTCAACTCCAGAAAAATAAATGACCCAATCAAAAAATGGGCCAAAGAACTAAATAGACATTTCTCCAAAGAAGACATACAGATGGCTAACAAACACATGAAAAGATGCTCAACATCACTCATTATCAGAGAAATGCAAATCAAAACCACTATGAGGTACCATTTCACACCAGTCAGAATGGCTGCGATCCAAAAGTCTACAAATAATAAATGCTGGAGAGGGTGTGGAGAAAAGGGAACCCTCTTACACTGTTGGTGGGAATGCAGACTAGTACAGCCACTATGGAGAACAGTGTGGAGATTCCTTAAAAAACTGGAAATAGAACTGCCTTATGATCCAGCAATCCCACTGCTGGGCATACACACTGAGGAAACCAGAAGGGAAAGAGACAGGTGTACCCCAATGTTCATCGCAGCACTGTTTATAATAGCCAGGACATGGAAGCAACCTAGATGTCCATCAGCAGATGAATGGATAAGAAAGCTGAGGTACATATACACGATGGAGTATTACTCAGCCATTAAAAAGAATACATTTGAATCAGTTCTAATGAGGTGGATGAAACTGGAGCCTATTATACAGAGTGAAGTAAGCCAGAAGGAAAAAACACCAATACAGTATACTAACGCATATATATGGAATTTAGAAAGATGGTAACAATAACCCTGTGTACGAGACAGCAAAAGAGACACTGATGTATAGAACAGTCTTATGGACTCTGTGGGAGAGGGAGAGGGTAGGAAGATTTGGGAGAATGGCATTGAAACATGTAAAATATCATGTATGAAACGAGTTGCCTGTCCAGGTTCGATGCACGATACTGGATGCTTGGGGCTAGTGCACTGGGACGACCCAGAGGGATGGTATGGGGAGGGAGGAGGGAGGAGGGTTCAGGATGGGGAACACATGTATACCTGTGGCGGATTCATTCTGATATTTGGCAAAACTAATACAATTATGTAAAGTTTAAAATAAAATTAAAAATATATATATATATATATATAAAATAAAGTCAATCTCTTTTAGGTAGCATATTGAAGGTCTTGTTTTTTCTATCCAATCGCTCACCATAGTTGGAGCATTTGGCTCACTGATATCTAAAATAATAATTGATAGGTATGTCCTTATTGCCACTTTATTGTTTTTCCAATTGTTTCTGTATTGTTTTTCCAGTCTTTTCTGTTCATTCTTTATTTTCGTTTCTTCCATTGTGGTTTGATTATTTTCTTTAGTAGTATGCTTGCATTCCTTTCTTTTTGGTTTTGTGTATCTATTGCAGGTTTTTGATTTATGGTTGCCATTGGGGTTCATATAAGTTGACCCATAATTTTATTTACTTGATTTAAACTATATCATTTAGCTTCAAATATATTCTAAAAGATTATTTTCATTCCCTTCCCCCATATTTTGTGTTTGTGATGTCATAGTTTACATCTTCATGCTTATTATTCCTTTACTGTTTATTTTAGTTACAGTTGCTTTTTACTATTTTTTGTCTTTTAATTTACATAGTGGGTTATTTAGGTGATCTTTAATCCTTACTGTACATTTGCCTTTCCTATTGGGATTTTCTATTTCCTATAGATTATTGTTTCTTTTCCATTTAGGAAAGACTCTTCAACATTTCTTTTATGGAAGGTTTAATATGGGTGAATTATTTTAGGTTTTGCTTGTCTGAGAAGTTCTTTATCTCTCCTTCTATTCTAAATGATCATCTTGTGGGTAGAGTATCCTAGGTTTCAGGGTTTTGTTTGTTTTTATTTTTTCCTTTCAGTCCTTTGAATATATCATGCCACTTCTTTCTGGCCTACAAAGTGTCTGCATAGAAATCAGCTAATATCCTTATTGGTGTTCTTTTGTATATGACTCTGTTTTCCTCTCACTGCCTTTAGTATTCTCTCTTTAACTTTTGCTCTTTTAATAATTATACAACTTGGCATGTGTCTGTTTGGGTTCATCTTGTTTGAGACCCTCTGTTGATTCCTGTACCTGGATATCTATTTCCTTCTTTAGTTTTGGGAAATTTTCAACCATAATTTTCAAGTACATTTTCAATACCCTTCTCTCTCTCTTTCCTTCTGGAACCCCTATAATGCAAATGTAAACATGTTTAATGTTATCCCAGGGATCTCATATGTTGCTTTCATTTGTTCTCATTTGTCTGTCTGCTATTCTGGTTGGGTGATTTCCATTATTCTATCTTCCAGGTCACTTACACATTCTTCTGTCTGCTTTTATAGTGTTATTTTGATTTTGTCTTTTTTTTTTGGTATTTTATATTTACTTGTTAAAATGACCTCTGTTTAGACCTCTTCCCAATTCAGTAAGCATTTTTTATTACCAATGTTTTGAATTCTTTATCTGGTAAGTTGTTTTTCCATTTTATTATTTATTTTTCAGGGGTTTTCTCTTGCACTTTCAAATGAAAGTTGTTTCTCTGCCTTTTCATTGTACTTATCTTTCTCTGTCTCTGTGAATTTAGGTGAAACAGTTACCTATTGTGGTCTTGAATGGGTGTTCTTATGTGGGCATGTCCTTATGCAGACTTCAAGTGCCCAATGCCTTTCTTGGGAGGGACGGATTTGTTGTGGATGTCAGTCATGTCTTTCTTCAGGGTATTCTGGCAGATATCACCTTGGTAGGGAGTGGAGTTGGTGATGGAGGAGCTAGAGCCTACCAAAGGTGTGTAGAAGGACTTCCTCTCTTCTCAGTGGCTATCACCACCCTTTCAGGGTGGAATCTGCTCCCAAGTCACTGGAGCAAAAGTCCTGAGGGTCAGGGTCAAGCTGGCACTGTTCCCTTTAAGTTTTTCTTTCTCCTCATACTGGGACCTTTGCCCAAAGGAGGGGCGTACTAAAGCAAGTGGGATTGTATGCTTACAGAGGTGTGATGCTCTCCCTCTGTAGGTGAATATGACTGTGTTCAGATGCAGCACACAGACACGTCTTTTCCCTAGTTGTGGCCAATCTAATGCTGCTCTGTGGCTTGGAGTGAGTTTGGCTTGTACTGGGGTGCACTGAGATGCTTGTGGGAAATCCAGCCACTGCACTGCCATCAGAAGTCAGGGCTCCTTCTGGGGTACCATTTGAGTAAGTACCAACAATGGCTGCTGCGTCCCACCTGAGTTATATCCTGGGCCCCCAGGCTACCTCTGCATCCCTAGATATAGTATTTTCCAGGTCCTGGACACCCTGGATCCAGTGCCAAGCTGTGATGTGGAGTGAGTGGGACTATAGCATTCACTCAGCTCAAGGTAGGGAGTGTGGCAAGGTGGCAGTTGTTAGAGCAGAACTCTCTCCACCCTGCTGGTGGCACACCAGCACTTGCACACTCCTCACAAGTAAAGCCTAGGTATCTCTAGCCTTTCTATCTATCCCAGAAGTTTTCCAAGCAGCCAAGGGAGCTTGTCTCCTATATGTAGGACCACGGTATTGGGACAGGCAGTCTGTGGCTGAACCTGCTCATTCCCCAGGGAGAGTGTTAGGCTGAGCAATATCCCTTTTCCTCTGAGTTCCCTCTCAGGGGCACAGGTCCCAAATCAATGCTTTTCTTCTCATCCTACCCAATTGCCTGTGTATTTTTCTTAAAATCTTGGTTGTACAGGAATCCTTCTAATTTCTGGTTAGTTTTCTGTGAGATTTGTTCCACACATCAACATATTTTTGATGTGCTTGTTGCAGGGAGGTGAATTCCACATCCTAGTCTGCCATTTTGATTTCCCTCTGGATTGTGAGCTTCCCTCATAGCTCAGTCAGTAAAGAATCTGCCTGCAATACAGGAGACCCAGGTTCAATTCCTGGGTTGGGAAGATTCCCTGGTAAAGGAAATGGCAATCCACTCCAGTATTTTTGCCTGAAAAATCCCATGGACAGAGGAACCTGGCAGGCAAGAATTGGACACGACTTAGTAACTAAACCACCACCACCTGGATTGTGTACTTTTTGTAATCTAAGTTTGAATTCATGGATTATAAATGTGAAACACATGTATATAGAGGGCTGACTATGGGACTTGAGTATCTGTGGCTTTTAATATCCACAGTGGGTCCTGGAGCCAATGAGCCCCCAGATACTGAGGGAGGACTGTATATTTCCACATTCCATTAACAAAGAGTTAGAAAATAAAATTCTTATAAGATATCTCTACAATAGAATCAAAAACTTTTCTGGACACAGTAGCATAGCTAGCAAATTATGTGCAATAACACTTTAGGAAAAATGATGAAAATTAATTGGGATACATTGCTTTGACTGAATACATATATATAATACATATATATATATATAATACATATATATATATATATGTGTGTGTGTGTGTGTGTGTGTATAAAATTCCCAATACGATGATGTTAAGAGGTGAGGGCCTTTGGGAGGCAATTAGGTAATGAGAGTATAGCTATAATGAATGGGATTAGGGCTTATTAAAGAGGTCACAGAGATCCCATTTACCATTGCATCAGAAAGAATAAAATACCTAAGAATAAAACCACCTAGGAAGGCAAAACAACCATACCCTGAAACTATAAGATGTTGATGAAAAAAATTGAAAATGAAACAAACAAAAGGGAAGATATACTGTGTTCTTGTATTGGAAGAATCAATATTTTAAAAATGTCTATATTACCCAAGACAATCTACAGATTCAAGCAATTCCTATAAAATTACCAATGGCATATTTGAAAGAATTGAAATAAAAAATTTAAATTTGTATGGAAACACAAAAGACCCTGAGCAGCCAAAACAATCTTGAAAAAGAAAAATGGAGCTGTAAGAATCAGGCTCCTTGACTTCGGATTATACCACAAAGCTATAGTAACCAAAAGAGCATGGTACTTGTACAAAAACAGAAATATAGATTGATGGAACAGAATATAAAACTCAGAAATAAAGCCACGTAATATGGTCTATTTATCTTCGACAAAAGAGACAAAGATATATAATAGAGAAAAGACAGTCTCTCTAATAAGTGGTATGGAAAAACTGAACCTGTAAAAAATCAAGTTAGAACATTCTCTAACACCATACATAAAAATAAACTCAAAATGGATTAAAGACCTAAATGTAGGACCAGATACTATAAAACTTCGAGAAAAACAGAACATTCTTTGACATAAACTGCAGCAATAGCTTTTTGGACCTGTCTCCTAGAGTAATGGAAACAGAAGCAAAAGTAAATAAGTGGGACCTAATTAAACTTAAAAGCTTTTGTACAGCAAAGAAAATCATAAACAAAACAAAAAAACAACCTGCAGATTTGGAGAAAAATATTTTCAAATAATGTAGCTGTCAAGAGATTAATCTCCAAAATATATTAACAGCTCATACAGTTCAAGATCCAAAAAACCAAACAGCCCAATCAGAAATGGGCAGAAGATCTAAAAAGACATTTCCCCAAAGAATACATTGAGATGACCAAAAGGTATATGAAATGAGTTCAACATCACTAGATTAATAGAGAATTGCAATTACTAGAATTATTAGAGAAATGCAAATTGAAACTAGAGTGAAATATCACTTTACACCAGTCAGAAGGGCCAACATCAAAGAGTCTACAAATATTAATAATAAATGCTATAAAGGGTGTGGAGAAAAAAGGACTCTCCTACACTGTTGGTAGAAATATAACTTGGTACAGCCAATATGGAGAACAGTATGGAGGTTCCTTTAAAAACTAGAAATAGAGCTTCCATATAGTCCTGCAATCCTGCTCCTGGGCCTATATCCAGAGAAAAAAATAATTCAAAAAGATACATGCACTGCAATGTTCATAGCAGTACTATTTACAATAGCCAAGACATGGAAGCAACCTAAGTGTCCATCAACAGATGAGTGGATAAAGAAGATGTGGTACATATATACAATGGAATATTTCTCAGCCATAAAAAAGAATGAAATTATGCCATTTGCAGCAACATGGATGGATCTAGAAATTATCATACTAAGTGAAGTAAGCCAGATAGAGAAAGACAAATATCTTATGATGTCACTTATATGTGAAATCTTAAAAAAAAAATGATACAAATGAGCTTATTTACAAAACAGAAATAGACACACACACACACGAAACAAATTTATGCTTACCAATGGATTAGGGGAGGAAAAATTAGAAATTTGAGATTAATGGATACACATTACTATATGTAAAATAGGTAACCAACAAGGGCAGGAAACTATACTCAAAATTTTGTAATAATCTACAATGGAAGAGAATGTTAAAAAAAAAAATATACCAAGATACCAAGATTTGTTATAGATCTATTGTCATAAGGAAGTGCAGTATTGGCACAAGTACAGACAAGTAAACCAATGAGACACACTAGAACATACCAAAGCACTCTCATGTATGTGGATACTTGTTTTTATAACAAAATGGTACTAGAAAGGAATGGATAAAAGAAGATTTTTTGATAAATGGTGCTGAGACAATGGGACATCTATATGGTAGACAAAACTAAATGGAACCCTATTTCAAACCAACACCAGGCATTGGTATATAATCGAACCTATAGATTATAGAACTAAAAAGCAAGTGGCAAAACTACAAAACTTTGAAAATTATGTATGAAAATATCTTCATACCCTTGGAATAGGGAGAAAATATTTACAAAACATGGAATCCATAAGGACTTATAGCTAACATTTTTTTTTAATTTCATGTACATTGATAAGAGACAGACAGCCCCTAGAAAAATTAGGAAAAGGCTTGAAAAGTCACTTAACAAAGAAGGAAATCCAAATGATCAATAATCATAAAATATACCCATTTGTAGATATAAAATTTTAAATATGACAAATGCCAATTATAGAAAAGGGTATGAATCAATAGTAACTTTTATACACTATTGGTGGGAATGTAAACTGATACAAGCACTTTGTAAAACAGTTTGGTATCATCAATTAAAATACTATGACCCAATGGGTATATCCTCAGTAATGAACAGAACAGAAATGTGTGAATATATACACAAATGATACAGCCTAAAACTAGACACAATCTAAATTCTTGATGGCCAATACACACATGAAAAAATGTTCAACATCACTCATTATTAGAGAAATGCAAATCAAAACTACAATGAGTTATTACCTCACATCAATCAGAATAGCCATTATCAAAAAATCTACAAACAATAAATGCTGGAGAGGATGTGTAGAAAAGAGGAACTGTCCTGCACTCTTGGTGGTAATGTAAATTGATATAGCTACTAGGGAGAACAGTATGGAGATTCTGTTAAAAATGAGGAATAAAACTACCATATGACCCAGCAATCCCACTACTGGGCCATAAAACCTGAGAAAACCACAAATCAAAAAGACACATGTACCCCAATGTCCATTGCAGTGCTATTTACAATAGCCAGGGCATGGAAACAATCTAGATATCCATCAACAAATGAATGAATAAAGAAAATGTGGTACATATATACAATGGAATATTACTCAGCCATAAAAGGAATGAATTTAGTCAATTGTAGTGAGGTGGATGAACCTAGAGCCTGTTATACAGAATGAAGTAAATCAGAAAGAGAAATACAGACACTATATATCAACACATATATATGTAATCTAGAAAACTAGTACTGATGAATCTGTATACAGGTAAGGAATAGAGACATAGACATAGAGAATGGACTTGAGGACACAGTGAGAGAAGGAGAGAATAGGAGGAATGGACAAAGTAGCATTGACATATATATACACTACCATGTGTAAAATAGGTAGCTAGTGGGAAGCTGCTATATAACACACGGAGCCCAGCCTGGTTCTCAGTGATGACCTAGAGGGGTGGGATGGGAATGGAGAAGGAGGCTCAAGAGGGAAGGCATGTATGTATAATCATAGCTGATTCATTGTTGTATGGCAGACACCAACACAACATTGTAAAGCAATTATCCTCCAATTTAAAATAAATAAATTCCTTTCAACGTGGAGTGATATTTTTTTTCTGATTTATACAATAAACTACCATGCCTCTGCAAAGACAAAAATATTATAGTACGTGAAACAACATAGATAAATCTCACAAATATAATCCAGTCATAAATTTCAAGACAAACAAAGTTTAACCACAGTGTTTAAGGATACATACCTAGGTGGTGAAGGTATAAACAGATGGTAAAAAGTCACATCATATTTAACTTTTAGCAGGGTGGAGGGGTGTGTGATAGGAAGGAACCCAGGTAGGATGCCCTTTCTGGGTGCTGACAGTTTTTTTCTTATCTCAAGTGATGGTTATATTAATACATGTGTATTCATTTTGTCATAATTCATTGAGTAATATACTCATGATTAATGTATGATACTTACATTTCAATATTTAAAAAATCTTTAAAAACAAAGAATGGAGGCTATCTGACAAACTTTCTCAGCTTGCCACCCCCTCCCCCCACTTGCTGGTCAATGCATCTGTGTGTATGTTCATCCTTGCCTTTTTCCCTCTAGCCTCAAAGATATGGCATCTCTTCTGTCTCCTCTAAGCCACTTCGCAACTAAATTATCCTCTTTCTCCAACATCTTTGACTTATCATTCCACTGTTACATCCTATCACCCCACTCCAGTACTCTTGCCTGGAAAATTCCATGGATGGAGGAGCCTGGAAGGCTGCAGTCCATGGGGTCGCTGAGGGTTGGACACGACTGAGCGACTTCCCTTTCACTTTTCACTTTCATGCATTGGAGAAGGAAATGGCAACCCACTCCAGTGTTCTTGCCTGGAGAATCCCAGGGACGGGGGAGCCTGGTGGGCTGCCGTCTATGGGGTCGCACAGAGTCAGACACGACTGAATTGACTTAGCAGTTACATCCTATAAATATGCTAAAGCAATCTAGTATGCCCCCACATTTTTCTTTCCTTCTTCTTTTTCCCCTTCCACCTCCCTTTCTCTTTTCAAGTGTTAATTTACACATGCACACACTCTCTCTTTCTCTCCATTTCGTTCTTCAATCAATTGAAATCTGGTTTCCACACTTTGTCTCACTGCCCCCTCTCTAAGTTCAGCAATGACCTTCCTTACAATCGTCATTGGCTGTTTCAGGTGTCATCTTTTTGGCCCTTTCTATTGTATTTTATATTAGTAATCAAATTCATTGAAATCCTCTCCTCCTCTGGCTTCCAGGACATTGCTGTTTCCCAGATTTCCTTTTGCTTATGTTACTATTACTAAGAAGAAGCATATTTTATAGTTAACAATCATGTATCTTTTTTTTTCTGTGTCCTCAGCAACTTTCTAAGCATTTACATATATTAACTTATTCCTCATACAACCCTATAAAATAGATAATGTTGCTATCATCTTTTTACAAGTAAAGGAATGGAGGCACCTAAGGTCATCAATATAAGTGGCAGGGGGAGAATTTGAACCTAGGTAGTCTGGATCCAAAATTTGTTCTCTCACTTTTACCTCTCCTGCATACACAGTTGCAATTGAGGGCTTTCTTTCTTCCTTTATTTAACTGTTGATGTTCCCTGGAATTTATCCTCAACCCTCTGCTCCTCTTACTCTAAAACTTCTCTTTAGCTAATCTTGTCCACTCTCAGGATTCAAAAAACCATCTATACGCCAATGAACCCCAAATCTTACCAACAACCCTGACTTCTCTGCTAAGTTCGGGACTGGCCTCGTGTATCCTGTGGGAAATCATATACACTTAGAAGGGTCCTGTTCAGTTGCAAAGTTGTGTTCAACTTTTTATGAGCCCATGGACTGAAGCATGTCAGGCCTCCCTGTCCCTCACTATCTCCTGGAGGGTACTGCACTTGGATTAATACTCTGTTGTCACTACCTTGAATTCTTAATTCTTGAAAGAGTGGATCTACATTTTCATTTTGCAGTGGAACTTACAAACTATGTTGCTGTTTCTGGCTAAGCTTATGATATATATTGAATTACCTAATGGACAGCTCCACCTTTCTCTCCAGATCTACACACATGTCCTTCAAATCCCAACCTTACTAATATTTTATCTGATACCCTAACTTCAGTTGATGGTAACAGCCAGTCACCCAACCCAGAAACCTGAGAACCATCCTTAATTTCTCCTTGTAACTTCATCCAAACCTGCCAAGACCTGCCACCATAACTTGCTACCTTTTCTTTGAATCATCTTTTCCTTTTCATCACTGTTGCCCTAGTTCAGACTCTCATTTTCTTTTGTCTAGAATATTGCAATGGTTCTCTTTAAACCCATCTTTCCTGATGCTGCCAAGCAGGGCTGCCACACTGTACAACTCCAGGTAACATTATTCACACTGTGCAATGTAGTAGCCCTAATAACAAGACTGAATTTTCTTAAATGCAAATCAGTCAGTTCAGTTCAGTTCAGTCGCTCAGTCGTGTCCAACTCTTTGCAACCCCATGAACTACAGCATGCCAGGCCTCCCTATCCATCACCAACACCCGGAGTCCACCCAAACCCATGTCCATTGTGGCAGTGATGCCATCCAACCATCTCATCCTCTGTCATCCCCTTCTCCTCCTGCCCTCAATCTTTTCCAGCATCAGGGTCTTTTCAAATGAGTCAGCTTTCCGCATCAGGTGGCCAAAGTACTGGAGTTTCAGCTTCAACATCAGTCTCTCCAATGAACACCCAGGACTAATCTTCTTTAGGATGGACTAGTTGGATCTCCTTGCAGTCCAAGGGACTCTCAAGAGTCTTCTCCAATACCACAGTTCAAAAGCATCAATTCTTCAGTGCTCAGTTTTCTTTATAGTCCAACACTCACATCCATACATAACTACTGGAAAAACCATAACTTCGACTAGATGGACCTTTGTTGGCAAAGTAATGCCTCTGCTTTTGAATATGCTGTCTAGGTTGGTCATAACTTTCCTTCCAAGGAGCAAACATCTTTTAATTTCATGGATACAATCACCATCCACAGTGATTTTGGAGCCCAGAAAAATAAAGTCAACCACTGTTTCCACTGTTTCCCCATCTATTTGCCATGAAGTGATGGGACCGGATGCCATGATCTTAATTTTCTGAATGTTGAGCTTTAAGCCAACTTTTTCACTCTCCTCTTTCACTTTCATCAAGAAGCTCTTTAGTTCTTCAATTTCTGCCATAAGGGTGGTGTCATCTGCATATCTGAGGTTATTGATATTTCTCCCGGCAATCTTGATTCCAGCTCGTGCTTCATCCAGCCCAGCATTTCTCATGATGTGCTCTGCATATAAGTTAAATAAGCAGGGTGACAATATACAGCCTTGCTGTATTCCTTTTCCTATTTGGAACCAGTCTGTTGTTCCATGTCCAGTTCTAACTGTTGCTTCCTGACCTGCATACAGGTTTCTCAAGAGGCAGGTCAGGTGGTCTGGTATTCCCATCTCTTTCAGAATTTTCCACAGTTTATTGTGATCCACACAGTCAAAGGCTTTGGCATAGTCAATAAAGCAGAAATAGATGTTTTTCTGGAACTCTCTTGCTTTATCAATGATCCAGTGGATGTTGGCAATTTGATCTCTGGTTCCTCTGCCTTTTCTAAAACCAGCTTGAACATCTGGAAGTTCACAGTTCACATATTGCTGAAGCCTGGCTTGGAGAATTTTGAGCATTACTTTACTAGCATGTGAGATGAGTGCAATTGTGCAGTAGTTTGAGCATTCTTTGGCATTGCCTTTCTTTGGGATTGGAATGAAAACTGACCTTTTCCAGTCCTGTGGCCACTGCTGAGTTTTCCAAATTTGCTGGCATATTGAGTGCAGCACTTTCACAGCATCATCTTTCAGGATTTGAAAGAGCTCAACTGGAATTCCATCACCTCCACTAGCTTTGTTTGTAGTGATGCTTCCTAAGGCCCACCTGACTTCACATTCCAGGATATCCAGCTCTAGGTGAGTGTGAGTGATCACACTTTCCTGGTTATCTGGGTCATGAGGATCTTTTTTGTACAGTTCTTCTGTGTATTCTTTGTTAATACCCTACTTAAAACTCTTCAATGGCACCCCAGTAACTACAGGATAAATTCCAAACTCCTTAGCATTCCAATCAAGCATGATCCAGGCCTCAAAAATCTCTCCTGTCTTTCACTTCACATTCTATCAATCAAGGTAAACTGGAAATGATCAAACAGGAGATGGCAAGAGTGAACATCGACATTTTAGGAATCAGTGACCTAAAGTGGACAGGAACAGACGAATTTAATTCAGATGACCATTATATCTACTACTGTGGGCAAGAATCCCTTAGAAGAAATGGAGTAGCCCTCATAGTCAACAAAAAAGTCCAAATGCAGAACTTGAGTGCAGTCTCAAAAATGACAGAATGATCTCGGTTCATTTCCAAGGCAAACCATTCAATATCACAGTAATCCAAGTCTATGCTCCAACCACTAATGATGAAGTTGAACGGTTCTTTGAAGACCTAAAAATTTTCTAGAACTAACATCAAAAATGTTAGAAGATAACACCAAAAACACCAAAGAATTGATGCTTTTGAACTGTGGTGTTGGAGAAGACTCTTGAGAGTCCCTTGGACTGCAAGGAGATCCAACCAGTCCATTCTGAAGGAGATCAGCCCTGGAATTTCTTTGGAAGGAGTGATGCTAAAGCTGAAACTCCAGTACTTTGGCCACCTCATGTGAAAAGTTGACTCATTGGAAAAGACTCTGATGCTGGGAGGGGTTGGGGGCAGGAGGAGAAGGGGACGACAGAGGATGAGATGGCTGGATGGAATCACTGACTTGATGGACGTGAATCTGAGTGAATTCCAGGAGTTGGTGATGGACAGGGAGGCCTTGCGTGCTGCGATTCATGGGGTCGCAAAGAGTCAGACACGACTGAGCGACTGAACTGAACTGAACTGAACTGAAAATCAAAAAAAGATGTCCTTTCATCATAGGGGACTGGAATGCAAAAGTAGGAAGTTAAGAGATACATGGAGTAACAGGCAAGTTTGGCCTTGAAGTACAAAATGAAGCAGGAAAAATGCTAAAAGACTTTTGTCAAGAGAATGCACTGGTCATACCAAACACCCTCTGCCAACAACACAAGAGATGACTCTACATATGGACATCACCAGATGGTCAATACCCAAAATCAAATTGATTATATTCTTTGTAGCCAAAGATGATGAAGCTCTATACAGTCAGCAAAAACAAAACCAAGAGCAGACTGTGGCTCAGATCATAAACTTATTGCAAGATTCAAACTTAAATTGAAGAATGTATGGAAAACCACTAGGCCATTCAGGTATGACCTAAATCAAATCCCTTATGATTATACAGTGGAAGTGACAGATTCAAGGGATTGGATCTGATAGACAGAGTGCCTGAAGAACTATGGAAGGATGTTCTTAAGATTCTACAGCAGACAGTGATCAAAAACGCATAAAAGCAAAATGGTTGTCTGAGGAGATCTTACAAATAGCTGAGAAAAGAAGAGAAGCAAAAGGTAAATGAGAAAAGGAAACATATACCCATCTGAATGCAGATCTCCAAAGAATAGCAAGGAGAGATAAGAAAGCCTTCCTAAGCAAAAAATGCAAAGAAATAGAGGAGAACAATAGAATAGGTAAGATTAGATCTCTCTTCAAGAAAATTAGAGATACCAAGGAAACATTTCATACAAAAATGGGCACAATAAAGGACATAAATGATATGGACCTAACAGAAGCAGAAGATAATAAGGAGAGGTGGCAAGAATATATGGAAGAACTATACAAAAAAGATATTAATGACTAGGATATCCATGATGATATGATCACTCACCTAGAACCAGACATCCTTGAGTGTGAAGTCAAGTGGGCCTTAGGAAGCATCACTACGAACAAAGCTAGTGGATGTGATAGAATTCCAGCTGAGCCATTTCAAATCCTAAAAGATGGTACTGTTAAAGTGCTGCACACAATATGCCAGCAAATTTGGAAAACTCAGCAGTGGCCACAGGACTGGAAAGGGTCAGTTTTCCTTCCAATCCCAAAGAAGAGCAACACCAAAGAATGTTCAAACCACAGCACAATTGCACTTATTTTACATGCTAGCAAAGTGATGCCCAAAATCCTTCAAGCTAGGCTTCTACGGTATGTGAACTGTGAACTTCCAGATGTTCAAGCTGGATTTAGAAAAGGCATGGGAACCAAATTGTGAACATCCATTGGATCACAGAAAAAGTTAGAGAATTCCAAAAAAACATCTATTTCTGCTTCATTGACTATGCCAAAGCCTTTGACTGTGTAGACCACAGCAAACTGGAAAATTTGTAGAGATGGGAATACCAGACCACCTTACCTGCCTAATGAGGAACCTGTAGGCAGGTCAAGAAGCAACAGTTAGAACTGACCGTGGAACAATGGACTGGTTCCAAATTGAGAAAGGAGTATGTCAAGGCTATATATTGTCACCATGCTTATTTAACTTATATACAGAATACATTATGAGAAATGCCAGGCTGGATGAAGTACAAACTGGAATCAAGATGCCGGGAGAAATATCAATAACCTCAGATATGCAGATGACACCACCCTTATGGCAGAAAGCTAAGAGGAGTTAAAGAGCCTCTTCATGAAGGTGAAAGAGGAGAGTGAAAAGCTGGCTTAAAACTCAATATTCAAAAGACGAAGGTCATGGTATCCAGTCCCATCACTTCATGGCAAATAGATGGGGAAACAGTGTAAACAGTGACAGACTTTATTTTCTTGGGCTCCAAAATCACTCTGGATGGTGACTGTAGCCATGAAATTAAAAGACACTTGCTTCTTGGAAGAAAGGCTATGATAAACCCAGAGAGCATATTAAAAAGCAGAGATGTTACTTTGCCTACAAAGGGCCATCTTGTCAAAGCTATGGTTTTTCCAGTAGTCATGTATGGATATGAGAGTTGGACCATAAAGAAGGCTAAGCACTGAAGCACTGATGCCTTTGAACTGTGGTCCTGGAGAAGACTCTTGCGAGTCCCTTGGACAGCAAGGAGATCAAACCAGTCAATCCTAAAGGAAATCAACCCTGAATATTCATTGGAAGGACTGATGATGAAGCTGAAGCTCCAATACTTTGGCCATCTGATTCAAAGAGTTGACTCATTGGAAAAGACCCTGATGCTGGAAAAGATTGAAGGCAGGAGGAGAAGGGGACAACAAAGGATGAGATGGTTGGATGGCATTGTGGACTCAATGGATATTAGTTTGAGCAAACTCCAGTAGATGGTGAAGGACAGGGAAGCCTGGTGTGCAGCAGTCCATGGAGTCACAAAGAGCCGGACATTACTGAGTGACTGAACAATAATAACAAATACTTGGTATTTCCTGTTCACACCATGCTTTTTTCTCTTCCTGGAATGTCTTCTCCTCAGCTTTCAATTTCTTGATCCTTTTCATCTGGGTAATTTTTCAGTATTACTGCTTCAGAGCTCAGTCAGTTCAAACAATATCATTTAGGAAGCTTAGTCTGAAACTCAACCCTCAACCACAGGCTGCTCCAGGTATCCCTCCCTCTATCATAGCACTTGTAACACTCTATGATCATTGCTTGTTTATAGTCCCCTCCTCTGAGTATAGGTGATGTAGTGGTAAAGAATCCACCTGCCAATTCAGGAGATGCAGGTGACACAAGAGACACGAGTTTCATCCCTGGGTCGGGATAATCCTCTGGAGTAGGAAATGGCAACTTACTACAGTATTCTTGCCTGGAAAATTCAATGGACAGAGGAGCCTGGTGGGCTACAGTCCATGGGATTGCAAAGAGTTGGTTGTGACTGAGCGCACGTGTGCGTGTGCACACACACACACACCTTTCAGTATAAGCTCCTTCAGAGCCAACACTCAGTGTCCTCAGCACCTAGCAAAGTGCCAAGCCAGACAGAATTGACCCAAGCAAAAGACAAACTCTACACTAACCTCAGGGTAGGAAAATTTTTTTCAGAAATCCTATTAAACTATTTAAAATGGCAAAGAGTATGCATGTAACCCTGTTAAAGACGATGAAAATGATAAATATACCCAGGTCCTATATGAAGCTAGTATGCAGGATTTCAGTCATACTGATTGTGAAAATATTGAAATATTTTCATACTAGCCAGTAAATAGCTATTTAATACTGAGGCTGTCTAACTCCTTCCGCTACTCTTCCAGGCCTTCCCCTAAGATTCTGCCAGACTTATCCATGATCCAGCACTAATGTCTCTTTTGATTGATTATTGTCCATGCTAAAAAATATTTTGAATAGTATATCTAAATTTACTCTTCCTCAATTGTGCAGCATTTCCTCCAACAGCATTTTTGGCTTTCCTTTTTATTTCAGGATCCTTGGGACCCTGGCATAGACTCTAAGCCAAACAATCATCCACTGGAAAGAGTAAACTACAATCTAAAGAGATATTTAGCATTATCAGGACTGACGTTTATCAAGCTTTTCCTGCAATTGGATCTCCCTCTTTTTTTGCAAATTAAATTTTTATGTGTATGGCAGGGCAATATACTACTAAGTTAATTTCCAAATACCTTTCTCTTTTTCTTTTCAGTGGAATAGATTAATAAACAAACCATGGAACCAGGAGGTTTGGAGCAAATCCAAGGTTGTAGCATATCTAACAAGCTCCCAGGTGATACACATACACACTGAACTCTCATCTAAATTCATCGTGGAGATGAGATTAGTTGCCAAGATGGAGAGGGGACATACTATCCTGAAAGAGGAACAATGAGATCTTTGTTGCTAGAGCCTGATTACCAGGTCCTTCCTGGACTGTCTAAACCCAAGATTCTGATATAATTGAAAGGAGGCGAAAGGATCCCACAAAGCAATTGATATTGGACTTCTGGCCAATACCGCTGAGTGAGAATTCAAATAGGACACATTAATTTTTCTAACTTAATCTGCATAGATTTTATTTTACTTTTAAAAATGGATATTGCACTTTAATTTAAAAAGAGTATGAGATGGTTGAATGGCATCTCTGATTCAATGGACATGAACTCGGGCAAACTCCAGGAGATGGTGAGGGACAGGGATGCCTGGCGTGCTGCAGTCTATGGGGTAGCAAAGAGTTGGACACAACTTGGCAACTGAACAATGAAAAATGGATATATATGACATTTCATCTAATAAGCCTAATACATAAGTTAAAAACCAATATTGTTTTAGCTGCTAAACATAATACTAACTCTGAAGTTACAGTTAAATTCTGCAATAAATCTTCAGGTCTGTATACCTCAAAGTTGCTCAGAAATGAAACTTTCAAAATTGTACTTATACTAGAAAGCATCTGTATTCAAAGTTTATCCCAACAGCAAGAGTAACATAAGATGAAGCAAGAACACAGTTACAATAAAATTCTATTTTTTTAATTTCACAAATCAGAGCATTGATTTTATTTTAATTAAGCATTTAAAACATGAGTTGTGTTATTTTTCATTAGACTTGTAATTTGAGATAATTATAGTCCCATGGAGTTGTGAGAAATAAACCAGAGAGATCCTGTGGACCCTTCATTCAGTTTCCCCCAATGGTAACTATATTACAGTACCACAACCATGATATTGACATTGATACAATCCACTGATCTCATTCAAATTTATCCAGCATTACTTGTACTCATTTAAGTGTGTACTTAGTTCTACACAATTTATCACTTTTTGTGTGTCCACATCATAGTCAAGATACAGAACAGTTCCATCACTGCAAGAATCTCTTGTTTTGCCCTTTTATAACCATACGCACTTCCCTCTGACAACCCTCCCCAGAACCAAAACTCTTAAGTCCTGACAACTGTAAACTGTTGACAATTTCTATGATTTTGTCATTTAAAATTTCTTCCATAAATGGAATCATATTGTACATAACTTTTGGGGATTGGCTTTTTTATTTAGCATGATTACCTGGAGATATCTTTTTTCTATTAATATATTTTTCAGTTTGCATTTTGTTCTTTTTTATAACTTCTATTTCCTTGCTGAGATTTTCTATTTTTTCATTTGTTTCTAGCATGTTCATAATTGCTCATTGAAACATCTTTATAATGGCTTCTTTAACATCTTTGTCAGATAATTCCAACATATGATTCATCTCCGTGTTGGCGTCATTTGATTGTCTTTTCCTTTTAAAGTTATTTTCCTGGTTCTTTGTATGACAGGTGATTTTTAAATGTATTCTAGAAATTTTGGCTATTGTGTTAGGGAAGTCTGCTGCTGCTGCTGCTGCTGCTAAGTCGCTTCAGTCGTGTCCGACTCTGTGCGACCCCATAGACAGCAGCCCATTAGGCTCCTTTGTCCCTGGGATTGTCCAGGCAAGAATACTGGAGTGGGTTGCCATTTCCTTCTCCAATGCATGAAAGTGAAAAGTGAAAGTGAAGTCATTCAGTCATGTCCAACTCTCAGCGACCCCATGGACTGCAGCCCACCAGGCTCCTCTGTCCATGGGACTCTCCAGGCAAGAGTACTGGCGTGGGGTGCCATTCTAGTCCTATGCAAATCCTCCATTTTATCAAGCAGTCTACTTGTTTAGATTTAGCACATAGGTCCTGGCCAATTTTTGTTTGCCATGATTCCAATAACAGTTTAATCTTCAGAGCCTTTGCTGTGCTTTGACTGGCTTGGATTAACTGATACCTGATGCGCTCCAAGTGGTCTGTGCTGGTTTAGCTAGTAGAGGCAAAATTTTCTTCTCTAGGCTAGATTGTGTGGTGCCTCTAAGTGGAGAAAGGAAGTCTCCATGACGAAGAACACTTTTTGCACTTGGGCCACTTGTGACTGCATTTCTCCACTCAGGGCAGCCTGGCCAGTCTATGTAGGGGAGGGGATTCTTAGGACCATGAATGAAAAGAACTTTCTAAGCTGGGTCACTTGCTCTAGAGGGGTCCCACTTGCATAAGACTCCCTGGCCTCCCAGTACCCCTCAGTAGGGAAGGGCGTCTCAAGGACTACAGAACAAAGGGGTGTATTTCCAGGATTTATAGTTGTACCTAGTAGGGAGGAGCAGAGAGCAATGTTTCTATGCCATCTTATCTGGACCAGAAGCCCTCTTGTTTCTCTTTTATGCTACTTAAGATGTCTTAGTATTGAACTAATCTTTCTTTTTCTAAATTGTATAGAGTATTTTTAAAAATATTGTTCTTGCTCTACATTTAAGAAACTTAACATCATCTCTCACCTCTACAGCCAACTGGGTTATTCACCAATAAATTAACTGAGATAGTCACTGGTGTTTTATTTAATATTATCACTTAGGAAAACATTTTCTTGTTGTGTAACATAAATACAGAAAAATAAACAAATCTTAAGTTTACACACCAGCAAATTACCACAAAATGCTCATATTAATATAGTGTTTCTTTTGACTAAAAATAATCTGGATATCTATTTCATAAAAATGTGAACATACTTAACACTACAAAACTGCACACTTAAAATGATTAAGATGGTAAATTTTATGTGTTTTTTTTTTTTACCAGATTTTTAAAAAGGAATCTGGAAGAATAAAACACCTAAATTCTGAATAATGCCAAAAATGCCTCCAAACTCACAGCCTAGCAGGGGTTTAGCAGGAGCAAATTCCTAGTATATAGACCCTATGTCTTCAGCTCCTTTTCCTCCTACATATTCAGGAAAACAATTATTGATGATTTTCACCTATGAAAGAAAATAAAGAAATGTGGCATCTGTTTGTTATACCTTAAGTGTTGTGGGAAAAGCAAAGCACAGTTGTTCTAGCTGAAGTCAGTTTGGTATAGTAGCCCCGCACTTTTCACTACACAGTCATCCTGTCATCAGTGTATGTATGTATACGAAAGTTACTCAGCTGTGTCTGACTCTTTTCAACCCCATGGACTGTATGTAGCCTGCCAGGCTCCTCTGTCCAAGAATTCTCCAGGCAAGAATACTGGAATGGGTTGTCATTCCCTTCTCCAGGGGGTCTTCTCAACCCAGGGATTGAACCCAGGTCTCCTGCATTGCAGCCAGATTCTTTACCATCTGAGCCATCAGTACTGTTGTGCAAATTAAGTGAAATAAAATAGGTGAATGGTTTTCTACATGGTGTGCATACTCAGTTGCTCAGTCATGTCTGAATCTTTGCAACTGTGTGGACTGTAGCCTGTCAGGATTCTCTGTCCATGGAATTTTCCAGGCAAGAATACTGGAGTGGGTTGCCATTTTCCTACTCCAGGCAGGTGTTGAATATGGAGACAAATGAGAGGGCAATATAGACCCATAAACAAATGCTGATAACATCCCTAAAAAGGAAAACCAAGGAAGAATAGTCAAGGGGTAGGACTTACTCTGTGTGCCAAGCATCATGAATAGTGATTTATAAATGATATTCCATTTAACCTTCTACAATTAATGCTAAGGAACCACTAATTTTCCCACTTGACAAATGAAAAATCTTAATCTCAGAAAGATTAAGACAACTAGGCCCATGGACACACAGCTAAAAAAAAAAAAAGTAACAGAACCAGGATTTGAATATCTTTTCTCCAGCTTACAAAGCCAAGCTTGTCCAAAGAATAAGGCTCAAACCCATTTTCATGGAGTGCAATAATCCAGCTCCAGCAGATCCTCCCAGTTCTCTCTCTCCACATTTCCCTGTGTATTTCATGCTCTCAACTGAATAATCCATCTCTTATCCTTTCCCCCTTAACCAACCATTACACATTTACATGCTATTGTTTCTCACTTCTATTATTTGTTCATAATGCCCTCAACTTGGCATCCTCTCCCTCTCATATTTGCATGGCTAAATCACCTCTTCTTGGAAATCTTCTCAAGTCTCTATTGTCCCTGTCTCCTTAGTCTGCCCATCCTCATATGTTTCCACTATGCTTTTTGCTTATTTATATTGAATTGCCATTGTACATTTACTTTTTTCTCATTATCTAGGGATACATTTATTACAAAGGCATTTGACAAAAGTTTTTCTTGTATATTTATATTTATATGAGCTCTTGAAGGCAAGAACCACTTCTTATTCATCTGTATTATGTCTAACATGTTTCTTGGCACATACTTGTTATCCAATAAATATTTGTTCAGTGATTAATTGATTGAGTGAACAGATAAATGCCTCTAAACAGTGTTCTTCCTCTTCAGCCATTCATCTATCTTGTTCTGAATTTTGGAACCATATTCTTGTGCCAACCACCTTTATGTTTATTATTTACTGAATTTTTTCTTTAACTCAAGTCACTTTTCAATATTTTAAATCAACCTAGCTTTATTCTAAGCAATCATGGGCTAAATATATATACATATAATATGTTGTTGGTATTCAGCCACCAAGTCATGTCCAACTCTTCACGACCCCATGGACCACAGCACACCAGGCTTCCCTGTCCCTCACCATATACATATATATATATATATATATATATATACACACACACACATAATTACCAGGTGAGCCACAAGGGAAGTCCAGTCTCCAATACATATTTCAATTACATTAAAATGACTACTGAAAAATTTTTGGTGCTTATCCATTTACCTCCCAGATCATCTTGTAACCCTCCAGAGGTACACATACCATGCTAAGGAAATAATTACCTAATGTCACTGCTGTTGTTGCGTGCAGCCTGGATCTGATCGGCAAAGGAAGCTGAAGAGGTAAATGGCAGTGGGATACCTTTGTGTTATATCACGAGGGCAGGTGACTGAGTCAATACTGAGACTATCTTGGTTAAGGCAGGAAATCCCCAACTGCAGCAGATGCCTATGATACTGCTTGACTAGTCTTTGGAGTATGGCATTCTAGACCCCAGGATGCATATGTGGTTCAAGGGGTTCAGCCCAGCTATATCTGGCCCCATTATGATGCACCTGGCTCTGTTAAAATTGAGTTCTGTGTTCTATGTTCTATGTTCAAGCCTTCCCTGGGTGGTACACAGTGTATATAGTACTATATGTGAGACAGTATAGCCTATTGCTGATTCCTCACTGGATGACCTGGAACAAATTTTCTGAACTTATTAAAAATTTTCTCACCTATAAAATGTATATGTTATATATACGCTTCAATTGTTCTCAGTCCTGACTATACATTATAATTACCTGTGGATATTTTTTTTAATAGTTTTTGACAAAAATTTTTATTTAATTGGTGCAATGAAGCTTGGACCCTGATACAGTTTTTCAAGTTCTCCAATGTGCAACTAAGGTTTAAAATCACTGAGTTCACTGGATAAATAAAGAATTTAAAAAGCACCTGGAACACAATAAATATGCTAGAAATGTAAGATATTATTAGTGTTATAATTATTACTAATAGGCTTATTCATTGGTTATCCTTTCTAGTTTTCATCTGGTAGCCTATAACCTGCCTTACTCTGAAAAGCCTACACATCCACCACCCCAAAGAACAGGCCAGCTGTTTGAATCATGATTTCTCATGATGACTTTGAATGTCATCATCTGCCCTCCTAGCACAACTTCTGTGACTGGGACCATATGTGTTCCACACACCCTGGTTGAAGCCACTCATGACTAAGTTTGTGGGTAATTATAACTACACCCCCATGGCTTGCTTCTCTGTAGAATGAGATAGAGTGGGTGGCCATGGCAATCACCATAGTCAGTTTCTTCTCTAGCCCTCCCTCTTATCCAGGGACATCAGGATACAAGAGAATGAGCTGTTCTTCTAGCTTAGTAATGGGACGGGAAAAGGGGATGAGGCCAGCTGTATGCATGTGAGTCGCATATAAGCTGCATGTGAAACCCAGGTGAGTTTTTTGTTATGGAGTGTTTTTTTCCCCTCTTTTCTCCCATACCATCAGTGACTGAAGCTGGTTTTGAACCTAAGGAAGGCTGCTAATGCGGCTACTTGTTAATGATCACCCTAAAAGCAATAGTTAGTGTTTATTGAATGCCATGCACTGTGGCAAAGTGCTTATATAATCATCCTATTTAGTCTCCAGGGCAACTCTTGGAGGAAGGGTCTATTTTTATTATCTTCATTTTCAAATAAGAAAACTAAGAGGCCCAGAGAGATGAAGTAACTTGCCCCAAGGTAGAAGGTGAAAAGTAGCCCAAGAAATCTGGCTGTGGAGACTGGGCTTTTACCCAGATTTCTGAATATAGTCCTAGAGGTGCAAAAGACCTGAGAGATCTCCCAATCCAACCCTCTTGTATTATCAATGGGGAAACTAAGAACTAACTAGGGAAAGGGACTTTTTCCTGAACAATGGATATCTTTTAAGAAAATTCATTTAATGAATACTTATTGGACTCTAATGCCAGGCCCTGTGTTGGGTGCTGGAGATAACACAGTTTTTTTTTTTTTTAAAGCAAAAGTCCTGCCCTAATGAAGCTGATATTGTAGGGGAGAAACAGTCTTTAAACAAACTAGTGAAAAGTAGTATATTAGAAGTTGACAAGTACTACATGCTTCTCTGGTGGCTCAGACAGTAAAGAGTCCACCTGCAATGCAGGAGACCCAGGGTTAGTCCCTGGGTTGGGAAGATCCCCTGGAGAAGGGAATGGCTACCCACTCCAG
Source organism: Bubalus bubalis (assembly GCF_019923935.1). NCBI lineage: Eukaryota > Metazoa > Chordata > Mammalia > Artiodactyla > Bovidae > Bubalus > Bubalus bubalis. The sequence continues at coordinate 54,404,856 of NC_059181.1, forward strand.
CATTCTTGCCTGGGAAATCCCATGGACCAACGATCCTGGCAGGCTACAGTCCATGGGGTTGCAAAGGGTTGGATATGATTGAGCAACTTAAGCATACACAAATGCCCATGCACATGAAAAATAAAACATAGAAGAGGCAAAAGGAGTATGGGGTGATTGCAAATTTAAATAGAGCAGTCAGGGAAGAGCTCACTGAAAAGGGGAATTATTTTAATTATGATCTGAAGAAGGTGAGGGAGTGAATTATTTGAATATTTGAGAGAAGATTTTTCCAGGCAGAGAAAACAGCTAGTGCAAAGTCCCTGTGGTAGGGGCATGCTTGTTTATGTCCAAGGACCAGCAAGGAAGCAAGTGTGGCTGGAGCAGAGTGACTATGAGGCAAAGTAGTGGGACCTGATACTGTAGAGATGAAGAGGGGACAAATCAGGCAGGGATGTATAAGCCATTACAAGACCTTTGACTTTTATTCTAAATGAGATAAAAAGTCATTGCAGAATTTGAAACAGAGGAGTGATGTGATCTGGCTTGATAATTGAAAGTCTCCCTCTGGCTTCTGTAAGGAAAATGGAGAGGCAAATACGGAGACTAAAGGGAGTGAATGGTGGCTTAAAACAAGGTGATAGTGGTGAAAAGGATAAAAACATGGTCAATTTTTGAGAAAATTTGACGGTAAACCCAGTTGTAAAGGAAGCATAGCTGTGAAGTGTGAGAGAAAGAGAAAAATCAAGAATGTCTGGCTCAGACTCCCCCATAACACTCCCTGTTGGGCCCAAGAATTTCTTTGGCCAAGCAGCTGCCATTACTTCTCATTCTTTCTCCCTGTCTCAGTTTTTTATTTTTTTTTTACTTTTTACATTAAGGTTTTTTTTTTTTTTTATTTTTTTTTTAAACTTTACATAATTGTATTAGTTTTGCCAAATATCAAAATGAATCCACCGCAGGTATACATGTGTTCCCCATCCTGAACCCTCCTCCCTCCTCCCTCCCCATTCCATCCCTCTGGGTCGTCCCAGTGCACCAGCCCCAAGCATCCAGTATCGTGCATCGAACCTGGACTGGCAACTCGTTTCATACATGCTATTTTACATGTTTCAATGCCATTCTCCCAGTTTTAATACAACTTCTAGAATACTCTGGAGAGTCTACTGGCCTCTTAGAGAATTACAGGAAAGAGGTGAAACCACAGAATTATTGAGTCACTGTAGTGAAGGTGCCCTATCCTGATTCAAATTACCTGCCCCAAAACCACTGCAAGAAAACAGAATATACTGAAATTTGAGACCATTTGCAGTCTTCTGCCTGCTGGATAAGGCAGTCATTATGGCCTGAAAAGGAAATGGTGTGATTTCCCTGACCCTTCGTGCAGAAGGTCAGCAAAGGCCTACGTGACAGCCTGCAGGCAGAACGTCAGGGAGAGGAACACTCTACACCAGTTAGAGGTCATCTTTAAGAAGTGCCTCAGGTCCCATGGCAGATATTTGGAATCCAGAAGGGGGAAAATTCTTTAGTTTTCTATTTTAGGTAACAGCTCTACATTCAGATATTTTCAGACACATGAAAAGTAAGAGGCTTTGCTTCTTCTCCCCTCCCTGATCTTTTGAGTCCTGACTATCAGGATTTACAGTTTCAAGATTCTTGAGAATAGCAGCTAATTCTAGTCATGCTTTCAATTATGCACCTCTAACAACTGCATTTCCAGGAAGATATTAGGCAAGTCAAGAGTTTCCTTAGGAGATCCACAAAATAAAATAATACTTCATTAGAGAGGAAAGAGAGTGTATGAAGAAATAAGGAGAAGTTGAGTCCCACCTGGATCTCTGGACTATGTGTTTCCACAGTTATTCACTGCTATCTTCCCAGAACTGGACTAGGGTAGATAAAAGGGGCAGGGCAATCTCCAGAGTCTAACAGTGACATATAGATCAATATCAAGAAGAGAAGTTGAGCTATAGCTTCCTTATTTCTAGTTGTCCTCAACCCATTGGTAACTCCCCAGAGAGATCACTACTCCCTAGGAATGGTGGGTACACATGTGGGGCAGTTTCCCTAGCCCAAGCCTGTCTTTGGTCATACTTGCCAACTGGAAGGCATCAGCAACCCAAGGCTATAGGTTTCTCAGTAGTCTGAGGGACAAGCTACCAGGAAAAGAAATTATTATTTTAAGTGAATATTTTCACTAGAAATTCTACATTGATGGCCTTTGAGGAATCACTAACTAAAATAACTTTAAAATATTTATTACAAAACCTCTGCTGTACACTGTACCAGTCATAAAGTAATAGATAGCCTCCATTGATGGTGACCTACTCTGTGCTGGACACATTATAAATTGTTATTCATTAATCTTCACAGCAACCTAACAGAATTAGCATGGACATACCAATCTGAAAGGTGAGGAAATGGAGGCCACTGACTTTGTCCTATGCCACACAGCTTATCAATGGCAGATTCAGGGTTCAAAGCTGGGTCAGCCATGCTTATTCTATAATTGTTGCAATGTCTCTAGAATATAAAATCCTTTGAGGTTGGCTCCCTATTTACCTATCAAATTCTCCTATCCCACGGCTATCCCATTTGGGCCTCTATCAGCACACACCCTCATGAAAATATCTTGCACAATCCGGGAGGTAAGTAGGGTATTATTTAACACTGTAAGCTCTAGAACCAGGTTGTCTGGATTCATAATGCCATTTTGGCCACTTTCCTGTCGTGTGGACTCAGTTTCCTAATCTGTAAAATTGGAATAATAATAGTCTCTACTTCATAGGCTTGTTTCAAGGATTAAATGAGATAGTGCACATAAAGCTCTTAGAATGGTGTTTGGCATAGAGTAAAAATTCTCTAAGTATTAAGTAGTATTATTCTTGGCTCTGGGCCTTTATTTCTGTTACATTTTCTTTGAAGAGTTCCCATCCTCTTCTTTCCAGGTACTTCTCAACTAACCTTCAAAGCCCAGCTCAAACCCCACATCCTCCAAGATTTCTTTGACCATCACAACTTTCCAGTACTTAATGTCTGGACATATCACCCACTCTCTGTTCACAGTCCCTAGCCTATGCTTTGAACCTAGAAGGTACTCAGTAAGTCCCTTTGGAGATGCATAAATGTGTGAATAAAGCAGTCATGTGCTAGCTGTTTTCCTTTTTGGTGAAAACTCTTCCCAGCTGCCTTCCCCACTCCTGCCCAATTAAGCAATGCAGGCATTCCTGTTCTTTTATAGCTTAGCTTAACAAGACTTGGATTTCAGGGTAGGATTTTTTGCCCAGGCAACTTGTTCACTTCTCACTCTCTGCCTGGTCTCTAGGAGACAGATTAACCTAACTTGATAACATTTTGTCTTCCTGACTAGGTGCCTTAGCTATATAGTGAGAAAAGTGTATCTTTCCTCCTTTTTTTTTTTTTTAAACTGGCCTGAGGATTTGAGGGGATTATGGGGGATTCTGATTTGAGGTTTTGAAGTTTCTCTTCCAAATCCAATTCATGCCACTCTGTACTTACTCTACCAGGGTGACCGCATCAATTCACATAATTTTAATTTCCACCTCTCTGTTAATGGCTGCCATGAAGTGTTGTGCTGGTAAATATTTAACCATGGGTTCTCTGAGGGAAAAGAAAAACTTCCTGATTTATAGTGTTTGCTAATTTCCATTGCGTAAATACCTCCAGAATGTTGGGTTTCAAGTTGCCAGCAGAACATCACTGAACAGAGAGGTGGAAAGAGATACAAGATAGCATACCATCATATAACATTTCCACCATACAAACACAAAAATGTAAATAATCTCAAGAGCATAGAAAAAAAGAAGAAGTGTTGAGTTTTGAGTTTTTACTTTTTTAATAAATTTAATAAGTTTATATAATTTAAATTTCAATAACTATTATATTTAACATCCAGCTCACTAAATCTCTGAAGATTTAGCAGTCTCTTATGATCCATTACAAGCCAGCTCCAGCCCACCACTGATCCCATGTGATGGTCTCCCAAGCATGTCTGCAGCCTAGATCACTTTCCTCAATTCCACACCTGTGTACACAACCTACATTTCACCTCTACATGGATGTTCAACAGATCTCTAACACATCTCAACAACTGTAGAAAGTGAAAATGAAGTCACTCAGTCATGCCTGACTCTTTTCAACCCCATGGACTGTAGCCTACCAGGCTCCTTCATCCATGGGATTTTCCAGGCAAGAATACTGGAGTGGGTTGCCATTTCCTTCTCTAATCAACAACTGTATTCTCCATCAATTCTCACTGTCCAAAGTCTACTTCACATTTTGTCTTCCCTGTCTCAGAAAATGGTACCACTAGTCACCAATCACCCAAGTCAGAAACCTGGGAATCATCTTTGACTTCTCTCTCTTTCCCACTCCAGTACTCTTGCCTGGGAAATCCCATGGATGGAGGAACATGGTAGGCTACAGTCCATGGGGTCGCAAAGAGTCAGACACGATTGAGTGACTTCACTTTATCACTTTAAGTTACTCAATATCCCTGGGCCTTGTCAATCCTAACTTTTTGGCCCTTCCCCCTGCTATTGCCTTAGTTTAGGCTTCTTCATCTCATGCCTAAAACATGACAACAATCTCCCAACTGGTCTACCTGAATTTCCACCTTATCTCCCTAGTAATCTATCCTACACAAAATGACTAGAATGAAATTCAAAACTCACCATGTCAATAACAAGCTTAAAACTCCTCAGTGGAGATTGACTTCCAGCAATGGCAATGTGAGGAGCTCCACTCACCACTCCTCAGTGAAACTGGTGAAAAGTATCTTGAAAACAATAAATCTCTGGAAATGGTCCTAAGAGCAAACAGCAAATGAAGAAACATCTGTTCAAGAAAAGCTGCAAAAAATCAGTTAAAATGGTAAGAATCTGTGGTGTTTGAACCAAGACCACATCCTCCATCCCCATTTTAGTGCAAGTTGGGTAACTGCACTCCAGACTTCTGCAGCTGAGAACACAGGGTTCCTTCTCCCCAGCTCCCAATCAGAGGGTTTTCTTCCCATGAGAAGCAAGACTTCAGCGTTTCTCATCCTGTCCTCAGCTACACATTGCTAAGCCTAAGTCCTGGGTGACTGTGGTCAAGAGGTGGTGTCTCACTTCTTCCACTCAGCCTCCACTCATGGCATGGAGACTCAGCCTTAATGAGCCATGCTGAGAATACTGGGGCCCTCATTGTCCTTTCCCTGCCTCTGCTGCTGCTGCTGCTAAGTCACTTTAGTCATGTCTGACTCTGTGCGACCCCATGGATGGCAGCCCACCAGGCTCCCCTGTCCCTCCATGGCAGGAGAGGAAAGCCAAGAGGACTTCAGGTTACGAAGTGCCGCCTCCCCCGCCCCCACCACCAGAAGATTAGCTCCTGCCCCCACCACCAGAAGATTAGCTCCTGGAGTGGGAATATTGCTCAGAGAGAGGACTGCCATTTTCTCATCCAGCTCCAGAGCATTGGCTCTGGGATTTTGCCTGGGGGACAGGGGAGAGAAGCAACCATAAAACAGATAGATCCTAGTCTCTTACCAAAGGAACTGATTCTATTTGCAACAGATCTTGAAGATGTACAAACCTAAGGAAACTCTCAAGAGCGGTGGAGGTTGCAGTGAAAAGCAATTGAGAGGATTGGGAGGAGGTTCAAGGATTTTAATAAAGATACAGTCTAGGCTGTGGGCAGGCTAGTTTACAAGAGAGAACTTGGGAATAACTCAGCTTGAGGAGCCCTCTTAGGGTCAGAACGAATATCAAACACTGAACTCAGAAACTATTGCTTCTTAGAAAATGAAAATCCCAGAGTTTAAAAATATAATAATTGAACTTCTTGCTTCTGTTCCTCATAAGGAGCTAGGAACGTTGCCACTCCATCCTAACAACAAGTAAAAAGCTGAACAGATCAAAGCATCAACAAATCTTCTTGAATCCATGAGAGAAAAGAAGACACAAGGCAAACTGCTACTGTTAAGATTAGAGACAGACAGCCAAATAAGGATTATCATAGATTACTTCAGAAGAAACTTACCAGCAGACACCACCACGGGAACCAGTGCCAGGGGTTTGGAATTGTAATTGACAGTTTTCTGGAGTCTAAATGCAGAAAACTCTGAAAAACTCTTAAAAACTCCATAGCAACCCAGCTGTGGTAGAGTCCCAGAGTACTTTGGGATTTACCTCCAGGAGCTCAATCAGTTTCCATAGTAAGTACTAGAGAAAAATCCCCTTAGGCTTCCAGCAGAGGAAGGGAAAAAGAACCATTTTGAGGTACTCCAGAGAACTGCTCTTAACAAGGGCTGCCCTCAGGGAAACCTTACTAATCAGAGTAACCTGCTAGAGTATTATCAGAAAGTTCCAATGGAAGAGAAATATCCAAATCTAGCTGTCTCTAGTCATGCTCTCCCACTGAGGGGGAGAAAAAAAGACTGAGAAACACTCATGAAGTTCAAAATCCAGAGGTATATGCATACTAAAATACTAGAACCTACTAATAGAACTATAGAATGTTTCCCATACCCACACTTCACCTCTACATTAGTAAAGGCCCATTTGCAATGTATTTTAACCTTGTATATTTTGTCCAGCTATCAAGAAAAAAATTATAAGGCAAGTCAAAAATTAAAAACACAATTTGAAGAAACACATCAAGCAACAGAACCAGATATAGCAAGGGTGTTGGAATTACCAGACAGAGAATTTAAAGCAACTGCAATTAATATGCTAAGGGCTTTAATTGATGAAGTAGACAGCATGCAAGAACACATGATCAATGCAAACAGAGGGATAGAAATCCCAGAAAAAGAATAAAAATTAAATTCTAAAGATAAGAAAACACTATAACAAAAACAAAGAATTCCTTTGATAGGCCTCTTAGTAGATTAGATATGGGTAAAAAGGGGATGTCTATGCTAGAAGATATACCAATCAGATCAGATCAGATCAGTCGCTCAGTCGTGTCCGACTCTTTGTGACCCCATGAATCGCAGCACGCCAGGCCTCCCTGTCCATCACCAACTCCCGGAGTTCACTCAGACTCACGTCCATCGAGTCAGTGATGCCATCCAGCCATCTCATCCTCTGTCGTCCCCTTCTCCTCTTGCCCCCAATCCCTCCCAGCATCAGAGTCTTTTCCAATGAGTCAACTCTTCGCATGAGGTGGCCAAAGTACTGGAGTTTCAGCTTTAGCATCATTACTTCCAAAGAAATCCCAGGGCTGATCTCCGTCAGAATGGACTGGTTGGATCTCCTTGCAGTCCAAGGGACTCTGTCTTCTCCAACACCACAGTTCAAAAGCATCAATTCTTCGGTGCCAGGCTTCTTCACAGTCCAACTCTCACATCTATGCATGACTACAGGAAAAACCATAGCCTTGACTAGATGGACCTTTGTTGGCAAAGTAATGTCTCTGCTTTTGAATATGCCATCTAGGTTGGACATAACTTTCCTTCCAAGGAGTAAGTGTCTTTTAATTTCATGGCTGCAGTCACCATCTGCAGTGTTTTGGAGCCCAGAAAAATAAAGTCTGATACTGTTTCCACTGTTTCCCCATCTATTTCCCATGAAGTGATGGGACTGGATGCCATGATCTTCGTTTTCTTGAATGTTGAGCTTTAAGCCAACTTTTTCACTCTCCACTTTCACTTTCATCAAGAGACTTTTTAGTTCCTCTTTGCTTTCTGCCATAAGGGTGGTGTCATCTGCAAATCCTCAAAAATCTAAAAGAAAAAAGATTAAAAAAAAAAAAAGATATCCAAGGACTAAGAAAACCTTCCAAACTAGAATCATATGGAGAAGGAAGACAGGAATTAAGGAAATATTTGAAACAATAATGACTGAGAATTTATGCAAATTAATGTCAGACACCAAACCGTAGATGCAGGAAGCTCAAAGAATACCCAGCAGGTTAAATATCCAAAAAGCAATACCTAAGTATATCATTTTCAAGTAACAAAAAGTAAAACATAAAGAAAAATCCTAAAAGAGCCAAAGGGGGAGAAAACACCTTATCTATAGAGGAATAAAGATAAGAATTATATACAGTTTCTCTTCAGAACCATACAAGTAAGATGAGAGTGGAATGTAATATTTAAAGTATTGAGAGAAAGTAACTACTAACCTAAAATTCTGTACCCAACAAAATTATTCTTCAAAAGTGAAGGAGAAATAAAGACTTTCTCAGACAAAAAAAATTGAGGGAATTTGTTACTAGTAGACCTGCTGCTGCTGCTGAGTCACTTCAGTCGTGTCCAATTCTGTGCGACCCCATAGACGGCAGCCTACCAGGCTCCCCCGTCCCCAGGATTCTCCAGGCAAGAACACTGGAGTGGGTTGCCATTTCCTTCTCCAGTGCATGAAAGTGAAAAGTGAAAGTGAAGTCGCTCAGTCGTGTCCAACCCTCAGCAACCCCATGGACTGCAGCCTACCAGGCTCCTCCATCCATGGGATTTTCCAGGCAAGAGTACTGGAGTGGGGTGCCATTGCCTTCTCCGACTAGTAGACCTACTTTTCAAGAAATGTTAAAAGATGTTCTATGGAGAGAAAGTAAATAATATAGGTCAAAATCTTGAATCTGCAGGAAGAAAGAAAAAGTATCAAAGAAGGAATAAAGATAAAATTAAAAGTTTTATTTTTCTTAGTTGAGCTAACAGGTAATAGTTTATTCAAAATAAAAATAGATACAGTGTATAAATAATATATGCTCATAGATATTTTATATATATTTAAGTATACTTATATAAAATGAATAACAAGAATGATACAAGAGATAAGAAGAAGGAGCAAGGATTGTTTTGTTATTATAAGATACACTACCTTTGAAGAGGTACAACGTTATTTGAAAATACACTTGGATTAGTTACAAATGAATGTTGAAAATTAAAAGTGTTAATCACTCAGTTATGTCCAACTCTTTGCAATCCCATGAACTGCTCCTCTGTCCATGGAATTCTTCAGGCAAGCATACTGGAATGGTTAGCCATTCCCTTCTCCTGGGGATTTTCCCAACCCAGGGATCAAACCCAGGTCTCCTGCATTGCAGGCAGATTTTTTACCATTTGAACCACTAAGAAGCCCTGCAAATTCTAGGACAACCACTAAAAATGTATAACTGAGTGCTCAATTAAAACAACAAAAGGCAAAAAAGAGTGAAAGACAATATGAACAAAGAGCATACTGATTCTATATCTTGGCTATTGTAAATAATGCTGAAAAGAACATTGAAGAGCATATAACTTTAGGAATTAGTGGTTTTGTTTTTGGTTTTTGTTTTTGTTTTTTTTTTTTGGAAATACCAAAGAAGTAAGTTTGCTTGTATTCTTAACTGAGACACTCCAAACTATTTTCCATGTAGCTGCACCAATTTACAATCCCAAAAGTGCATGAGGGTTCCCTTTTCTCCATATACAAATCCTTGTATTTGTTGTCTTTTTGATGATAGCAATTCTGACAAATGTAAGGTGATATCTCATTGTGGTTTTAATTTGCATTTCCATGTTGATTATTAATGTTGAGCATTTTTCCTGTGTCTGTTGTACATCTGTATGTCTTTTTTTCAATAATGTCTATTCAGTTTCTCTATTTTTTACTAGTTTTTTTTTATGTTGAGTTGTGTGGATTCTTTGTATACTTTGGATATTAAGCCTTAATCAGATATGCCTTTTTCAAACATCTTCTCCTATTAAGTAGGTTGCATTTTCATTTTGTTGACAGTTTCCTTCACAGTGTGAAAGGTTTTTAGTTTGATTAGGTCCCATTTTTAAAATATTTGCTCTTGTTTCCCTTATCTGAGGAGACATAGGCAAAAAAAAATATTGCTAAGACAGATGCCAAAGAGCATACTGTCTATGTTTTCTTCTAGGATTTTTATAGTTTCACGTCTTACATGTTTTACATTTAAGTCTTTAATCCATTTTGAGTTCATTTTTATGTATGGTGTTATAAAGCAAACTGATTCTTTCATGGGCTTCTCTGGTGGCTCAGCTGGTAAAGAATCCACCTGCAATGTGGGAGACCTTCCCTGGGTTGGGAAGATCCTCTGGAAAAGGGAATGGCTACTCACTCCAGTATTCTGGCCTGGAAAATTCCATGGACTATATAGTCCAAGGGGTCACAAAAAGTTGGATATGATATATGTAGCTGTCCAGTTTTTCCAGCACCACTTGTGTTTTCTCTATTATTTATTCCTGCCTCATTTGTCATAGATTAATTGATCATAGGTATATGGGGTTATTTCTGGGCTTTCTATTTGGTTCCATTTATCTATGTATCTGTTTTTGTGCCAATACTGTACTGTTTTGATTACTATAACTTTGTAGTATATTTTGAAATCATGGAGTGTGAGACCTTCAGCTTTGTTCTTCTTTCTCAAGAATTTTTGGTTATCAAGGGTCTCTAATGTTGTATTATTTGTGGCCATTCTGTGAAAAAAAAAATGCCTTTGGTATTTTGATAGAGATTACATTGAATCTATAGATTGCCTTGAGTAGTGTGGTCATTTTAACAATATCAATACTTTCAATCCATGAGCACAGTGTATCTATCCATTTGTTTGTATGACCTTCAACTTCTTTCACCAGTGTCTTATAAAGTTTTCTGAGTACAAATCCTCTTTGCATAGATTTATTCCTAGGTATTTTATTCTTTTGGTGCAATTATAAATGAGATCATTTTCTTAATTTCTCTTAAATTATCTTTCTGATAATTTACTGTTAGTCTAAAGAAACACAAAAAATTTATATTGTGTCCTACAGTATTACTTAAATTATTAGTTCTAATAATGCTTTGGTGGCATCTTTAAGATTTTATATAGTAAGTTTAGTGTCATGTCAGCTGTAAACAGTGACAGTTTTGCTTTTTCCATTAGTATTTAGATTCCTTTTATTTTTTTTCCCTGTCTGATTGATGTTGTGAGGACTTCAAATACTATGTTGAGAAAAAATAGCTAGAGTGGGCAACCTTGTTTTGTTTCCAATCATAGAGAAAATGCTGTCAGCTTTTCACCACTGGGTATGATGTCTGTTAGCTTGTCATATGCGGCATTAATTATGTTGGGGTATGCTTCCCCTCTGGCTCAGCTGGTAAAGAATCCTTCTGCAATGAGGGAGACCTGGGTTCAATTCCTGGGCTGGGAAGATCCCCTGGAGAAGGGAATGGCTACCCACTCCAGTATTCTGGCCTGGAGAATTCCATGAACGGTATAGTCCATGGGATCACAAAAAATCAGACGCAACTGAGTGACTTTCACTTTTACTTTCATGTTACCTCTATAACCACTTTGTTAATAGTTATTATCATAAATGGGTGTTGAATTTTGTCAAAAGTTTATCTATTGAGATTATTATATAATTTTTCTTCTATTTGTAAATGTTGTGTATCACACCGATTGTTTTGCAGATATTCAACCAGATTTGAAACATTGGGATAAATCCCACTTGATCATGGTGTATGATCCTTTTCATGTACTGTTGAATTTGGATTGCTAATACTGTACATTCCCTACACATGGAAGAGTTTCATTCTGAGAGTGCAATTTGTTTGAAAGTGCAGCAAAGTTAGCCTAGATACTCAGCTAACACAATCAGCTATATAGTATTGGACTGTAACAGGTTTATAATACTTTTCACACAAATGATACATTAAAAACAAACAAAAAATAAAGAAAACACTTTTAATCTTACAGTATAGTGCCTTGAAAAGTACAGGAGTACCGTACAACAGCTGGCATACAGAGGCCAGCATCAAGTGAACAAACAAGAAGAGTTACTGACTGGAGGAGGGAGAGGAGGTAGGAGATGGTAGAGCTTAAGGACTGTCAAGAATAAGAGACAGAAGGCAAGCTGTAATTTCACTCATAACTGATGTTGATGACACAGGTTCTGGTTCCCTGCTCGTTTCAATTCTATCTACCTTCTTGAAAAAATGATCCAGTGATTTCTGGGTAGTAGCCCTTTTTTTCTCATCATAGATGACACGGTAGCACTGGATTGCATTCTGAACAGCTGTCCTGTGCCTCAAAAACTAACAATGCATCCCCAAACAAAAAAATCCCCTGCTATTTCCTGAATTGTGACTCTCTTTGGTTCCTCAGTTACTACTTCTTCCTGATTTTCTTTGTCCTTTCTCTGGGCCTTCAGTTACATCACATCTTTATTAGCAAGCTCCTCATGTTGCACAGCAAAGAGTTCAATGTTATAAGGAACGAGTAACATCTACCATCTTTTCACCTCACTCCACTCTCTCAATTATTTTCACTTCTGTTTCTATCATTATCACTTGATGCTTCTTAGCAGTACTGACTATTACTACATCACCGCTGCTTTTACGCTTGCTTCTGGATATCCTGGGTCTGAAATAAAGATACTATACTACTGTATTCTACACAATACTTTACAGTAAAGTGCATAAAGGCACAACCACTTGGGAGGATGCATGCACATGACAATGTATGCCAGACATGTGAACTAACTTACATGATTGGACATGTGAATGTACATTCACATCTTTGAAAGTTCACAACTTGAAGGTTTATATGTAGGGGACTTTTTTCTGACTTGTCTTTTTCTGAGGATTTTTGCATCTGTATTCATCAGAGAAAAGTTACAATCAATATTGACCTGTAATTTTCTTTCCTTGTGGTATCTTTACCTGGTTTTGACATCAGTGTGACATGGCCCATGTAGAATGAGGTCAGAAATATTCCTTCCTCTTACATTTTTTGAAATAATTTCAGAAGGGTTTATGTTAACTCTTCTTTAAATGTATGGAAGAATTCAATCATGAAATGGTCTGGTTCAGGACTTTTATTTATTGGGAATACTGTTTTATTCCAGATTCAATTTCATTACATATAATTGTTGATAGTTTCTATTTTTTCCTCAGTCTGAGGGAGGTTATACATTTGTAGAAAGTGTCCCCTTTTATTTGATTGTCCATTTTATTGGCATATAATTGTTCTTAAGAATCTCTTACAATCTTTGCATTTCTGTGATACCAGTTGTAACTTCTCTCTCTGATTTTATTTATTTGTGTCTTCTCTCTTTTTCCTTGATAAGTCTGGCTAAAGGTTTATCAATTTTGTCTATCTTTACAGAGAACCAGATTTCAGTTTCACTGATCTTTTCTACGTATTTCTTTAGTTCTATTTCATTTATTTCTGCTCTGATCCTTATTATTTTTTTTCCTACTAAGTTTGGGTTTTGTTTGTTGCTCTTCTTAGAGTTCCTCAATGTGTAAGGTTAGATGATTTATTTCAGATTTTTCTTATTTCCTGAGGTAGGCTTGTGTCACTGCAATTTCCTTTTAAAGATTCTTCCTTTGCATTCCATAGGTTTTTGAATTATTGTGTTTCTCTTTTAATTTGTTGCCAGATATTTTTTTATTTCCTCTTTGACTTCCTCAGTGGTGCATTGGTTGTTTAGTAGCATATTGTTTAGCCTTCACATGTCTTCAGTCAGTTCAGTCACTCAGTTGTGTTCGAATCTTTAACACCCCTTGGATTACAGGCTTCTCTGTCCATCACCAACTCCCAGAGCTTGTTCAAACTCACGTCCACCAAATCGGTGATGTCATCCAACCATCTCATCCTCTGTTGTCCCCTTCTCCTCCTGCCTTCAATCTTTCCCAGCATCAGGATCCTTATCAATGAGTCAGTTCTTCATATCAGGTGGCCAAAGTATAGGAGCTGCAGCTTCAGCATTATTCCTTCCAATGAATATGCAGGGTTGATTTCCTTTAGGATTGATTGATTTGATCTCCTTGCAGTCCAAGGGACTGTCAAGAGTCTTCCCAAATGCCACAGTCAAAAGCATCAATTTTTTTGGTGCTCAGCAGTATTTATGGCCCAACTCTCACATCCATACATGACTACTGGAAAAACCATAGCTGTGACTATATGGACCTCTGTCGGCAAAGTAATGTCTGTGTTTTTTAATGTGCTGTCTAGGTTGGTCATAGCTTTTCTTCCAAGGATCAAAAGTCTTTTAAATTCATGGCTTCAGTCACCATCTGCAGTATTTTGGAGCCCAAGAAACTAAAGTCTGTCACTGTTTCCATTGTTTCCCCATCTATTTGCCATGAAGTGATGGGACCGGATGCCATGATCTTCGTTTTTTGAATTTTGAGTTCTAAGCCAGCTTTTTCACTCTCCTCTTTCACTTTCATCAGGAGGATCTTTAGTTCTTCTTTGCTTTATGCCATAAGTGTGGTGTCATCTGCATATCTGAGGTTATTGATATTTCTCCTGGCAATCTTGATTCCAGCTTGTGTATCATCCATTTTGACATTTCGTATAATGTACTCTGCATATAAGTTAAATAAGCAAGATGACAATATACAGCTGTGATGTACTCCTTTCCCAATTTGGAACCAGTCTGTTGTTCCATGTCCAGTTCTGTTTCTTCTTCATCTGCACACAGATTTCTCAGGAGGCAGGTAAGGTGGTCTGGTATTCCCATATCTTTAGGAATGTTCCACAGTTTGTTGTGATCCACAGAGCCAAAGGCTTTAGTATAGTCAATGAAGCAGAAATAGATGTTTTTCTGAATTTTTCTTTTTCTATGATACAACAAATGTTGGCAATTTGATCTCTGGTTCCTCTGCCTTTTCTAACTCCAACTTGAAATCTGGAAGTTCTCCATTCACATATTATTGAAGCCTAGCTTGGAGAATTTTGAGCATTACTTTGCTAGTGTGTGAGATAAGTACAACTGTGTAGTAGTTTGAACATTCTTTGAGATTGCCTTTCTCTGGAATTGGAATGAAAACTGACCTTTTCCAATCCTGTGGCCACGGCTGAGTTTTCCAAATTTGCTGGTATATTGAGTGCAGCACTTTCACAGCATCATATTTAGGACTTAAAATAGCTCAACTGGAATTCCATCACCTCCACTAGCTTTGTTCATAGTGATGCTTTCTAAGGCCCACTTGACTTTGCACTCCAGGATGTCTGGCTCTAGGTGAGTGATAACACCATTGTGGTTATCTGAGTCATTAAGATCTTTTTTAAAATAATTCTTCTGTATATTCTTGCCACCTCTTCTTAATATCTTCTGCTTCTCTTAGGTCCATACTATTTCTTTCCTTTATTGTGCCATCTTTGCTTGAAATGTTCCCTTGGTATCTCTAATTTTCTTGAAGAGATCTCTAGTCTTTCCCATTCTATAGTTTACCTCTATTTGCTTGCATTGATCATTTGGGAAAACTTTCTTATCTCTCCTTGCTATTCTTTGGAACTCTACATTCATTTGGCTATATCTTTCCTTTTCTTCTTTGCCTCTTACATCTCTCCTTTTCTCAGCTATTTGTAAGGCCTCCTCAAACAACCATTTTGCCTTTTTTGCATTTCTTCTTCTTGGGGAAGGTTTTGATCACCACCTCCTGTACAATATTATGAATATCTGCCCATAGTTCTTCAGGCCCTCTATCTATCAGATCTAATCTCTTGAATTGATTTGCCACTTCCACTGTATAATCATAAGGGATTTGTTTTAGGTCATACCTGAATGGTCTAGTGGTTTTTCCTACTTTCTCTAAGTCTGAATTTGCAATAAGGAGTTCATGATCTGAGCCACAGTCAGCTCCCAGTCTTGTTTTTGCCAAATATATAGAGCTTCTCCATCTTCAGCTACAAAGAATATAATCAATCTGATTTTGGTATTGACCATCTGGTGATATCCATGTGTAGAGTCATCTCTTGCATTGTTGGAAGAGGGTGTTTGGTATGACCAGTGTGTTCTCTTGGCAAAAGTCTTTTAGCCTTTGCCCTGCTTATTTTGTACTCCAAGGCCAAACTTGCCTGTTACTCCAGGTATTTCTTGACTTCCTACATTCCAGTCCCCTATGATGAAAAGGACATCTTTTTTTTGGTGTTAGTTCTAGAAGGTCTTTAAGTCACATGTCTTAGTCATGTGCAATTTTTTTCTTGTGGTTGATTTCCACTTGCATACTGTTGTTGTTGGAAAAATTCTTGAATGGTTTCAATTTTATTAGATTTGAGGCTTGTTTTGAGCCTAGTATGTGATCTATCCTAGACAGTGTTCCTTGTGCACTTGAAAAGAATGTATATTCTTCTGCTTGGGGATGGAATGTCCTATATGTATATTAAATGCATCAGTCTAACATCATTTAAGGCATTTCCATATTGATTTTCTATCTGGATGATCTATTCAGGATGTAAATGAGATGTTAATGTCTCCTGCTAATATTGTGTTAATGTCAACTTCTCCCATAAGTCTGTTAATATTTGGTCTATATATTTAGTTTTTCCTATTTTGGTTACATACATATTTATAAATGTTATATCTTCTTATTGGATTGAACTCTTTATCATTATTTAATGTCTTTCTTTGTCTCTTGTTACAACTTTTGTTGTAAATCTATTTTATCTTATATAAGTATTGCTACTTCATCTTTCATTTTGTTTCCATTTGCATGAAATACCTTTTTCTATCTCCTCACTTTCAGTGTATGTACGTACTTAGATCTGAAATGAGTCTCTTGTAGACAGCATTTATATGTCTTGTTTTTAATCCATTCAGCCATTACCTGTCTTCAATTGAAGTATTTTGTCCATTTACATTTAAATTAATTCTTGATAGGTATATAAATGCTGTCATTTTGTTAACTATTTTCTGGTTTTTTGGTAGTGTTTTTGTTATTCTCTTCTCTATGACTTGATAACTAACGTTGGTATATGTTTGGATTCCTTTCTCCTCTTTGTGCATAGGTTTTTGGTTTGCAGGAGCCCTGAGGTTTATACATGTTGTTGCTGTTCTGTTGCTCAATCATGTCAGAATCTTTGCCACCCCATGGACTGCAGTGTGCCAGGCTTCCCTGTCCTTCACTATCTCCCAGAGATTGTTCAAACTCATGTCTATTGAATCAATGGTGCCATCCAACCATCTCATCCTCTGTTGTCCCCTTCTCCTCCTGCCTTCAATCTTTCCCAGCATCAGGGTCTTTTCCAATGAGTCAGCTCTTCACATCAGGTGGCCAAAGTATTGGAGCTTCAGATTCAGCATCAATCCTTCCGATGAATATTCAGGGTTTATTTCCTTTAGGATTGACTGGTTTGGTCTCCTTGAAGTTCATTTAAGTTTATGTACTGTTGAAGCCTAGCTTGAAGGATTTTTGAGAATTACCTTGTTAGTATGTGAAATAAGCACAATTGTACAGTAGTTTGAACATTCTTTTACATTGCTCTTCTTTGGGATTGGAATGAAAACTGACTTTTTCCAGTCCTGTGGTCACTGCTGAGGTTTCCAAATTTGCTAACATATTGAGTGTGGTACTGTAACAGCATCATCTTTTAAGATTTGAAATAGCTCAACTGGAATTCCATCACCTCCACTAAATCAACTAACAGGAAGGGATCACAGCCTCATGCATCAGCAGAAAATTGGATTAGAGATTTATTGAGCATGTCTCTGCCCACCAGAGTAAGACCCAGGTTTGCCCACGGCCAGTCCCTCCCATTAGGAAGCTTGCACAAGCCTCTTATCCATCAGAAGACGGATGGAAGAAGCAAGAGCTATAATCCCACAGCCTCCAGAATGAAAACCACAATCACAGAAAGCTAACCAAATTGATCACATGGATCACAGCCTTGTGTGACTTAATGAAGATATGAGCCATGCCATGCAGAGCCACCAAATACAGATGGGTCGTGGTGGAGAGTTCTGTTGTCCTCTGGAGAAGGAAATGGCAAAACACTTCACTATTCTTGCTTCAAGAGTGCCATGAACAGTATGATTCCTTCTGTTGTATTTTTAATTTCGGTTATTGTATTCTTGAGCTCTGTTTGGTTCTTCTTTATATTTTTTAGTCTTTGTTAAATTTCTATGTTCATTCATTCTTTTCCTGAATTCATTGATCATCTTTACAATCATTAACTTGAACTCTTTATTGTGTTGATTGCTTATCTCCACTTGGCTTTATTCTTCTGGGATTTTGTCTTGTTCCTTTGTTCTGAACCTATTTTTCTGTCATCTCATATTGCCTAAGCTCCTGTGTTTATTTCTATGTGTTATGCAGGTTTGGTTACATTTACTGATCTTAGAGAAATGGACTTATGTAGGATATGTTCTACTGCACTCAGAAGCATACTCCCTTCTGGTCACCAAAGCTGTATGCTCTAAGGGTACCATCTATGTGGGCCCTTATGTGTTAGTGGAGCCATCTACTGTGGGTACACAGATGAGTGTGGCTGGTCCCTGGCCCAGTTGGCTTTCAGGCCTGCCTCATGCTGGGCTGCCTGCTTGATGGTGGGCACGGCCAAGTCCTGGTGCATCTGGTTGTGTAGACAAGTAGAACTGGAGCTAGGTGGCTCCCAGGCCAAGGGCACCCAGGGCTGGTACAAGCCCCTAGTGCTAATAGACTAGAGAAAGGACTCCAGAGCTATCATTGTCAGCATCAGTGTCTTTCTGGTAGAATGAGCTCCCCAAAATGGCTTCCAAGTATCTGTGTCTCCAAGGTAAGTCCCAGTAGCCTCCTGCCCTTCAGGAGACACCAAGATCAGCAAGTGTGTATAACTCATATTCCTTTCAAATTATTGCTGCTGTACTAGGACTTGGAATGTGTAAGAGTTTGCATGTGCCATTGAAGAGCAGAGTATCAGTTTCCTACAGCCCTTCAGCTCTCCTGTACAGAAACCGATTGGCCTTCAAAGCCAGACATTCTGAGGACTATCTTCCTAGTGTAGGATCCTGAGTCTGGGGAGCATGATGTGGGGTTTGGACCACTTGCTCCTTGGATAGAATTTCTGCAATTGTAATTATCCTCCCTTTTTTGTGGGTCATTGACCCAGAGGTGTAGGTCTTGACTATACTCCATCTATACCTCTTCCTCCTGTCTTGTTATGGATTAAAGCTTTACCGAGCAAGGCCAGCCCACCAGAGCAAGACCCAGTTTTTCCCATTGCCAGTCCCTCCTATCAAAAGGCTTATGCAAGCCTCTTAGCCTCATCCATCAGAGGGCAAACAGAAGAAGCAAGAAGAAGCACAGTCTCACAGTGGCTAAAATAAAAACCATATTACAGAAAGTTAATCATGATGAAAAAGCAGAAATTTATGCCCCAGATGAATGGACAAGATAAAATCCCAGAAAAACAAATAAATGAAGTAGAGATAAGCAACCTTCCAGAAAAAGAATTCAGAATAATGATAGTGAAGATGATCCAGTATCTCAGGAAAAGAATGGAGGTAAAGACTGAGAAGATAAAATAAATGTTTACCAAAGGCCTAGAAGAACTAAAGAACAAACAAAGAGAGATACACTAGATACAAATTAGACACAAGCAGATATACTAGAAGGAATCAATAGCAGAATAACTGAGGCAGAAGAATAGATAAATGACCTGGAGGACAGAATAGTGTAAATCACTGCCACAGAACAGAATGTAGAAAAAAAAAGAATGGAAAGAAACAAAGAGAGCCTAAGAGACCCGTGGGACAGCATTAAACACACCAACATTTCACATTATAGAGGTCCCAGAAGGAGAAGAGAGAAAGGACCTGAGGAAATATTTGTAGAGATAATAGCTGAAAACTTCCCTAACATGGGAAAGGAAATAGTCAGCCAAGTCCAGGAAGCACAGAGAGTCCCAGGAAGAATAAACCCAAGGAGGAACACACTGAGACACATAGTAATCAAACAGACAAAAATTAAAGACTGATAAAATATTAAAAGAAACAAGGGAAAAACAACAAATAACATACTAGGGAACTCCCATCAGGCTATCAGCTGATTTCTCAACAGAAACTCTACAAGCCAGAAGAGAATGGTTTTAAATGATATATTTAAAATGATGAAAGGGAAGAACCTACAACCAAGAATACTCTACCCAGCAAAATTCTCTTACAGATTTGATAGAGAAATCAGAAGCTTTCCAGACAAGCAAAAATTAAGAGAATTAAGCACCACCAAACCAGCTTTATGACAAATACTAAAGGAACTTCTCTAGGCAGGAAACACAAGAGAAGGGAAAGACCTACAGAAAATAAACCCAAAACAATTAACAAAATGGTAATAGGATCATACATATTGATGCTACCTTAAATGTAAATGGATTAAATACACCAACCAAAAGACATAGACTGACTGGGTGGATGAAAACATGTGCATGTATGCACTTTCACTTACCACATCACTCTGCTTGACTCCCCAAATTGTATGTAATTGTTTTATGTTGTTAAGTTAACCATGTTCCCATTATGACTTGCAATTGTAATTCTCTTTTATTTTTTGTCTGGCTACTGATTGTGAAAACTGATAAATATCTTTTATTATTATGATTATATAACTATTACTCACTTAATACCATCATGATTGATCAACAGAAAAATAATAGAAATGTATATTGCCAAAAATAGAAAAACCTGCAATCACTTTTTAAAATCCAGATGCGTATCAGAATTATCTTGAAATTTTTTTAAAAATACAAATGCTTGGGTGTTGCTTTTTTCCTCCAAAGCTCCAAATGTTTCTAATGAAATGTTTCTAATGAAAACAACTAGGCTATATGATGAGCTTTTACTTTTATCTAGTTTGTTTCACTTTTTCTAGTTCATATTCAGTGCTCCCATTTCATTTAGTTTACATTCTCTAATTTCTCCATCTCTTCTTTTTTTGATGTTCTTTCTCAAGTTTCTATCAAGTGTAGTGGAAAAGCTTTTGTATACATATATATAAATATGTGGGCTTCCTTGGTGGCTCAGAGGTTAAAGCATATAATATATACTTTAGAGAACATGAATTTTTGTCTATCTAAAAAATTATGACATTTTGATTTCACTTGTTTGACTAAGTATGAATAGAATGCTAGATTTTTAATTGAAAAATAAATATGCAACAAGCAACAAAGATAGACTGTATAGCATAGGGAACTATAATCAATATCTTGTGATAATCTATGATGGAAAATAATTTCAAACATAATCTATGTGTATTTGTATAATTGAATCACCTTGCTGTGCACCTGAATCATTGTAAGTCAACTATACTTCAATAAAACATATATTTTAAAAAATAGAAAAAGTAAGTGGATGGAAAAAATTATACCATGCTAACACTAACTAGCACTTCTGCACAGCAGAAGAAATGATCAACAAAATGAAACAACAACCTATGGAATGGGAAAAATTATTTGCAAGCCATATATTTGAAGATCTTTCTGTGTTGTTTGGTGTTGTCATTATAGACATGCCTGAACCGGCTAAGTCTGCTCCTGCCCCTAAAAAGGGCTCTAAAAAAGCTATGACCAAGGCCCAGAAGAAGGACGGCAAGAAGTGCAAGTGCAGACGCAAGGAGAGCTACTCTGTGTACATGTACAAGGTGCTGAAGCAAGTCCATCCGGACACCGGCATCTCGTCCAAGGCCATGGGAATCATGAACTCCTTCGTCAACGACATTTTCGAGTGCATCGCTGGCGAGACATCATGCCTGGCACATTACAACAAGTGCTCGACTATCACATCCAGGGAGATCCAGACTGCCATGCTCTTGCTGCTACCTGAGGAGCTGGCCAAGCACGCCATGTCCAAGGGCACTAAGGCTGTCACCAAGTATACCAGCTCCAAGTAAATATGCCTAGCCGCTGTTAATGGAGAAGGCAATGGCACTCCACTCCAGTACTCTTGCCTGGAAAAATCCCATGGATGGAGGGCCTGCTGGACTGTAGTCCATGGGATCGCTAAGAGTCAGACACGACTTCACTTTTCACTTTTTTTTTCACTTAATATCCAAAATATATAAAGAACTCAAACAACTCAACAGCAAAAACCCTAACAATCCAATTAAAAATGGGCAAAGGACATGAAAAGACATTTTTCCAAGGAGACATGCAAATGGCCAACAAGTACATGAATAGATATTCAATATCACTAATCACTGGGAAGTGCAAATCAAAAGTACAATGAGGTATCACTTCATGCCTGTTAGAATGGCTTGCATCAAAAAACAGAGTTATTAAACCTGGTGAGGATGTGGAGAAAAGGAAGCCCTATAGCACTCTGTGATTGTAAAGTGTTATAGACATTTTGGGGAAAAAAATATAGAGCTTTCTCAAAAAATTAAAAATAGAACACCACATGACCCAATAATTCCACTTCTTCATATACATCCAAAGAAAATGAAAACTATATCAGAGATATATGCACGCTTATGTTCACAGCAGCATTATTTATAATAGCCAAAACATGGAAACAGCCTTAGTGTCCATCAACAGATAAATGGATAAAGAAGTTGCTATACACACACACACACACACGATGGATTATTCATCCACAGAAAGAAGGAAATCCTGCCATATGTGACAACATGGATGGACTTTGAGAGCATTATGCTAAGTCAGACAAAGAAGGACAGATACTATATAATCTTACTTATATGCGGAACCAAAAGAAAAAACACTCATAGGAAAAGAGGTCAGATTTGTAGTTACCATAGGCAGGAGGCAGAAGAGGTGGAATTGGAGGAAGATGGTCAAGGGTACAAATTTCCAGTTATAAGAGAAATAAGTACTAAGGATGTAATTTGCAATATGGTGTACAGTGTAGAACACTGCTGTATGGTATGTATGAAAGTTGTCAAGAGTGTAAATCCTAAAAGTTGTCATCCTAAAAAAATGTGTTTTTTTCATTTTGTTCTTTTTATGTATCTATATGGGATGATGTATGTTAACTAAACTTACTGTGCCAATTATTTCACAATACAGTAGCCCCATCCTTATCCATGGGGTATACTATTCCAATATCCCCAATGAATGTTTAAAACCATGGATAGTACTGAAACCTATATATACCATGAATTTTCCTATACATACATATGATAAAACTCCAGGAGATAGTGAGGGGCATGGAGGCCTGGAATGCTACATTCCATGGGTTTGCAAAAAGTCGGACACAACTTAATGACTGAACAACAAAACCATATGCTAAAGCTGAATTTATAAATTAGGCACAATAAAAGATAAACAAAAATAACTACTTATGAAATAGAACAATTATAACAACTTTCATGGCAAATAAAAGGAGAAAAGGTGGAATCAGTGACAGACTGGGCTCTAAAATCACTGTGGACGGTGACTACAGCCATGAAATTAGAAGATGATTGCTTCTTGGCAGAAAATCTATGACAAACCTAGACAGTGTGTTAAAAAGCAAAAACATCACTTTGCGAACAAAGGTCCATATAGTCAAGGCTATGGCATTTCCTGTAGTCACATTAGGGTCATGAGAGCTGGACTGTGAAGAAGGCAGAGCACCAAAGAATTGATGCTTTCAAACTGTGGTGCTGGAGAAGACTCCTGAGAGTCCCTTGGACAGCAAGGAGATCAACCAGTCCATCCTAAAGGAAATCAGTCCTGAATATTCATTGGAAGGACTGTTGTTGAACCTGAAGCTCCAGTACCTGGTCACCAGTTGTGAGCAGCTGACTCATTGGAAGAGACACTGATGCTGGGAAAGATTGAAGGCAGAAGGAGAATAGGGTGTCAGAGAATGAGATGGCTGGATGACATTATTGATGTAATGGACATGAACTTGGGCAAACTCTGGAAGATGGTGAAGGACAGAGAGGTCTGACATGCTACAGTTCATGGAGTCACAAACAGTTGGTCATTACTGGGTGACTGAACAACTGCAACAACAATACAGTAAAAGTTATGTGACTGGTCTCACTCTCTTTTTCCTCTCTGAAAATATCTTGATGTATAAATTTAATGTCTTTTCCATCTTAACTGCACATTTATGCACTATCGCCATAAATTTTGCAGTTCAATGTATGACAGCAAAACTATCATGAATTTCCTTTTTCTTCACAATTTCATGAATAGAAGAATCGTTCTTACCATAGATCTTAGCAACTTCAGCATACGATTTTTTTCTTTCCTTATAAAGCCAAGAACTTTTACCTTTTCACTTAAAGGAAGCACTTTATAACTTGTCTTTGGCATATCCAAATTGCTAGCATCACTATTCTTGTCCTTTGGGGCCATTATTAAATAAAATAAGGCTTACTTTGGGGCTCCAAAATCACTGCAGATGGCGGATACAGCCATGAAATTAAAAGACGCTTTCTCCTTGGAAGAAAAGCTTTGACAAACATAGACAGCATATTAAAAAGCAGAGACATTACTTTGCCAACAAAGGTCCGTCTAGTCAAAGCTATGGTTTTTCCAGTAGTCATGTATGGGTTTGAGAGTTGAACCATAAAGAAAGTTGAGCTCAAGAGAACTGATGCTTTTGAACTGTGGTGTTGAAAAGACTCTTGGAGATATCCTTGGACTGCAAGGATATCCAGCCAGTCCATCCTAAAGGAAATCAGTCCTGAATATTCATTGGAAGGACTGATGCTGAAGCTGAAACTCCAATACTTTGGCCACGAGATGTGAAGAACTGACTCATTGGAAAAGACCCTGATGGTGGGAAAGATTGAAGGTGGGAGGAGAAGGGGACGACAGAGGATGAGATGGTTGGATGGCATCACCAACTCAATGGACATGAGTTTGAGTATATTCCTGGAGTTGGTGATGGACAGGGAGGCCTGGCATGCTGCAGTCCATGGTGTCGCAAAGAGTCAGACATGACTGAGCGACTGAACTGAACTGAATTGAATGCAAGCACTGTGATTACCTCAACAGTGGACTGGATAATTGAGATGGTGACTAAATGACCAACAGACAGAATACACTGGACAAAGGGATGATTCATGTCCCAGGCATGAGGAAGCTGTATGGTGCTTCAGACAAATGGATTATATGTGTGTGTGTGTGTGTGTGTGTGTGTATATAATGGAATATTACTCAGCCATAAAAAATGAAATTCTGCCACTTGCAGCAGTGAGGATGTACTTAGAGTAATTGGTGAAATTAGTCATACAGAGAAAGACATACTTTATGTTATCACCTATTGTGGAATTTAAAATATAAAACAAATATATATAGCAAAACAGAAATAGATTCAAAGAGAAGACAAACTAGTGGTTACCACTGGAGAGAGGGAAGGGTGGGGGGGGTAAGACAAAGGTATGAAAATAAGAGATATAAACTACTATATATAAGATAGATAAGCAACAATATATATAGTATACTGTATAATACAATATATATTGTATAATATAATATAGTATATTGTATAATATAATATAGTATATTGTATAATACAATATAGTATATTTTATAATATAATAATATTATATATGTATATACAATATATAATATTGTATAATACAGCCATTATCTTGTAATAACTTTTAATGGAGTATAATCTATGAAAATACTGAATCACTATGCTGTACACATGAAACTAATATAATATTGCAAGGCAACTATGGTGGTTTAGTCACTAAGTTGTGTCCAACTCTTATGACTGCACGGACTGCAGCCTACCAGACTACTCTGTCCATGGGATTCTCCAAGCAATAATACTGGAGTAGGTTGCCATTTACTTCTCCAGGGGATCTTCCCAACCCAGGGATTGAACCTAGGACTCCTACATTGTAGACAGATTCTTACTGATTTGAACTATGAGGGAAGCCCTAAAGCAACCATACTTGAATTTTAAAAATTTATCATGCTACTTAGAATTTAAAACTTAAAAATTTTAACTTCGTGAATTATATATTTCTGGAATTTTCTACTCAATATTTTCTGTATACAATTGACTACAGGTAACCGAAACCATAGAAAACAAATCTGCAGGAGGGGGCCCTAAGATGGCAGAGGAATAGGACGGGGAGACCACTTTCTCCCCCACAAATTCATCAAAAGAACATTTGAACTCTGAGCAAATTCCACAAAACAACTTCTGAATGCTGGCACAGGACATCAGGCACCCATAAAGGTAGCCCATTGTCTTCAAAAGGAGGTAGGACAAAATATAAAAGATAAAAAGAGAGGCAAAAGAGGCAGGGACAGAGATCCATCCAGGGAAGGGAATCTTAAAAAAGAGAGAAGTTTCCAAACACCAGGCAACACTCTCACCGGCAGGTCTGTGGTGAGTCTTAGAATCTCAGAGGGCAACATAACCAGTAGGAAAAATAAATAAATAAATAAAACCCACAGATCCAACAGAGAAGCAGCCCAGATGCTCGTATCCGCCACTAGTAAGCAGGGGCTGGACAGGGAGGCGCAGGCTACACTGCTTAGGCTAAGGACCGGGCCTAAATGCCCCAAGGGCAATCTGAGGGAATAACGTGAGATAGCAGTCCAGACTGTGGGATAGCCAGAGAGAGAGAGGGGAAAAAAAAAAAAAGAGAGAGAGAGAGAACTATTCAGTGAAAAGCCCTAAGCTAAGACACTTCCAGGCCCGCTCACAGAACAAAGGACTGAGCAGAGCTAGCTGGCTTCTGACCAGCTCACCCCCCTGCCAGAGACAGGCAGGTAGGGGCAGCCAGAGCCAGAATGGGGCAATCACGGCCCCAGAGAGGCATCCTCTACCAAACTACAAGCAGGCTTCATCGCAAACCGAGACTTCTTGGGATTCTGGATGGTGGACATCTGCCGGGAAGGTCGCAGCCAGAGATCAGCTCCCCAGCAGAGACACAGGGCACACCTGAGAAGGCACGTCCATTGTACACCCAGAAAACCGAGTGGCTGGGATGGGGGAGGTGATACGACACACCCCACTCGCCAAACACCTGGTCACCTGAGCTGCTCGGAGCCGGGAAAGGCACAAAACGCAGGCCCAACCAAGTCTGCACCTTTGTGGAGTACCCAAGAACCTGAACCTGAGCAACTTAGACCTGGGAAGTGCACGCAACCCAGGGCTCGCCTCAGACAGTTCCTGGCAGAGCAACCTAGAGCCTGAGAAGTGTAGACCATGAAAGCACACACGCCGTGAGTGGAGGCAAATCCAGTGCACCTGAAACATTGCAGAACACTCCCCACACACACCAGTGATATTTGTTTGCAGTGTTCCTCCCTCCCCACTTCACGACTGAACAACTGAGCCTAAAAAAGTGACCACCATCGCCCCCTTGTGTCAGGGCGGAAATTAGACACTGAAGAGACCAGCAAACAGAAGAAGCTAAAATAAACAGAGGGAACCACTTTAGAAGTGACAGGTGCAACAGATTAAAACCCTGTAGTTAGCACTGACTACATAGGAAGGGGCCAATAGATCTTGAGAAGTATAAGCCAGATCAAGGAACTATCTGAAAATGAACAACCCCACACTATCCACAACAGCTCCAGAGAAATTCAAAGATATATTCTTACTATTATCATTTTTTTAAATAAAAAAATTATTTTTAAGTCCTCTATTGCTCCTTTAATTTTCATTTTTATAACCTACTATTACCTTGAAAAAAAAGGACCTGATTTTTAAAGCAAACTTCATATATATATTTTATAATTCTTGTGACTTTGTTTTGTTTTTTTTAATATTATATTTTTGAGAATATAACCTCTATACTAGATTTTTAATCTTTGCTTTTTGGTATTTGTTATCAATTTTGTACCTTTAAAAGCCCAGTCTTCAGTACTGATTTTTACTTGGGGGTGAGATTACTGGCTTGATTGCTCTCTCTCCCTTTTGACTCTCCTTTTTCTCCACCAGGTCGCCTCTATTTCCTCCCTCCCCTTGCTCTTCTCTACCCAACTCTGTGAATCTCTTTGTGTGTTCCAGGCTGTGGAGAACACTTAGGGAACTGATTAATGGCTGGATCTGTCTCTCTCCTTTTGATTCCCCCTTTTCTCCTCTTGGCCATCTCTGTCTCCTTCCTCCCTCTTCTCTTCTCTGTGTAACTCCATGAACATTTCTGAGGGGTCGAGAGCACATAGGGAAGTGATTACTGGCTAGCTTGCTCTCTCCCCTTTTGATTCCTCCTCTTCTCCTCCTGGTCACCTCTATCTCCCTCCTCCCTCTTCTCTTCTCCATGTAACTCTGTGTACCCCTCCAGGTGTCCCTCACTGTGGAGAAACTTTTCATCATTAACCTAGATGTTTTATCATCAGTGCTGTATAGATGGAGAAGTATTGAGGCTAATGTAAGAAGAAGACTGAAAGACAGAGGCAGGAGGCTTAAGTCCAAAACCTGAGAACACCAGAGAACTCCTGACTCCAGGGAAAATTAATTGATAAGAGCTCATAAAAAGCCTCTATGCTGCTGCTAAGTCGCTTCAGTTGTGTCCGACCCCATGTGACCCCATAGATGGCAGCCCATACCTACACTGAAACCAAGCACCACCCAAGAGCCAACAAGTTCCAGAGCAAGACATACCACGCAAATTCTCCAGCAACACAGGAACATAGCCCTGAGCTTCAATATACAGGCTGCCTGAAGTCACACCAAATCCACTGACATATCAAAACTCACTACTAGACACTTCATTGCACTCCAGAGAGAAGAAATCCAGCTCCACCCACCAGAACACCGACACAAGCTTCCCTAACCAGGAAACCTTGACAAGCCACCAGTCCAACCCCACCCACAGCTAGGAACCTCCACAATAAAGAGAAACCACAAACTTCCAGAATACAGAAAGCCCACCCCAAACACAGCAATATAAACAAGATGAAAAGGCAGAGAAATACTCAACAGGTAAAGGAATGGGATAAATGTCCACGAAACCAAACAAAAGAGGAAGAGATAGGGAATCTACCTGATAAAGAATTCAGAATGATAGTGAAAATGATCTAAAATTTTCAAAACAAAATGGAGTTACAGATAAATAGCCTAGAGACAAGGATTGAGAAGATGCAAGAAATGTTTAACAAGGACCTAGAAGAGATTAAAAAAAGAGTCAAAATATAATGAATAATGCAATAAATGAGATCAAAAACACTCTGGAGGGAAACAACATTAGATAACAGAGGCAGAAGATAGGATAAGTGAGGTAGAAGACAGAATGGTAGAAATAAATGAAGCAGAGAGGGAAAAAGAAAAAAGAATTAAAAGAAACAAGGACAATCTCAGAGACCTCTGGGACAATGTTAAATGTTGGAATATTCGAGTCATAGGAGTCCCAGAAGAAGACAAAAAGAAAGACCATGAGAAAATACTTGAGGAGATAATAGTTGAAAACTTCTCTAAAACAGGGAAGGAAATAATCACCCAGGTCCAAGAAACCCAGAGAGTCCCAAACAGGATAAACCCAAGGCGAAACACCCAAGACACATATTAATCAAATTAACAAAGATCAAACACAAAGAACAAATATTAAAAGCACCAAGGGAAAAACAACAAATAACACACAAGGGGATTCCCATAAGGATAACAGCTGATCTTTCAATAGAAACTCTTCAAGCCAGAAGGGAATGGCAAGACATACTTAAAGTGATGACAGAGAAAAACCTATAACCCAGATTACTGTACCCAGTAAGGATCTCATTCAAATATGAAGGAGAAATCAAAAGCTTTACAGACAAGCAAAAGCTGAGAGAATTCAGCACCACCAAACCAGCTCTCCAACAAATGCTAAAGGATCTTCTCTAGACAGGAAACACAGAAAGGGTGTATAAACTCAAACCCAAAACAACAAAGTAAATGGCAACAGGATCATACTTATCAATAATTACCTTAAATGTAAATGGGTCGAACGGCCCAACCAAAAGACAAAGACTGGCTGATTGGGTACAAAAACAAGACCCCTATATATGTTACCTACAAGAAAGTGAAAGTGAAAGTAAAGTCACTCAGTCCTGTCCAACTCTTTGTGACCCCATGGACTGTAGCCTACCAGCTCCTACCTCCATGGGATTCTCCAGGCAAGAGTACTGGAGTGGGTTGCCATTTCCTTCTCCAGGGGATCTTCCTGACCCAGGGATTGAACTCGGATCTCCCACATTCCAGGCATACGCTTGAACCTCTGAGCCACCAGGGAAGCCCATCTCTATCTACAAGAGACCCACCTCTATCTACTAGAGACCCACCTCAAACCAAGGGACACATACATACTGAAAGTGAAGGGCTGGAAAAAGGTATTCCACGGAAATAGAAACCAAAAAAAGCAGAAGTAGCAATACTCAGAAAAAATAGACTTTAAAATAAAGGCTATGAAAAGAGACAAAGAAGGACACTACATAATGATCAAAGGATCAATCCAAGAAGAAGATATAACAATTATAAGTATAAATGCACCCAACATAGGAGCACCACAATATGTAAGACAAATGCTAACAAGTCTGAAGGGGGAAATTAACAATAACACAATAATAGTGGGAGACTTTAATACCCCAGTCACACCTATGGATAGATCAACTAAACAGAAAATTAACAAGGAAACACAAACTTTAAACAATGCAATAGACCAGGTATACCTAATTGATATCTATAGGACATTTCACCCCAAAACAATGAATTTCACCTTTTCCTCAAGCGCACATGGAACCTTCTCCAGGATAGATCACATCCTGGGCCATAAATCTAGCCTTAGTAAATTTTTTTTAAAAAAATGAAGTCACTCCAAGCATCTTTTCTGACCATAATGCAGTAAGATTAGATGTCAATTACAGGAGAAAAACTATTAAAAACGCCAACATATGGAGGCTGAACAACACGCTGCTGAATAACCAACAAATCAAAAAAGAAATCAAAATATGCATAGAAATGAATGAAAATGAAAACACAACAACCCAAAACCTATGGGACACTGTAAAAGCAATGCTAAGGGGAAGGTTCATAGCAACACAGGCTTACCTCAAGAAACAAGTTCAGTTCAGTCACTCAGTCATGTCCAACCTTTTGCAACCCCATAAACTGCAGCACAGCAGTCCTCCCTATCCATCACCAGCTCCTGGAGTCCACCCAAACCCATGTCCATTGAGTCGGTGATGCCATCCAACCATCTCATCCTCTGTCATTCCCTTCTCCCTCTGTCCTCAATCTTTCCCAGCATCAGGGTCTTTTCCAATGAGTCAGCTCTTCACATCAGTTGGCCAAAGTATTGGAGTTTCAGCTTCAGCATCAGTCCTTCCAATGAACATCCAGGACTGATCTCCTTTAGGATGGACTGGTTGGATCTCCTTGCAGTCCAAGGGACTCTCAAGAGTCTTCTCCGCAGTTCAAAAACCATAGCCTTGACTAGATGGACCTTTGTTGGCAAAGTAATATCTCTGCTTTTTAATGTGTTGTCCAGGTTGGTCATAACTTTCCTTCCAAGGAGTAAGTGTCTTTTAATTTCATGGCTGCAATCACCATCTGCAAGAAATAAGAAAAAAGTCAAATAAGTAACCTAACTCTACACCTAAAGCAACTAGAAAAAGAAGAAATGAAGAACCCCAGGGTTAGTAGAAGGAACAAAATCTTAAAAATTGAGGCAGAAATAAATGCAAAAGAAACAAAAGAGGCCATAGCAAAAATCAAAAAAGCTAAAAGCTGGTTCTTTGAGAAGATAAATAAAATTGACAAACCATTAGCCAGACTCATCAAGAAACAAAGGGAGAAGAATCAAATCAACAAAATTAGAAATGAAAATGGAGAAATCACAACAGACAACACAGAAATACAAAGGATCATAAGAGACTTCTATCAGCAACTATATGCCAATAAAATGGACAACTTGAAGGAAATGGACAAATTCTTAGAAAAGTACAACTTTCCAAAACTGAACCAGGAAGAAATAGAAAATCTTAACAGACCCATCACAAGCACAGAAATTGAAACTGTAATCAGAAATCTTCCAGCAATTAAAAGCCCAAGACCAGACGGATTCACAGCTGAATTCTACCAAAAATTTAAAGAGCTAATGCCTGTCACACTCAAACTCTTCCAGAAAATCGCAGAGGAAGGTAAACTTCCAAACTCATTCTATGAGGCCACCATCACCCTAATATCAAAACCTGACAAAGATGCCACAAAAAAAGAAAACTACAGGCCAATACCACTGATGAACATAGATGCAAAAATCCTTAGCAAAATTCTAGCAAACAGAATCCAACAACATATTAAAAAGATCATACATCATGACCAAGTGGGCTTTATCCCAGGGATGCAAGGATTCTTCAATATCCACAAATCAATCAATGTAATACACCACATTAACAAATTGAAAGATAAAAACCACATGATTATCTCAATAGATGCAGAGAAAGCCTTTGACAAAAGTCAACATCCATTTATGATAAAAACCCTCCAGAAAGCAGGCATAGAAGGAACATACCTCAACATAATAAAAGCTATATATGACAAACCCGCAGCAAACATTATCCTCAATGGTGAAAAATTGAAAGCATTTCCCCCTAAAGGCAGTAACAAGACAAAGGTGCCCACTTTCACCACTAATATTCAACATAGTTTTGGAAGTTTTGGCCAAAGCAATCAGAGCAGAAAAAAAATAAAAGGACTCCAGATTGGAAAAGAAGAAGTAAAACTCTCACTGTTTGCAGATGACATGATCCTCTACATAGAAAACCCTACAGACTACCAGAAAATTTCTAGAGCTTATCAATGAATATAGTAAAGTTGCAGGATATAAAATTAACACACAGAAATCCATTGAATTCCTATGCACTAACAATGAGAAAACAGAGAAATTAAGGAAACAATTCCATTCACCATTGCAACTAAAAGAATAAAATACTTAGGAATATATCTACCCAAAGAAACAAAAGACCTATATATCAGTTCAGTTCAGTTCAGTCGCTCAGTCGTGTCTGACTCTTTGTGACCCCATGAATCGCAGCATGCCAGGCCTCCCTGTCCATCACCATCTCCTGGAGGTCACTGAGACTCACGTCCATCGAGTCAGTGATGCCATCCAGCCATCTCATCCTCTGTTGTCCCCTTCTCTTCCTGTCCCCAATCCCTCCCAGCATCAGAGTCTTTTCCAATGAGTCAACTCTTCGCATGAGGTGGCCAAAGTACTGGAGTTTCAGCTTTCGCATATATAGAAAACTATAAAACACTAGTGAAAGAAATTAAAGCGGACACAAATAGATGGAGAAATATACCGTGTTCATGGATCAGAAGAATCAATATAATGAAAATGAATATACTATCCAAAGCAATCTATAGATTCAGTGCAATCCCTATCAAGCTACCAAAGGTATTTTTCAGAAAACTAGAACAAATAAGTTCACAATTTGTATGGAACTACAAAGAAACTTTGAACAGCCAAAGCAATCTTGAGAAAAAGAATGGAACTGGAGGAATCAACCTGCCTGACTTCAGTCTCTACTACAAAGCCACAGTCATCAAGACAGTATGATACTGGCACAAAGACAGAAATATAGATCAATGGAACAAAATAGAAAGCCCAGAGATAAATCCACGCACATATGGACACCTTATCTTTGACAAAGGAGACAAGAATATACAATGGAGAAAAGACAATCTCTTTAACAAGTGGTGCTGGGAAAACTGGTCAGTCACTCGTAAAACAATGAAACTAGAACACTTTCTAACACCATACACAAAAATAAACTCAAAATGGATTAAAGATCTAAATGTAAGACCAGAAACTATAAAACTCCTAGAGGAAGACATAGGCAAAACACTCTCTGACATAAATCACAGCAGGATCCTCTATGACCCACCTCCCAGAATATTGGAAAAACAATAACCCTGTGTACGAGACAGCAAAAGAGACACTGATGTATAGAACAGTCTTATGGACTCTGTGGGAGAGGGAGAGGGTGGGAAGATTTGGGAGAATGGCATTGAAACATGTAAAATATCATGTATGAAATGAGATGCCAGTCCAGGTTCGATGCACGATACTGGATGCTTGGGGCTGGTGCACTGGGACGACCCAGAGGGATGGAATGGGGAGGGAGGAGGGAGGAGGGTTCAGGATGGGGAACACATGTATACCTGTGGCGGATTCATTTTGATATTTGGCAAATCTAATACAGTTATGTAAAGTTTAAAAATAAAATAAAATTAAAAAAAAAAAAGCAAAAATAAACATATGGGACCTAATTAAACTTAAAAACTTTTGCATAACGAAGGAAACTAAGCAAGGTGAAAAGACAGCCTTCAGAATGGGAGAAAATAATAGGAAACAAAGCAATGGACAAAGAATTAATCTCAAAAATATACAGGCAACTCCTGCAGCTCAATTCCAGAAAAATAAATGACCCAATCAAAAAGTGGGCCAAAGAACTGAACAGACAGTTCTCCAAAGAAGACAGAGAGATGGCTAACAAACATATGAAAAGATGTTCAACATCACTCATTATCAGAGAAATGCAAATCAAAACCACAATGAGGTACCACTTCATGCTGGTCAGAATAGCTGCTATCCAAAAGTCTACAAGCAATAAATGCTGGAGTGGGTGTGGAGAAAAGGGAATCCTTTTACACTGTTGGTGGGAATGCAAACTAGTACAGCCACTATGGAGAACAGTGTGGAGATTCCTTAAAAAGCTGGAAATAGAACTGCCTTATGACCCAGCAATCCCACTGCTGGGCATACACACCGAGGAAACCAGAAGGGAAAGAGACACGTGTACCCCAATGTTCATCGCAGCAATGTTTATAATAGCCAGGACTTGGAATCAACCTAGATGTCCATCAGCAGATGAATGGATAATAAAGCTGAGGTACATATACACGATGGAGTATTACTCAGCCATTAAAAAGAACACATTTGAATCAGTTCTAATGAGGTGGATGAAACTGGAGCCTATTATACAGAGTGAAGTAAGCCAGAAAGAAAAACACCAATACAGTATACTAATGCATAGATATGTAATATAGAAAGATGGTAACGATAACCGCATATGCGAGACAGCAGTAGAGACACAGATGTATAGAACAGTCTTATGGACTCTGTGCGAGAGGGCGAGGGTGGAATGATTTGGGAGAATGGCATTGAAACATGTGTATTATCATATGTGAAATGGATTGCCAGTCCAGGTTCAAGGGATGAGACAGGGTGCTAGGGGCTAGTGCACTGGGATGACCCAGAGGGATGGGATGGGGAGGGAGGTGGGAGGGGGGGTTCAGGATGGGGAACACATGTGCACCTGTGGCAAATCCATGTCAATGTATGGCAAAACCACTACAATATTGTAAAGTAATTAGCCTCCAATTAAAACAATAAATTTTTTTCTTTTTTTTTTAATTTTATTTTATTTTATTTATTTATTTTTTTCTTTGTGGAAAGGTTTTTTTTTTTTTCACTTTATTTTAGTTTTGCCAAATATCAAAATGAATCAATAAAGAAAGCAAATCTGCAGATAATTGGGGCTACTATGTATGCAAATCAAATTATTTTGTTGTACATCTTAAACTTATATAATGGTATATGTCAATTATATCTCAATAATACTGAAACAAATGTAAACCCCCTCTGCCAATGAGCATTGTCACCAAATTTCTTTCCTCTTTAAATAATAAAATTTTTTCTCATATTTGACTTTTTTGTCTATTTTATTCCCTAGCACCAACTGATCTCTATATCTAAGCAATTTTATTTCTTTCTGTTCTATTCCTTTCTCTCCAGTCCCATCATTATTGTATCTTTCTTTACCTTTAGCAGCTTAGGCTTGACCTTTTGCAGTAGTCTTCCAACTGCTCTATCTCCATCCTTCTCTGCCCTGTTACCAGTTCCGACTACCCAATGAAGATTACTCAAACAAAAATGTAGTTACATTTACCAGATGACATGCACAAGAATGTTTATAGCAGTACATTTGTGATAGCTCTAAACTCTGTACAACATACCAATAATAGAATGAATACATATATATTCTTCTATAGGCATACAATGCACTGCTTATGAAAATGAATAATCTAAACCTGCAAACAACAAACAGATGGACAGAGAAAAAATTTGATCAAAAGCTACAGCAAAAAACATAAAATGGTATGCTATATAATTCCATTTATATAAAGTTCAGTAACAGGCAAAATTAATATATAATGATCAAAGTAGTATAGTGGTTTTCACTGGTCAGTAATAGTGACTGGATAGGGAACAGAAGGTCTTTGAGAGCTGGGGAAGGGAAAGAGAATGTTCTGCTTCTTTATGAGTTTCAGTTGCACGGGTAGTTTCAGTATGTGATTATTTATTACCTTATTATCCAAGTGCTTTTCTGTATGCACATTATAATTTAATAAAAATGTTTAGAAAATAATAAAATTATGGAGCCAATAAATCTTTAAATGAATCTGATTCACTCTTTTTCCGAACTTGGTACAATAGAATGAGCACAAGCTTTTGGCATCTGACAGGCCTAAATTAGAATATGAACTCTTCCAGATAATTGTATACAACCTTGGACATATCAGTTCATCAATCCTCAGTTTTCTCATCTGTAAATTGGGAGTAATAACATCTTCCTTGACTAATATTCCACTGTCTGGATGTACCACAGTTCATTCATTAATTCACCTACTGAAAGACATCTAGGTTGCTTCCAAGTTTTTGGAAGTTATGAATAAAACTGCTATAAACATCTCAATGCAGGTTTTGGTGGGAAATAGAATTTCAACTCCTTTGAATAAATAGCAAGGGGTAAGATTGATATATTAAGAGTATATTGAGATTTGTGAGAAATCACCAAGCTGTCTTCCAAACTGGCTATACAATTTTGCTTTCCCACCAGCAATGGATGAGAATTCCTGATGCTACACATCTTCTCCAGCATTTGGCATTTTCAGTGTTCTGGATTTTGGACATTGCAATAGGTGTATAGTGGTTTCTCCTTGTTTTAATTTGTATTTTGCTGGTGGCATATGATGTGAAGTATACTTTTATATGCTTATTTGCCATCTGTTTATATTATTTGAAGAGGTATCTGTTAAGATCTTCATCCCATATTTTAATCAAATTGTTTTATTGATGAGTTTTAAGAGTTCTTTGTACATTTTAGATATTTCTCAGGAGCTTTTAACTCTCAAGATAGTCCACACTGAAACTCTAGAAATTCACTGAAATGATCATTTAGGTCTTCCTCCCATTTCCTTGCTCCAGCAGTTTCTGCTCCTTGTAAGCTGTGTTCCTCTGTAAGTCTCTATCTCTCCAGATTTGAGGACAGCAGTTTGTTCTATTACCTCACTCTCTGATAAATCTAAGACAAATAATTGATTTTAAGTTTGTTTAATTCTTACTGTGAAGGTCAGAGAGACCATTCCTAAGTTATTTGCATGTTGGAACTGAAACCAGAAGTTCTCTGTTCAAGCATTTTTATAATACACACTTTGTTGTTTGCTGTTGTTTAGTCACTAAGTCATGTCCAACTCTTTGTGACCCCATGGACTGTAGCCTGCCAGGCTCCTCTGTCCATGGGATTCCCTAGGTAAGAATACTGGAGTGGGTTGCCATTTCCTTCTGCAGGGGGTCTTCCTGACCCAGGGATCAAACCAGGTCTCCTGCACTGCAGGTGAATTCTTTTTACCAGCGAGCCACCAGGGAAGCCAATGTTTGTGCCATCTTGTTTGCTTCTTTTCCTACATGAGTTGAGATTTTCATCATTCTTTTTATGTTAGTAATTTGGGATTACAATTTGGACATTTTAACTACTCTGTTGTGGGACCTTAGAACTTGTTTAAATCCTCTAGAAAAATTAATATTTTGTTTCAGCAGACACTTGACCTTGTTTAGTTCAAGCCACAATTTCCAACCTACTTTTTGTAGGCTGTGGTTCCAATGTCAGTTTAGTTTTCAAAGTTTTTGCAGTGCTATTTGGATCTGTCCTGTATGTGCACCACCCAGTGGTCAATCTAGAACCTGGACTGCAGTCTGTCCATTATCTCAGTTCTCAAAATCTGTGTGATGCTAATGGAGATAAAACCCATGCATGATCAAGTCAGGATTTTTGTCCAAGAATTCAAAAACCTTTTTATGGGATCATTTTCACATATTCCTTCTCTGCTATCTCCCTAGTGCTTTCTGGTTTCCTGGGTCTCCCCTTTTCTGTCCTTCATCCCCAAACTGCCCACTTCTGTGATTGTGCTGCACCCGGAGTCAAATCAACAGGAGAACTGAGGGCATGTAGAATAATCAATGGAATTTGGCCTGGCTTTCTTAGCATCACAGCTCCACTGAACAGAGTAGAAATTTTCTTTTTTTCCTAGATTTGGATCCTTTGGTTTCATGTTGCCATTCACATTCACTGCTACTTTATCTGCTACTGAGGAGTCACTTGTACGCTGGGGCATGAGAAAATGGAGAAAAAGGAAAAAAAAAGAACCAAGGGATTTCTTCTTCTCTCTGAGTTCTAAGAGTTCCTATTTTCTTTCATTGATCCAAGAGTAGAATGTTTTTTTCCCTATTATTTTTCTCTGTCTTTACTATAGTGCTCACTTTTAGGTTTTGAGTTGCACTGACTTTAGGTCAGAATATTCCAGAAGAGGAAAAATAGTAAATTTGAAATTAGTTCAGTGTTACTTTGATTTCTGTCAGTCTTCCTCTGTTGATATTTACTTTTCACAGTTCTCAAATAACTGCATATGAATTCTTTCCAGGTTTTATAGTTACACTCAACTGGAGAGAATGGCTGGGCATATATTTCTTCAATCTACCTGGAATCAGAACTCCTTCAGGAAAATTTTTGAAGCATAAATCAGATTATGCCACTCCCCTATTCTCAATCCATCACACTTACAATAAACTTGAAACACATACTTCCATCTAGTTTTCAAGAAAGCAATGTAGGAACAAAGAGCAACTTCATTTTACTTATATCAATATCAACCCCTGTCAATGAAGAGATTATTAACAAATATGAATTCTTGCTGTTATATAATACACCCTCTGATTTCAAGAAAGGGGAAGAGAGAAAGAAATAATAGTAAAACCAAATGAAAATAACAGAAATGAGACAAGAACTTTCCCAAGGAGAAACAGCTATCTGCTGAATATGTGAGCTCAAATGTAAATCTATGAAATTTCAACAGAAAAAGAGCCTTGTGACTTAAAGTGCTCTTATAAAGCCTAATGGAGGTGATAACACTTGCAAGAACCTCATTCATTCAACAAATATTTATTGAGAAATTTTTGTGTGCTAGCGCTCACTCTGACATTTCTTTTTTATATCATTCCCCCCTTTGGCTTTTGGATGTCTTGACTTATTTAATCATAATGTTTTAAGCACTCAGAGGCTGTTTATGAAATAAAACAGTAGAATTAGTGTTTGAGAACATAGGCTAAATATTATATAAGGCATCCCAAGTATTAAGCATAGTGTTTGGCATGAGAAAAACTCTTAATACATAATAGCTGCTGTTATTGAGACCTAGTATAAATAAATATACATTAAATATATCCTAGGCAATGCCTTTAAGGTTAATTATTATTCAAATACATGGAAAAATGAGATGGTATATTGTATATGTTGCAGTGAAAGGGAGACTGTAGAGGGAACATGAAAGAGGGCATGGGTGCAGAAAAATTGAATTCATAGCAAGAGACTGGTAAAATATGCCACTCTGTTTTAAATGAAAACTTTGCAAAAGATAATAATGGGGTCAGAAGATTAAGGGCCTTGGGTATTGGGCCTGGGATTCTTAACTCTATCCCATGGTGAGCAAAATGACAATGAAGAAACACCTTGACTTCAAAAAAAAAAAAAAAAAAAAGGAACAAGTGCAACAAACATCAATGCAAAAGAGTTACAAGTATCAGATCGGATCAGATCAGTCGCTCAGTCGTGTCCGACTCTTTGGGACCCCATGAATGGCAGCATGTCAGGCCTTCCTGTCCATCACCACTCCTGGAGTTCACTCAGACTCACGTCCATTGAGTCGGTGATGCCAACCAGCCATCTCATCCTCTGTCATTCCCTTCTCCTCCTGCCCCCAATCCCTCCCAGCATCAGAGTCTTTTCCAATGAGTCAACTCTTCGCATGAAGTGGCCAAAGTACTGGAGTTTCAGCTTTAGCATCATTCCTTCCAAAGAACACCCAGGGCTGACCTCATTCAGAATGGACTGGTTGGATCTCCTTGAAGTCCAAGGGACTCTCAAGAGTCTTCTCCAACACCACAGTTCAAAAGCATCAATTCTTCAGTGGACAGCTTTCTTCACAGTCCAACTCTCACATCCACACATGACCACTGGAAAAACCATAGCTTTGACTAGATGGACCTTTGTTGGCAAAGTAATGTCTCTGCTTTTGAATATGCTATCTAGGTTGGTCATAACTTTCCTTCCAAGGAGTAAGCGTCTTTTCATTTCATAGCTGCATCACCATCTGCAGTGATTTTGGAGCCCAAAAACATAAAGTCTGACACTGTTTCCACTGTTTCCCCATCTGTTTCCCATGAAGCGATGGGACCAGATGCCATAATCTTAGTTTTCTGAATGTTGATCTTTAAGCCAACTTTTTAACTCTCCACCTTCACTCTCATCAAGAGGCTTTTTAGTTCCTCTTCACTTTCTGCCATAAGGATGGTGTCATCTGCATATCTGAGGTTATTGACATTTCTCCCAGCAATCTTGATTCCAGCTTGTGCTTTGTCCAGCATTTAAGTTATATGTGCTTCTCATATAAGTTAAATAAGCAGGGTGGCAATATACAGCCTTGATTTTCTCCTTTTCCTATTTGGAACCAGTCTGTTGTTCCATGTCCAGTTCTAACTGTTGCTTCCTGACCTGCATAGAGATTTCTCAAGAAGCAGGTCAGGTGGTCTGGTATTCCCATCGCTTTCAGAATTTTCCACAGTTTATTGTGATCCACATAGTCAAAGGCTTTGGCATAGCCAATAAAGCAGAAATAGATGTTTTTCTGGAACTCTCTTGCTTTTTTGATGATCCAGCAGATGTTGGCAATTTGATCTCTGGTTCCTCTGCCTTTTCTAAAACCAGCTTGAACATCTGGAAGTTCATGGTTCACGTATTGCTGAAGCCTGGCTTGGAGAATTTTGAGCATTACTTTACTAGCGTGTGAGATGAGTGCAATTGTGCAGTAGTTTGAGCATTCTTTGGCATTGTCTCTCTTTGTGATTGGAATGAAAACTGACCTTTTTCAGTCCTGTGGCAACTGCTGAGTTTTCCAAATTTGCTGGCAGTATGACCTAATAGATTTAAGGGACTAGATCTGATAGATAGAGTGCCTGATGAACTATGGACAGAAGTTCATGATATTGCACAGGAGACAGGGATCAAGACCATCCCCATGGAAAAGAAATGCAAAAATGCAAAATGGCTGTCTGGGGAGGCCTTACAAATAGCTGTGAAAATAAGAGAAGCGAAAAGCAAAGGAGAAAAGGAAAGATATAAGCATCTGAATGCAAAGGTCCAAAGAATAGCAAGAAGAGATAAGAAAGCTTTCCTCAGTGATCGATGCAAAGAAATAGAGGAAAACAACAGAATGGGAACGACTAGAGATCTCTTCAAGAAACGTAGAGATACAAAGGGAACATTTCATGCAAAGATGAGCTCAATAAAGGACAGAAATGGTATGGACCTAACAGAGGCAGAAGATATTAAGAAGAGATGGCAAGATTACACAGAAGAACTGTACAAAAAAGATCTTCACGACCCAGATAATCATGATGGTGTGATCACTGACCTAGAGCCAGACATCCTGGAATGTGAAGTCAAGTGGGCCTTAGAAAGTATCACTACGAACAAAGCTAGTGGAGGTGATGGAATTCCAGTTGAGCTATTTCAAATCCTGAAAGATGATGCTGTGAAAGTGCTGCACTCTTTTAGCTGTAATTGACTGTTATTATAAAGGAACACTCTTGATGTTGTAGTGAGGTATGAGAGGAAGGGAAATATTCTGTAACCCTATGATTGGATGCCATTTTTTAGTGGGCTTGTGTTTTTACACAATTTGGTGATCTCTCATTATTTTATTGAATTTTCAAATCCATTAACATTGAATATTATTATTGAGAGATTGGATTTGTGTCTCTTGTTTTACTTTTGGTTTCCTGTATGCCTCATGTCTTTTCTGTCCTCTTTTAATGCCTTTTTTTTTGCACTGAGTGAGTATTCTTGGTGAAACATTTTAGTATCATTAATGATTTTTTCACTATGTATTCTTAGTCATATTCTTACTGTTTTCTCTAGGAATGGCCACATACCTCTTAACTCATCAGAATCTACTTTAGAATTATACTAACTTAATTCCAGTATGTGGAGTAGAAAATGGCAACCCAGTCCAGTATTCTTGCCTGGGAAATCCTGTGGAAAGAGGAGCCTGGTGGGCTGCAGTCCATGGGATTGGAAAGAGTCGGGCACAACTGACCAACTAAACAACAAATCCCAGTATGATGTAGAAACTTTATTCCTATAAACCTATATCTTCCCCTCTTTTGTGCTATTCTGGGCTTCCCAGGTGGCTCAGTGGT
Source organism: Bubalus bubalis (assembly GCF_019923935.1). Classification (NCBI taxonomy): domain Eukaryota; kingdom Metazoa; phylum Chordata; class Mammalia; order Artiodactyla; family Bovidae; genus Bubalus; species Bubalus bubalis. The sequence goes on from NC_059181.1 coordinate 54,447,023, forward strand.
AAAGAATCTGTCTGCCAATGTAGGAGATGTGGATTCAATCCCTGGGTTGGGAAGATTCCCTGGAGGAGGAAATGGCAACCCATTCCAGTATTCTTGCCTGGAAAATCCCATAGACAGAGGAGGATGGCAGGCTATGGTCCACAGGGTCACAAAGAGTCAGACATGACTTAATGACTGAATACACACATACATATCTATATATGATAAAACCAATATATATTGTTTTAATTATCATATTGTATAAATTTATATACTTGAAAGAAACTCAGAGAAGAAAGAAAAGCTAGTATATTTTATACAGTTTATTATAGTAGCCTTTTTAATTAACTATTTTCAGTTGTCTTTATTTCTTTCTGTGCATTCAAGTTACCATCTGGTGTCCTTTTCTTACTCCAAATCAGCTTTTTCCTGCCTGCATCCTTTGCCCTTTTATTATCAAATGGATCACATTCTATATGTCATAGGCTCAAAATATGATTGCTTTTTAAAATATCAACTAACCAACATATAAGCTTTATTGGGCAATTCCTGTGTACTAGAACATATTGGGATAAGAAAAATTCCTCTAAGATCTTATGTCTTATACCGAAAAGGCAGCAGATCTACAATGAGAGGGATTTGGGGTAAGATGCTAGGGCTATCTGTACATAGATATAAGACGGCAAGGAGGATTAATGAGGAACAATATCCACAAGCAGCAAAATATTACTGTCCACTTTGCTACAAAAGACTGTTCAAAAAGAAAGATCTTTGTGGTGAGAAAAGTACAAAGTTAAGCAAAGCGATAGTCTCAAGGATCCTATACTGAGCATGGGCTCAGAAATTTGTTGATCCTGAGCTTATTTGGCCTCCTTGTCCATGTAGTTCTTCCAGAATTCAATTAAAAAAAAAAAACCTACATTCAACCTGTCATAATGCCATAGAGTTACTACTTTCTTTAAGGTAAAGATGGAGAATATCTGTTTATTCTTATCAGTGTAAGTGACACTTGTGTTTGCAGAGGACTCAAACTCCCCTGTTTGGGAGGTAACTTTGATGGGGTTGTGACTTGCTGTCCTCAGGTGTCTCCTGCACACGTGGGACTGACTTACTGTGAGGAGCATGTACTTCAAGGGCATTTCAGCACACCTTACTGACTGTAGGAGGTACAGGAAGAGTTGTTAGCACCAGGCTTCATTGCTGCAAGGCAGTTCTCCCTCTGGATTTGCTTTAGATAACATTTGTTTCCCAGGTAAAACAGAAGTATTGGAATAGTGCCTTACCTTGGTCTGGTAGTCTTGACTCCTGCTGAAATAAGCTTAGGACAGAAGGAGAGTCCTTGACATTCAAGTATATTCAATGGTGTAAGAAAATCACTGGAGTATTACCTGGAAATATCATGGGCCCATAACAATTTCATACATGCAAGTGTCCCATAGCTCATTTGATACAGTCTGTATGTTTCTCGTGTCATTGAATGGCTTTAGGTCACTTTAGGCTTCCTCGTTGTAATTTATTTAGTCCTTGATCTGCTACTAGGTTTGTGTATGATCTTGCCAGCATGTTGGGGTGGGATATGTAGTTGCAAGCTGATGTTTAAGACTTTGCATATCTGTTGAAAAATTTGCTTTTTTTTTTTTTTTTTTTGAGAGTATGCAGCATTTATTACAAAGCCATTTTTAAGGGGTCTTGTGGAATTCTCTCTGCTCTTTTTGGGGGTGCCTAGAGGTGGAATTGGAGGGGCCACTTGAGGCCCAGTATCACTCTGCCCCATCCTCCTCCTGTCCCAAGACATATGGGGTGCTGAGGGGCCCCCACCAACCCCCAAAGCTTTAGGCACAACTCTAATTGGCTGTGTATGGGGCCCACTCTGTTTCTTTTCCCCTCTTGGCTGCTGTCCTACCCTTACCCTGACCAGTGCCCTCCCCCCACCATTGTTGAATGTTCAGAGAATAGCAAAGACAGTGCCTTTTACAAATGCAGCCTATCCCCTGGTTTTGAGGAGCAAGTGGACAGTGGAGAGGGCATCTCCCTTACCTCCTCCTCGTGCAGTGGAAACTTTGTATAAAAAATAGATAGTTTTGCCTCCCCACTCCCCTCGCCCCCAACGCCATGTGTGTGGCCTTTGCATCATTTATCTCGTGGAAAAGAAGATTCAGGCCACAGGAGGCCTCAGCCCTTGAACTTCCCCTGTGGGGTTAACATCGTGAACCGCCTCACTCCTACCCCTCTGCCACCCAGAAGCCTGCACTAGCAAGGCTGCTGGGGCAGTCTCTTTGGGGGCAAGAGTGGACAGGTGGAAGCGGGGTGACCTCAGATAAGCACAGACCCCAGATGTGGCCAAAGGCAAGCAGTCTTCCAGTCCCCTCCCCACCCGCAGCTGCGGCCAAGTCAGGAAAGAGCGACAGAGACATCTAAAAGCACAAGACAGGCCAGTAAGGTCTGAGCTCTGCTCCATCCTGGAGTCAAGTGGTCCACCCCCAAGGGGTAGATCCCCTGCCCACCTGTCTTTCCTCCAGTGTACATAGATCCGATCGGGGAGGGGAAGAGGCAGCACTCCATCACAGCTACGTGGCTGGGGCCGGGCATCCCCCGTGGGTTTGTCTGTGTTCGCACCTTGTCCTGTGTCTGAGGTGCTGTGGCTGTACCCTTCTCCCCTGGGGTGTTTGTATCTCCTGGCTTTGTAAGAAAAATTTGCTTTTAAATTGACTATACTGTTATAATTTTTTACATAATTACCTTTATAAGTGTTCATTTCTTTCTTATGGATTTTAATTACTATCTGGTGTGTCACTTGCTTTCAGCCTGAAGAAGTTTCTTTAGTATTTCTTGCAAATCATGTCTGCTAACAACAAGTTCTCTCAGGTTTTGCTGATCTGAGAATGTCTTTATTTCTTCTTCCTTTCTGAAAGATACTTTTACTACTTACAGTTGATCCTTGAACAATGCAGGAGTTAGGGGTGCCAACCTTCCTTGTAGTAAAAAATCTTTATATAACTTAAAGTCAGTTTTCTTGATATGTGATTCTTTTATATCTGTAGATACAGAGGAACCTTGGATACAGAGGAACCACGTATTTGCACCCTTGGGTTCAATCAACTGTAGACTGTGTAGTATGACAGTATTGACTACTGAAAAAAATTATGTAAAAGTGCACTGACACAGTTCAAACTCTTTCTGTTGAAAGGTCAACTGTATCAGACACTTGCTCGGCAGACTTTTTACCTCTTTTAAGATGTCATGTCACTGCTTCCTGGCCTCTATTGTTTCTGATGAGAAGCCATTTATCCATCTTATTGTGTCATCCTTGAACATAATGAATCAATTTTTTCTCACTGATTTCAAGATTTTCTCTTTGTTGTCTTTCAGCATTTTGACTATTGATATGTTTGTATGTGGATCTTCTTAAATTTATTCTTCTTGGACTTTATTGATCTTCTTGCATATGTAGATTAATATTTTCAATCAATTTGGGAAAATGTCAACCAATATTTTTATGTACTTTCCTGTTCATTTCTCTCTCTCTTCTCCTTCTGGTATTCCCACCATGCATATATTGGTACACTGAATGAGGTCCCATATTTATCTGAATCCCTGTTCAATTGTTTTTTGCTCTTTTTCCTCTATGTTCAGATTGCCTAATATTTTAAATCTATCTTCAAGTTCACTGATTTTTTTCTTTCTTTTGCCCACTCAGATAGATCTATTGTTGAGCCCTGTTACTGACTTTTTTCATTTTGGTTATTGTACTTTTCAAATCTAGAAATTTGTTTTGATTTTTTTTATAATTTCTCTATTTTGTAAGATATGTCATCATACTTCTACCTAGTTGAACATATTTATAATGAGTCTGTGCCTACTTAGTCAATATCCAGGTCCCTTCAAAGGCAGTTTCCATTGCATGGTTTTTTCCTGTATATGGATCATACTTTTCTGTTTCTTTGTATGTCCCAATTTTTTGTTAAAATGGAAATTTTAGATAATATATTAAAACAGTTCTGGATATAGATTCCTTCTCTTCCATTTAGGTTTTTATTGCTTGATTGTTTATTTGTTTGTTTGTTTTGTGATTTAGTGGAACTATTTCAGTGAAGTCTATTTCTCCCTTGATACAGAGCTTCTGTTGCTCGTCAGAGGGTACAGCCTTAGACATGCACAGTTTTCCTGCCCACCAGGAATGACTGTAGTTTTAATATGTCTCTCTTTGACTATCTCTCTCCCTGGTGTTCTTATTAAACTTGTGGCTAATCTGCTCCTATTAGTATTATACCCAGCTGTTGGCCTCTGTTCATTGTTAATGATTGCTCTATAGTTTTCAAGAATGCTCTGCAGCATAAATTGCTCCATGGTCTGATCTAATTGTAGTTGCATTCCTTGGCAGAGATACAGTGTTGCCAGTCTTTTAGGCTTGCTCAGATCTGCTTCTGGGAAGAAATTTTGCATTATAGATCAGGAGCTGGTGGGTGGAGTGGGAATAAGAAATGGGAAACCTGTTAGGCACTAGATACTCCACCTAGATCCTCCCTCTAGTCAGTGGTGTATGTGTGTGTGTGCCTGAGTATGCAGGAGGCACTGGTGTCACCCCCAATTGCTGACACAATGTAGTATGCATTTTTGCAGTCAAGAACTGGAGAAGATAGCATCTGCAATATTCACTGGTCACTGATTCTACCTGGAATAGGTCTTCTACCCTGGAAATCTTGGCATTGTGGGAGCTATGACTCAATACCAAGTGCTTTGGAACAGCTCTCTCATAAGACAGAGCTCTGCTGGAAAGAGGGACTATTTTCTTCATCAGCTGCCCTGCCCTGCCTGGATTCTCCATATATCGAGGGAGTTGGGGTGGGGAACAGGTGCATCCTGGCTACTGCCACCTATTGTATATAGATCTTCCATGTAACAGAGCTATGGGAAATGAATTGCTGAAGTTTACCAACTTCCAAAAGCACACAAAATAGCTTATCCATCCCAGGGGTCTGGGGAGATGAGAATTGTCACATGGCAGCAGAGACTGTTGAAATAGTTCTGCATGTCAGAGCTGCCAGGGATGCCTGCAATATCTGCCTCAAAAGCCCTGACTTCTTTCCACTATTCTTGTTTTTATATATTTTAAAAATAAAACCAATACAATATTGTAAAGTTAAAAAATAAAATAAAATAAACATTTCTCAACTTTGTTAAGACCTTTGATCAATCTCCAGAGGCTTTGATAATTTTGCCAGCTTACTAAATGTTTTTCTGAGGGAGAAATTTCCTTCGGCTCCATAGCCATTCTGGAAGTTGGAAGATCGTCCTTTTCCCTTTTATAACCACTCGTGTAGAGTAAGTTGTTTACACTTAGTCTCTCCACTTCCTCATTACTTTCCCTCCTCAACCTATTGAAGTCGGGCTCCTGCCCCTACTATTCCCATGTGGTAAGTTTCCTGGTAATCTCCTTTCGGTCATATCAATGGACACTTTTCAGTTCTAATTACACCTGCAACTCTTAGCAGAATCTGACTTATTGGACCAATCCCCTTTTGAAACTCTCTCCAATGTTGGTTTTTGTAATGTCTTTCACTCCTGAGTCTCCTCCTACTTTTCCAACTATGCTTTGATATTCTTTTAGACTCTTCTTCATTTACAGTCTTCTCAAATGAAGAGTTTTCCCAGACTCTCCTTCTTGTTATTGCTTCTTCCTCTATAAACTCTCCCTTGGAAAGTAAATTCACCCTCTTTGTTTCAAGTACTTCTGATAATAAAGTGCCTCCCAAATCTACATCTATATTATCTTGCCTGGAACTTAATACTTGTGTATCCAAAAGCCTGCTGAAAATCTTCACACTGATGTTTCCTGGGCTCTTCAAATTCAACATCTACGAAACAAGCCTTATCGTCTATCTCTTCTGAAACCTGTTCCTTCTTCTGTATTTTAATTTTCAATAAATTGCTCCATATCCACAAACTCCTCAGTACAGAAACCAGTAAGTCATCCTTAATTGCTTCCCTTTGCTCCCCAGCAATCCAATCAAGTAACCAAGTCCCATTAATTTTATCCTTTTTAAAATATGTACACATGTACACCCATGGCTGATTAATGTCAATGTATGGCAAAAATCACCACAATATTGTAAAGTAATTAGCCTTCAATTAAATAAATAAATTAATTTTTAAAACTCTCAGATTTTATCATTTAAACTCTCAGATTTATTCTTTTGTCTCTAGTCTTTCTGCCCCTGCCTTAATTTAGCAACCATCATGTATAGCCTTTACCTAACGGTCTCCATGTTCTAGTCCAACCCCAGTACCTCCCCATTCTTGATACAGCAGCCAGAATGAGGTATCTATAATATATATAAATGATGTTATTCTTATTATTGTTCAGTCACTAAGTTGTGTCCGACCCCATGGACTGCAGCTTCCCAGTCCTTCACTATCTCCCAAGGTTTGCTCAAACTCATGTCCATTGAATTGGTGATGCTATCCAATCATCTCATTCTCTGTTGTCCCCTTCTCCTCCAGTTCTCAATCTTTCCCAGCATCAGGGTCTTTTCCAATGAGTCATCTCTTTGCATCAGGTGGTGAAAATATTCGAGTTTCAGTATCAGCATCAGTCCTTCCAATGAATATTCAGGGTTGATTTCCTTTAGGGTTGACTTCTTTGATCTCCTTGCAGTCCAAAGGACTCTCAAGAGTCTTCTCCACACCACAATTCAAAAGCATAAATTCTTCAGAGCCCAGCCTTCTTTATGGTCCAACTCTCACATCCATTCATGACTACTGGAAAAACCATGGCTTTAAATATATGGACCTTTGTCAGCAAAGCGATGTCTCTGCTTTTAAATATGCTGTCTAGGTTTTCATAGCTTTCCTTCCAAGGAACAAGTGTCTTAACTTCATGGCTGCAGTCAACATTCACAGTGATTTTGGAGCCCAAGAAAATAAAATCTGTCACTGCTTCCACTTTTCCCACTTCTATTTGCCATGAAGTGATGGGACCAGATGCCATGATCTTAGTTTTTTGAATGCTGAGTTTTAAGCCAGTTTTTTTCACCCTCCTTTCACACTTATCAAGAGGCTCTTTAGTTCCTCTTCTCTTTCTGCCATTAGAATGGTATCATTTGCATATCTGAGGTTGTTGATATTTCTCCCAGCAATCTTGATTTCAGCCTGTGATTCATCCAATCCAGCATTTCGCATGATATATTCTACGTATAAGTTAAATAAGCAGGGTGACAATATACAGCCTTGACATACTCCTTTCCCAATTTTGAACCAGTCTGTTGTTGCATATCTGGTTCTGTTGCTTCCTGACCTGCATACAAGTTTCTCAGGAGACAGATAAGGTGGTCTGGTATTCCTGTCTCTTTAAGAATTTTTCACAATTTGTTGTGCTCCACACAGTCAAAGACCTTAGCATAGTCAATGAAGCAGAAGTAGATGTTATTTCTGGAATTCCCTTGTTTTCTCTATGATACAACGAGTGTTGGCAATTTGATCTCTTGTTCCTCTGCCTTTTCTAAATCCAGGTGTGCATCTGGAAGTTCTCAGTTCATGTACTGCTGAAGCCTAGCTTGAATGATTTTGAGCATTACCTTGCTAGTATGTGAAATTGAGAAATTGTACAGTAGTTTGAACATTCTTTGGCATTGCCTTTCTTTGCGGTTGGAATGAAAAACGACCTTTTCCAGTCTTGTGACCACTGCTAAAAAATTCTATGACAACTCCTCATCACCAGAAGGATAGCATTCAAATGTTTTATGCTCTATAAAGCCCTACCTGACCTTACCCCTGACCACTTATATGATTGTATCTCTTACCAATTTCTGCCTTCCTCCATCTCTTCCAATCATATATCCAAAGTTACCAGATATTCTGTTAATGAACATCTTTCTTACTTTAGATTAAATCTCCATTTCTCATGATAACAATTCCAACCAGTTCATGATCTCTTTGTGTTACTCAGCAAATGAACCAGGCTTTTGGTTGCTTTCTCATCTTCTCAGAAGCTCTTCAAAAAGTTAGAGTACCCTACTTACATATCTTCACTGCCTGACAATGTCTATAAATTCTTTAAAATTCATCCCCAAACCAACTCTTCCGTGAGGCCATCCTTGATATGCCTATACTAAATTAGGCATTGTCTCCTTCACTAGGCCTGTAGGTTTCAAGTGTAGTGTTCATCACTGTATCATGAGTCCTAGCACAGTGCCTACTCTAACCGAAGTTAAAGTGAAGGTGAAAGTTACTCAGTCATGTCTGACTCTTTGCAACCCCATGGACTATATAGTCCATGGAATTCTCTAAGCCAGAATACTGGAGTGGGTAGCCTTTCCCACTCCAGGGGATCTTCCCAACCCAGGGATCAAACCCAGGTCTCCCACGTTGCATGCGGATTCTTTACCAGCTGAGCCACAAGGGAAGCCCAAGAATACTGGAGTGGGTAGCCTATCCCTTCTTCAGCGGATCTTCCTGGCCCAGGAATCAAACCGGGGTCTCTTGCATTGCAGGCAGATTCTAGCGTAAGTGGTCTGTAAATGTTTCTTAAGTACATGAGTGATGGTTACCACTTAGATACTCTACCATTGTTTGTTTGGTTTTTTTTACATGTTAGTGCAACACTTTCAATAACCCTGCACAATTTGTAGTATTATTATTTCTTTTTTCTACATGAGGAAACTGAGGCACAGAGAAGCAAAGCCCTTCTCTAAGATCATATGGCTGATCAGTGGCAGTAACTGAATTCTAGCTCAGTTCTTCAGCACTCTGAAGCTTACACTTTATAAACTTCTGGAGTTAACTGCAGGTTGGGGATATAGTGAGTAGTATAAATAAAGGTGCAGAATTGAGAAGATAGAATACATATATGAGAAACAGTAAAGGGTTCGGCTAGTTTATAGATTTATAGAACCTGGCATGATAGGAAGAGATCTGAATGTAGATAGCTTCAAATGCCAAACAAAGAAGCATGGACTCATTTAGCAGACATATATAAGAGTGACATGCTGAATGTGTCCTTTTGAGAATATTAATCAAGTGTCACTGTGCAAGATGGATTTGAAGCCAAGAAACTGGAAGACAGGAAACAAGTCAGGGCTGTTGATGTTCTCAGCAATCTTGTTCCTCAGCACGTCCCTCTGTCTTTCCTCTCAACATGTTCCAAGCTCCTAAATACATTTATTCAGCCCCTTACCTGCCCCATTGCTTGCACTTTCAGCAACTGACCTTTTTGAGATGAGTTAAAGGACTTAGGTAGGAATGCCTTCCATTCTTGACTTTCTACTGCCGAATTTATCTCTAGCTTGTCCCTATCCATTTTTCTTAGTAATGATAGCTACCATTTTGAGCACTTACTATCTCATGCAATCCTTGAAACTACACTGTGAGAAAGGTTTAGTTATCCTCAGTTAGTAACTGAGAAAATTGAGGCCTGGAGTGGTTCAGTGCTTGGCAAATTCATCCAGATAGCAAGTGGCTGATTTGGGATTTAAACCTAGGGCTGTTTGATTCTAAGATCCCCTTATTACTACTACGTAATGGGAGTGAAAGGTATACCGGTCTCCTCTTGGGCTCCATTCTGTCCATCTCCTTTCACCTCCAAAGGGGGTCTTTTCCAACAGCTATTTCCTGTTTTTCTCCAGTAAACTCAACCTCTATTTCTGCAGACTTTTCCCTCTCAGTGAATATATACCCTAAATTCTCATGCACTAAAAAACAATATCAAGCCAACAAAAGAGTTCATTTAACCCATTTTTCCCCTATAAACATCATCCTAGTTCATATTCTTCATTCCATGTGCCTGTAAATGTTTGTCTACCCTGTCTCTACTTCCTCACCTCCTACCCTGGAATCTGGTCTCAGTTTCTACCACTACATGATATCACTTTTGCTAAAGCCACCAAATTGACAAATTTTACTTCACTCTTTATATTACCTAATCTCTCTGTTTCAGTCTTTTCTCCTTGTTCCTCTTCCACTGTGTCCTCTGTTATTAACTTTCACACCATTACTTTACTTCAGGTCCCCATCATTGCTTGTCTGCATAAACCTTTCTCCACTTTTATCATCTCTCAGATGGATTCATTCTCCACACTGGCCATAAGACTGAGTTTTCTAAAATGTAAATCTAACCATATCATTGCCCTGCTTAAAATCCTTCAATTCAAATAAAAACCTACATAGTTCATTATACATGACCCTTATAGAATTATGGCCCTTCGTCAACGTTTAGCTTCATCTTTCTCCTCTCTTTCCTGCATACTCTGTTTTCCGGCCATATTTAATGTCTTTTTTTTTTCATTCCCTGATGCCTTTCATGTGCTTTGCTTCCTTTTTTCCACACATTTCTTTTCCCTGATCACTAAACTCGTCTTCCTTTAAGAGTCAGTTCAAATGTAGTTTCCTTTGTTCTATCTGACCTGCCTGCCTGCAATTTCTCCACTCCTATCTTTTCACATGTCTCAATCCATCAGACACAGTTTGTTGCTTTGTGCTCTGTTTCAAAGCAGGACCTTTAATAGCAGTAACAGATTCCAATAACAATCATTATTATGCTCCTCAAAGACAAAAACTGTGTCACAAACATTGCTGTATCTTCAATGCCTGGTACAGAGCAGATGCTCAATGAATGTTGAATTTAAAGAATGAATTGTGTGTGTGTGTGTGTGTGTGTGTGTGTGTGTGTGTGTGTGTGTATATATATGTAATTTATATGTAAAATAAATGTCCAATATATAAAAATAACAGAGATCCAGTCTATGATAGCAACCATAGGAATATAACAGAAGAGAGAATTGACCTTGACTGGGTATGGAAAAGAGAAGATGAACAAAACATCAAAGGTAATTGGAAATGTTGGTATCAATGGCAGAGAATGGAAGGTTAATAGGATTGAAGCATACATGATGATTGCCGAATTAAGGCAGGGGCAGAAAAACTAGAGACAAAAGAATAAATCTGAGAGTTATTTGAAGGATAAAATTAACGTGACTTGGTGACTTGATTGGATTGCTGGGGAGCAAAGGAGAGCAACTAAGGATGACTTACTCTGCACTGGAATGCTGAAATGGGATTGGTTATATTAAAGGTAAACATGATACATCCAGCTAGCAATTCAGAGCCACTGGAAATAGAGGGACAAATCTTGGGAAAGAAATTGAGATTTCCAATACAGAACCTGAAAATAGACTTCTCATACAGAAAACAGATGTCAAGGGCTTTTCTGGTAGCTCAGTGGTAGAGAATCCACCTGCCACTGTGGGGAACACAGGTTTGATCCCTGGTCTGGGAAGGTACCACATGCAGCGGAGCAACTAGGCCCGTGTGCCACAACTATTGAGCCTGTGCTCTACAGCTTAGGGGCCACAACTACTGAGCTCACATGCCCCAATTACTGAAAACTGTGTCCTAGACCCGTTGCTCTGCAACAAGAGAAGCCACCACAATGAGAAGCCTGCATACCACAACTAGAGAATAGCCCCTACTCTCTGTAACTAAGAAAAACCTGTGCAGCAACAAAGACCCTGAGCAGTGAAAAATAAATAAGCAAACAAATAAACAAAATTACTTTTTTAAAAAAGAAAACTGATGTCACAACTGGAATTGGTTTGATTGAAATTTCCCTCTATCACCTTATCTCCCACAGATTTGGGGAAGATAGTTATTAAGACCTTCCTATTTATAAACTAGGACCAGATTACTTTGGTTGCATGTATGTGATTGAATGAGTGATAAGAATAGACATCTAGGTTCCCTTTCAGTCACCCATTTATTCAACAAGTGCCTACTTTCTATCAGACTCTGTGCCGGGTACTGGTCTTAACAAGACGGATTAAGTGCCTGCCTTCATGTGATACATGGGATTGTGAATAAGGCACCATAAAACAAGTAATCACATAGATGTATATAAAAAAAATATGTATGGCAAAACCACTACAATATTGTAAAGTAATTAGCCTCCAATTAAAATGAATAAACTTATAAAAATAAAAAAATAAAATGTCAGAGTTAGAACAAAAAAAAAGAAATATATAATAGAAATTATGAAAACTATGATGACATGAAAGTAGAGAATAACTAGGGGACTTCCCCAAGAATTCTTTGAGGAAGTGATATTTGAGACCTTAATTTTCATCAACTTCCTCAGTGGTCAGCTACTTAGAAACAGGGCAAAAACCATAAATTAGGAATCATTTAATGTCAAGGAGGCCAGTGGCACATTCAACTGATCCTCTCAATCTCACTCCCACGCATATACACACCACCACCACCATCATCCTCATCCCCACAAATCTGCTCAGCTGTAGCTTCAGAGAAGCAAAGACTGTTGGAATCAAGGGATAGGATGTGCTTTGTGGTGGCTAGTCTCCAAAAATGACCCCCAGTGAACCATACTTCCCAGTGTTCACAGCTTTGCATAGCTCCCATCCCACACTGATTTTGAGCTGGCACTGTGACTCATTTTCACCAATTGTATGTAGCAGAAATGATGTTTTGTAACCTCTGAAGTCAGGTCTTAAGGGATCTGAAGTTTCTGTTTTCACCACTTAGTACTCTCCTTCTTGAATCCAACTGTCTTGCTATGAGGCAGCCCAAGCAGTCTTGTGAAGAGGGCTGAATGAAGGAAAACCAAGCCCTCAGCCAACAGTCCAGATGATTTCTCAGACAACAGTTAGTAATGTGAATGAGATCATTTTGGACCTTCTAGTCATCCCAGAGGGCTTCCCAGGTGGCACTAGTAGTAAAGAGCCTGCCTGCCTATGCAGGAGACTTTAGAGACAAAGGTTCAATCCCTGGGTTGGAAAGATCCCCTGGAGGAGGGCACATCAACCCACTCCAGTATTCTTGCCAGGAGAATCCCACGGAGAGAGGAGCCTGGTGGGCTACAGTCCATAGGGTCACAGAGAGTCGGACATAGCAACTTAGTACAGCACAGCACAGTCATCCCAGCATCTCAACTGACAGCACATGAAACAAAACTGCCATGTCAACACTGCAGAATAATGAAATTTAAGAAACCATTATTCTTTTATGCCACTAAATTGTGCAGCAGTAATCGAAATAAGTCCTAACATCCATGAAAGACCAAAAGAAAGATAATATGTTAAACCAAAGGAGCATAAGGGTTTTTTTTGTGTGTGACTTTTTAGTCTTTGTTTATTTTGCATTTTCCAACCTTTTTCCTTTTATAAATATCAGTAATTTCTTTTGTAATTATAAAAAATAAACTTCCTAAGAATTTTAAAGTAGAAGCATGCTGGGATGATTTGGGTGTAGCCTTTGCCAGAGGATTGAGTGGTCAACTTGGTATTGAATAGATGACTGCCCACACAGTGCTCTTGCTGACTCTCCATTGATTGCACCAGTGTTTTTTACCTAGTCAGAGCAGTATCGGTAAAGTATCTTCCTGACTCATGAATCCAGTCCACAATTAGGGGTTGAATAAAAGGCACTCCAAACTTATTTGGAGATTAAGGAGTAGAACGGAGTAAAGCAAGGAAATAAATCAATAACATAGAAAAAACACATCATGTAGCTAAAAGAGGTTGGAAGTTTTGGGGTCTTGGGTAGAGAATAACTGGACATTTCTGGAAACAGTTGAAACCCTGCTATTGGGAGAAAAGTCTGCAGCAGAACTTTAAGTATGTTAACAGAACTCTTGTCTTTCTCAATCCTCACCTTCCTGTTGCTGACTTCTTTGGCAAGAGGCATGCAGATAATGCAGGTAAACTTCAACTTGCCAAATAAGCAGATGAAAATGACAGCTGTCCAACTGATACTCTCTATCAGACAAGAACTCTTCCTTCTCTTGGCAAGAAGACATCCCAGTTGGCACCTAGAAACTTTATGGCAGCAAAACAATGTAGATGAATTGGACACAAAAATGCATTTTCATGTCACTTGCCACAAAAGCAATGAGTTGAAAATTGCTATTTCAGCTTTTAAAAAGACATTTTTAAAAAACTTTCTTCAGATTTACCCCTTTGGCAAAAGACAGCTAGTTTAAAATCTTTTCTCCTCTGTTATTCCATTCAATTAGCAGGTGACAATCCCTTTCCATCCAATCTGTTGATTAAATTTGCATCAACTTATTCAGACTCAGTCAACCAGCAACTTAGGTGACAGTCTTCTCTTCAGTATGTATAAATGTAGCATAAACAGATATTCACAGCTTGATTATAAATATTTCTGCTTTGACAACACAAAAAAATGTCATTTATTCCTTGCCTCCAAATTAGAAATAAACTAAATCAAAACCAAGTTCAACATTCAAAATAAAACCAAGGTTATTATGAAACAGCAGAATGAGAGAAGAAATGCTTTAACAATTTCAAGATAAGTCATCAGTCTCAAATTTGTGGTTTAGTTATAAAAGCTTTGCTAAATCCTACTTGTTGAAAGAAACAGCCAAAAAAATGGACAAAGGGATGTGATTAGTAAGTTCCCTTCTTGTACCTTGATAGTGTGGGTGTTGGACTGTGCATGAGCTGAAGGTGCAAGAAAATGAACTCAACAGTAAAACGTATTCTGCTTCTTAATCAACTATAGTTTGATCACCTCCTTTTTATCTTATACTAGAGTTACAAAATGAAAAGAGTTCTGGTTCAGGAAAACACTGTGTATGAAAATCAAGGTCTGTAGAAGTAAGATACCTTCCTTCAGTGACACCTAGAAAGGCTGGTAAGAAGGTGACTGAGGGATAAGAACTTTGAGAAAATGTGGATTTTGAAATTGATGATAAAAGCTTTAAAACATAGACCTGCCTTATGATCCAGCAATCCCACTGCTGGGCATACACACTGAGGAAACCAGAAGGGAAAGAGACACGTGTACCCCAATGTTCATCGCAGCACTGTTTATAATAGCCAGGACATGGAAGCAACCTAGATGTCCATCAGCAGATGAATGGATAAGAAAGCTGTGGTACATATACACAATGGAGTATTATTCAGCCATTAAAAAGAATACATTTGAATCAGTTCTAATGAGGTGGATGAAACTGGAGCCTATTATACAGAGTGAAGTAAGCCAGAAAGAAAAACACCAATACAGTATACTAACGCATATATATGGAATTTAGAAAGATGGTAACAATAACCCTGTGTACGAGACAGCAAAAGAGACACTGATGTATAGAACAGTCTTATGGACTCTGTGAGAGAGGGAGAGGGTGGGAAGATTTGGGAGAATGGCATTGAAACTTGTAAAATATCATGTATGAAACGAGTTGCCAGTCCAGGTTTGATGCACGATACTGGATGCTTGGGGCTGGTGCACTGGGACGACCCAGAGGGATGGAATGGGGAGGGAGGAGGGAGGAGGGTTCAGGATGGGGAACACATGTATACCTGTGGCGGATTCATTTTGATATTTGGCAAAACTAATACAGTTATGTAAAGTTTAAAAATAAAATAAAATTAAAAAAAAAAAGTTTTAAAACATGACCAGCGACTTCAGGGGCTGGGTATATAGGAAAGGGGCTTTGTTCTAGGTGATTCTATAGACAGCATCTGAGGAACCTACAATATTTAGAATTGTACATAAAAGGCCTTGTTTATTGAGTCATCAGAAAAGCTGTAAGAAAAAGTTCTGGTTTTGAATGAACAGCGTATTCATTCATTGATTTATTCAAAGCATATTTATTGGGTTACTACTTCATATTATGCCTTGTTATAAGTTCTGGGGATATAGCAGTGAACAAAACAATGTCTTTGCTCTCACAGAACCTAAATTTTAGCAATTAAATTGAAAATGGCAGTGCACAAAATTTTTAAATGCTTGTTAAGAGCAGGATTCATTTGCGAGTGATGTCTATAATTTCACTTGTACAACCTGTGCCTGACTCTTGAACTGACTTAAATTCCCTCATTGGTGTCTATATATCAACATCAGGGAGCCACACTGCACCCCCCAAGAATCTTCCCTTTCTGCTTCAGCTCATGACTTCCCATCCTTCAACCTCCTGTGGTTGACTTTTAGAGGGTTCTGGATGCATTAAGAATGTTAACTCCACATTATGGAATAAGACCTGCAGCTTGTTCCAGCCTCAAAGGAAGGTTCTAAGTGTCCCAGTCTGTTGGCTGAAGCTCATACTAGATAAGAGAAAGTGGTGAGAGTGAAAGCAGGCCAGAAGGTAGGGGATGGATCTGGAGAAGGAAATGGCAACCCACTCCAGTATTCTTGCCTGGAGAATCTCATGGACAGAGGAACCTGGTGGACTATAGTCCATGGGGTGACAAAGAGTCAGACATGACTGAGCAACTAACAATTTCACTTTCTTTCACTTTCCCTTGTTAGTACTCTCAACCAAATTGAACACAGGATAATACACAGTTCTTCATATCTGTGTACGAAAATCATTACCTTCTCCTCCACATTATGGTCTCTCCTTTTCCTGTACTCCTAAACTCAATGAATAATACCAACATCCACCTATCTGCATCAGGTGAAAAACCTAGGAAATTTCCTTTGACACATCCTATCTCTTCATTCCCACTTTATTCAACAAATCCTATAAGCCCAACCTTGCAAACATATTCTGAATTCACCTACTTCTCTCCTGCCATAGAAGCCTCCACTGCCTCCTCCATAGTTCAAGCCATCATCTCTCATCTGACTACCACAATATCCTCCCACATACATACTTGCCACCTTCAACCAATCCACGCTGCAGTCAGAGTGACCTTTACAGAAAGCCAATTGGGTTGTGATACACACGTTTAACTACTCAGTGGTTTCCCACTGCTTTTAGAAAACAGAACTTCTTTTTTTTTTTTTTTTTTTTTTTTTTTTTTTTTTTTTTTAATTTTATTTTATTTTTAAACTTTACATAACTGTATTAGATTTGCCAAATATCAAAATGAATCCGCCACAGGTTTACATGTGTTCCCCATCCTGAACCCTCCTCCCTCCTCCCTCCCCATTCCATCCCTCTGGGTCGTCCCAGTGCACCAGCCCCAAGCATCCAGTATCGTGCATCGAACCTGGACTGGCAACTCATTTCATACATGATATTTTACATGTTTCAATGCCATTCTCCCAAATCTTCCCACCCTCTCCCTCTCCCACAGAGTCCATAAGACTGTTCTATGGCCTTCCATGGCTTGACCCCTACTGTATCTCCAACCACACCTCAAAACATACATCCCCTATTCTCTACAGTCAGTCACACTAGCCTTCTTTCAGACCTTCTTCCTTCCCATGTCTCAGTTGCCATGGGGGTCTTTGAATACACTGTTTCTTCAGCCTAAAATGTTCTTTTTCTTCACCTACTTGGCTCTTATTCATTCTCAAATCTCTACTACATAGCAATTCCCCTAAGAAGCCTTACTTGATCTGCCAGTCTCAATTAGGCCCTCATAATTATTCTCTCACAGCATGTGGAAGTCTTTCTTCCCAGCACATTTCAAAGTCGGACCTTTAGGTTTGCCTAAGTGATTATTTAATTGATGTCTATCTCCCTCATTAGACTGTAAGCTGGGAGAAGGGGCAGGGATTGTATTTGTTGTGCTTCCCATTGTATCACTGATGCTTAGCACAGTAGGAAACATACAGTGAGTGCTCAATAGAAATTTGAATCCAGTCTCCTTTATCCCTTGCATTCCAGACATACTAGCCTCCTTTCTACTCCACTAACCTGTTCTTTGAACAGTCTCATGCAGGAGCTTTGGCACTTTCTGCTCTTATACCTGTAAAACTCTTCCTCCAGCTCACTCTCCTAATTGTTCAGGTCTATGCTCAAATATTTAATTTTTGAGCAAATATCTGTGGGGTGAACCCTTGCATAAAGTGTTACTATAGTTGATGGTAAGGATCATTAACAGAGTCCCAGTGGAATATAAACTTCATGGGAGCAGAGATTTGATCTACTTTTTTTCCACTGATATATCCCCAACTCTTAGAACATCACCAGAAATACAATTGGTACTCAACAAATATATGCTGAAAAAAATGGGTTATTCCAAGCACCTAACAAAACTGGCCTATATTATGCAATAAGACAATTTGAAAGATCATTGAAAAATGAAATCATTGGAAAATTAGTGGGAAGCCATCTGAAACAATTTGTGTGAGGAAGAAATGTTGGAATATTTACCTGTTTCTTAGAGATTCCATTAATGAGGGACACAACTTGAGGTCTCTCAGAGAGTGAGGTTTGGGTATGAAGAATTTCTCAGCTTCTATTCTCTTCCTCCCAGAATTAACTAACATTGACTTAAAAGTTATTCTCATAAGGATTAGTCTGATTTTCCTAACTACTATACAGTGTAAACTCCTTGAGACAAGTGAGTATATTTCCCTCTTCTCTAGGAAAGACTCAATAGTTGCCCAACTCAATAGTTGCCCCATTTAGGAAGATGCTTCTGAAGCATCCTTTTTGCTTCTGCTTGAACTAATGCTCTTTTACTTTTTTCCCTCCTTTTCCAGAAATACTGGAAGTTGTGGGGAGAGAAGAATGGAGCTGTAATTATTACTACAAAAAAAAAAAAAAAAAAAAAAAAAAAAAAAAAAAAAAAAACTCTGACTGCTCTCAGTTTAATAAGAATACTGTTTTTTTTCACATATGATCAAACTAGTATATTGCAGAAATAGAATAGAGATGTATTTCTTAATATAGTTAAGAGAAATACAGCATCTTCTCAATGGATCCAAAGGATAATGGACTTATATCTAAAATCGTTTGCTGGAAACAAGTGATAGAACCAAATCACAACTCTACCACAAGCTTCATAATTCATATAATTGAGAGAGGGAACTGTAGGACTCATCTAATCAGTGTCATGGGGTCCTGAGTATGGTTCAAACATCAGAAACAAAATACAGAGTATGCTAAAAGAAAGTTTTCAGTTTTCCTGAGGTTACTTACTAACAAACCTAAGATTTTCTTTATTTGCTCTTCCATGAGATGTGTGTCCATCCTTTCAAGTTTCTTAAACAGAATATAACAAAATAATAACTATGGACTGCAAATAGCCAGACTTTGAACTTCTTGGGTGAATATGACCTCAAACTATCCCTAACTATTCCTCCTAATTATTTCAACACCAAGAGGGAAAGCAGTGGATGTCTTTTCCTTTATTTGTATAAAGCATTGCCAGGCTGTCTTTATAGAGCTGACAGGCTCTACACCTAGAAAAAGAACCAACCACCACAACATATGCCATTCAAAGTCTTCAACCTACCAGGCCCATTTACAATGGTCCTAATGTGTGGATATGAAAAATGTGCCAGGCAGGGGCCTGTCTTGGCTCTGTGAATTGATTCTTGGTAACTTTCAATCTCCTGTAGAGATGACCCCCTCCACATGCGAGTCAACTCTAAGCCTGTTCTGACACATGAGACACATATCAAAATGCCCCCAACTAGATGGACAAGGGAATGTCAGAATGTGTAAGCAGGAAAGGGAAATGGACTATGAAACCAGAACAATCATATATAACAAGAAACTAACTTCACTATCTTTCATAATTGTCTTTGTTTTGTTTTCTCAAAGGTATCCCTAAAACCAACCTCATCTATTATGAACTATCCTGCCTTATGACTCAGTAAGCAGTATCTAGAACCAGGCTGCTTCAATTCAAATTTCAGTTCTTCCACAGGAGCCTTGGGTAAATGATTTAACTCTTGGTGTCCCTATTTCCTCCTCTAAAATAGGGCGACTAATAGTACCTACTTCCTAGGGTTTCTGTGACAAGAAAATATGTTTATAAAAGACTGTATTAAAAGTGCCTAAGTCATAGGACATTAATATTCAATAAGGGTAGCTATCATTATTTAACTAATGGGTAGGGTAATTAGCCAGTTGTATCAGCCAAGACAAACTATGCCTAAACTTTAGATCAGACAGCCATGATTTGTAAACCTATTTCTTTCAATACACTGACATGTTGCTTGCTTTCCCTTAGCTTTCAAATTAAAAAAAAAAAAAGGCTTGAGTTCAACTTGTGTCCCTATCACTGTGCGATATTCATTGAGTTACTTAACCTGTCTGTCTCACTTTCTTCAATTACAAAAATAGTATAATAAGAGCACTTTCATGATAAGGTAATGGTGAAGATTAAATGGGCTATTTCACATAAAATTCTTGAGACAATGCCTTCTAGGAAGACTGAGTGGGACAAGGAAAATATTGAAGAAAGCCCAGGGAAGTGAATTTTAATGATGAGGAAACTGGAATACAGAGATTAAGTAGCTTATCTAAAATCTTACAATTAGAAGTGATATATCCAGTATTTGAGTATAGTCTGAATGTACATTTTCCTCGAGTTTTTTTCCCCTTCCTTATTGCCCAACTCTCCCTTGCATGACCTTCCTTCTTCAGAGTAGTATAACCACTGGTCCCCAAATGTACCTTTCCCCAGCACACCTTCGCACACACTGCATCCCTTGCTTGAAATGCTGTTTCCCCTTTCTTAGCACTTCTCTTAATCAGATTCTAAGTGAAATTATACCCTGCAAAATGGAGCTGCAGTGACTTGGTCTCCAGCCCACACTGATCTATTTGCCTCTTAACTCTGGCATTCTCAGTGTCTTCATCAAACTGTTGACTTTACTACTAGCGACTAACACCTTTTTTTTTTTTTTTTTTTTTGCCATGAGAAAAGTACTTTATTAATCTTTCAGAAATACATTAGATTTAATCAATTATAGATCTTCCATTAACATAATTCGATTTTTTTTCATCTTTGCACTATGTAGACTGCAATAAACATAAACCAAACATTTTGAGTAAACCTTTATTTTTTTAATATAAATTTATTTATTACTGAGGTGCCTAGTGTTTGCCCAAGTATCATGCTAAGCAGTTAAATGCATGATCTCATTTAATCCTCCCATGAAGCTCAGAGCTAAGTACTTTGATTGACAGCCTCATTTTATAAATGAAGAAACTGAGGCGTAGCAAGGCTAAGTTATTTGTTAATGGCTCATAAATGGAGGAGACAGGGTTCCCATTCGGGGTATGTAATCCCTAAGACCACACTTTCCCCCACAACATTCCACTGGCTGATGTCCTTAGGCTTCTCTTCACATGTTTCTCTCAGCTCCCTAGCTTAATTCTGAGCTAATTGAGGAGAACAACTGTGTCTTATTTATGTTTATAGTTCCAGTGTGCCTAGAAGCATAGTACTGTCAAGAAAGAGGTATCATAAATATCTATTCAATAAAAATCGGCTTCCAACTTAATCCACAATTTCACCTTGAATACCAAACAGAAGCAAACTTAAATCATGTTTATGGATGAAATTAGGCAAGGTAGTGTGGCTTGATCATCAATTTCATTAGTCATTAGTGGCAGGGTGATGTCTGCATATTCTGGAACCTGAGATAAGCTTCTTTTTGTCTTTCTGTCTTTCTTTCATCACTCACTCATTCAATAAACTGTGATAGAGGCAAAATCATGCATAAGGTGCTATGGAAGCACAGAGAAAAGAATTGACTGGGGGTAGGGTGGGCAAGGGAAGGGTGGGCAAGGTAAAGGTGTTAGAAAACGTTTCTCAGAGATGGTGGCATAGCCCCATTCAGCAGCCACTGCAGTGCCATTTCAATAAATGGATGCATAATAAATGGCAGTAATAATGCCATTACCTAAATAAATAATGGAAATGGAATAGAGTTGGCAGAGATCACTAGATTTTAGAATTCTTAGTGAAAACAAGTTAGAGAAAGGATCTTGAGGCTTAAGGGCATTAGATTTTCCAGGGCTTAAAGCATTGGTTCTTTAGAAGAAATAAAAGATGGAGGAATAAAAAAAAAATCCCTCTTATGTGCTGTATATTTCATGTATATTATTTCATTTAGTACTAGAGTTTTTCTCCCATTTTATAGTAATGATGCTGAAGACAGGAAGTGAAGTGATTTATAAATGATGAATATCAGTTTAACTTCAGTTTTAGGGCTCTTCATGAATACTGGGAACAAACTCATATAGGCCTTATTAATTATAAAGCATATTTCTTAGGGTGTTACATTTAGTAAGTTGTTTAATTCTCTTAACATCCCATTGAGGTAGGTACTAATATTGCCATGTTATTTTACAGAAAATAAAATTGAAACAGAAGGAAATTAAGCAATTTGCACTAGATCATACAGCAAAAGTGCTTCCCTGATAGTGCAGTTGGTAAAGAATCTGCCTGCAATGTAGAAGACCCAGTGCCATTCCTGGGTTGGGAAGATCGGCTGGAGAAGGGATAGGCTACCCACTCCAGTACTCTTGGGCTTCCCTTGTGGCTCAGCTGGTAAAGAATCCACCTGCAATGTGGGCGACCTGGGTTTGATCCCTGGGTTGGGAATTCCCTAGAGAAGCGAAAGGCTACCCACTCCAGTATTCTGGCCTGGAAAATTCCATGGACTCTATAGTCCACGGGGTTGCAAAGAGTCGGACACGACTGAGAGACTTTCACTCACATAAAGCAAAAAATGATACAGCCAGAATTCAGATGAGATCAGGTGTGTTCAGGGTGGTATGGCCGTAGACTAGAGCCAGAATTCAAACATGAGTCATCTGTCTCTTAAACCATATATACTAGGCTGTTTCCATTATGTTAGGCTTCCTAGTTAGCTAGGAGGATGCATTTGCTTTCCCAATTCTACCAGAGCATTAGCACAATTCTTCCTGTAAAGTTGAGACTAGGATAGGTATAATAGAGAAAAGGAAAAGAGAACTGGGGTCAGCAGGGGAAACCAGCATTTCTTACTACCTCGTTTCTTCCCCTGC